>NC_141048.1:42697895-43297895 GCF_041138505.1 Cibotium barometz | reverse complement strand
ATTCGCTCTGATACTAGCTGAAAGATCCCTGCCCCCTCCGAGCAACGGATTCGGGGGTGCTAGCAGCAAAAGTAGCACTTCTTGTGTGGGGCAGGATCCCTCACTCGGGCCTCGCCCATGGATATCCGAATAAGAGACTAATCCCTTGGTTCATCCAAAAATCGAACCCGAAAAAACTTTCCCCTACCAAAAAGCACGGGCGATTTCTCCAGGATATTTGTACTCTAATGTAGTCAGGGTCATTACTACTGACCAAATTGATCCGACCGAACCTATGAGTCACTTGGTCAAATCAAGGAAAGAAACTTGCACTTGGATCATAGAAACCAATGCTTTTTTCCCATCGAGAGGCACAGCCATTCATTCATTTTCCATAGAACAATTACTATCCGGGATTTTCTTCATCTATCGTACTATAACAGAATTGAGTCCATTTTACGGATCCATCAGTCCAACCTAACCCCATCCAGTCCCATGGGTTAGCCAATCGCCCAACCACTGTAGTGATGGGATTCAATTAGGAATTTGGTTAGGTTTTGTCTTGGGTACCTGGGAAAAGAGTTCCCAAGCCCTCTAGCTAGATATTCATACAAATTTAACGCCAGTCACACCACTTACACACCCAATATGAAATTACCTTTTTCACAGATTCAACTATCTTTAAAATAATCATTTAATAAAACCATACTGTTACTTCACAAATTTTTGACATTTAATTATAACTTTTTACTGTTACTTCACAAATTTTTGACATTTTTGGCTTTTCAGTTGATCCACTTTAGTCAATTCGCTCTGATACTAGCTGAAAGATCCCTGCCCCCTCCGAGCAACGGATTCGGGGGTGCTAGCATCAAAAGTAGCACTTCTTGCATGGGGCAGGATCCCTCACTCGGGCCTCGCCCATGGATATCCGAATAAGAGACTAATCCCTTGGTTCATCCAAAAATCGAACCCGAAAAGACTTTCCCCTACCAAAAAGCACGAGCGATTTCTCTAGGATATTTGTACTCTAATGTAGTCAGGGTCATTACTATTGACCAAATTGATCCGACCGAACCTGTGAGTCACTTGGTCAAATCAAGGAAAGAAACTTGCACTTGGATCATAGAAACCAATGCTTTTTCCCCATCGAGAGGCACAGCCATTGATTCTTTTTCCATAGAACAATTACTATCCGGGATTTACTTCATCTATCGTACTATAACAGAATTGAGTCTCATTTTACGGATCCATCAGTCCAGCCTAACCCCATCCAGTCCCATGGGTTAGCCAATCGCCCAACCACTGTAGTGATGGGATCCAATTAGGAATTTGGTTAGGTTTTATCTTGGGTACCTGGGAAAAGAGTTCCCAGGCCCCCTAGCTGGATATTCATACAAATTTAACGCCAGCCACACCACTTACACACCCAATATGAAATTGCCTTTTTCACAGATTCAACTATCTTTAAAATAATCATTTAATAAAACCATAGTGTCACTGATCATAATCCTCCAAAATATCTGGTTGAATCCTTATTTCCAATCATTCCTTTTATCGGTGTATCTATGGCATCATTGGCACCAGAACGCTCACCACCTATCCACTCAGGGGTCTTTTCGATAGTTCCTAGCTCATAGTAACTGGCAATATTTTCACTTATAAAAATCAAAATGGAATCTCCATTGAAGATCAACAAAACCAACCAACAGATCCATAAAAAAGAGCCATGGACTCATCTATTGAGGACCAGCAAGGACAATCAACCAGATCCAGCCCGAGTTCACAAAACAACTCTTACTCCTTATTCCAATATCTTCCTCGATGCTCCTGTGGGTATCTTCGGCGACCCAGAGCTCGAGCACCGTATGGTCAGCACCCTCTAGGATCCTTCGCAGGTCACCTAGCACTTCACTCATAGGCCGCTTCCTTGGTCCCTCATCCACCGTACCGGAAGCTCACCATTTAAATCGAACCGAGGCTGGTCAAGACCTTGACTGACCTTGCTACGCGAGACGTCCTCTGTTGACTCTCCGTCAGCTGTTGCATCTTTATCAGTTAGGTCTCCACGACCTCATTCTCAAGACGGTCAAAATGCTTCCCCAGCATTATTGACATAAAACAATCATTCAAAAACAAGTCATAAATACAATTTCTATAACTCTCGTCTTTCACATTGTTCCACATCTATCCACATTACTTAAACCATATCCAATTCATATGTATTCTTATTCTCATCCAATCACATCAATTTTCATCTCAATTTTCATCTCATCACATCTTTTCTCATTTATCCTCATCACATCTCATCCACCCGCATCTACCCATATTCACATCCCATCACACCTCATTCATTTACATCACATATCATTCATTCACATCTATCTAATTTTATAACACATCTCATTACATTCATTTCACATCTCATCTCATTAATTCTTATCCCAATTCACATCACATCACATCCATATCCATTCTTTCACATACACATCCACATTCATTCTTTCACATACACATCCACATCCATTCTTCCACATACACACACATCCACGTCCATTCTTTCTACATACACATCCACATCCATTCTTCCACATACACATCCACATCCATTCTTTCACATATACTTCCACATCCATTCTTTTAAATACACTTCCACATCCATTCTTCCACATAGACATCCACATCCATTCTTCCACATACACATCCAAATCCATTCTTTCCACATACACATCCATTCTTCCACATACACATCCACATCCATTCTTTCACATACACATCCACATCCATTGTTTTCACATACAAATCCACATCCATTCTTCCACATATATATCTACATTCATTTCCATTACATCACATCTTATTTTCATCTTATCATATCCATTCACATCCTATCACATCTCATACACATTTTATCGCATCCCATTTACATCTTATCACATTATATTTTCATCTTATTACATCCATTCACATCTCATCGCATCCTATTTACATTTTATCACATCCATTTCACATGCTATTCCCATTTAGTAGCTTTTTCTAGTTTGATACCGATAATGAGACTTTTTCTAAATTTCTACCAATTGTTTGGCCTAATTAAAGGTTCCTTTTCTCGAACGACTATTTCTATATTCCTTCTCAATTCCTTTTCTCGAACAACTATTTCTATATTCCTTCTCAATTCCTCAATCGGATTATATTCAATATTCCTCTTGAATAGAAGAATTCATGGGATTTATAGAAATCAATTCTACCCATATTTTCACTTTTGATGAATAATCATAAATTGAATCTAACTGAAAATTCCTCTTCTTTCCACTTAATTTCTTGGATCTCAATTACCATGGGAATTCCTCTTTTTTGCATCTAATTATTTGCATTCCAATGTCATGGGAATTTCTCTTTTATCATCAATATTTCTCATGATAAAACACCCATTAATTCAATATGCTAGGAAGTTCTTTTTTCCCATCTAAATCATGGAATTCCTCTTTTACCATTTAAATATTTCTCATAGATAAAATAAATTTATCTAAAAGTCATCTTTAAATTTAAGTAAAATATCCAATAATTTCAATATTCACTCACCAAGAAGATCCTCAAGGAATAATAGATCCAAGTCCCAAGAAGTATTTTCAAGATTAGTTGGAACATCTACATCAATATGCAGGGTGGTATCCATCACCACTGAATCCTTCTGTGGATAGTCATGATCCTACACTAGTAGGGCTTGAGCTTGTAGCCATTCACTCTCTTAGAATGCCACTGATCATCCAAATCAGCCAATTGATACGTACCATTCTCATATGCATGTACTACCTTGAAGGGGTCCTCCCATTTGATCTAAAACTTAGTCTGGAGGGTGTTATCTAGCTTATTATTGTACCTGAGAACTAAATCTCCCTCTCCTTAATGCCTTTGTCTTTGACAATTTGATTGAAATGTTTAGCCCTCTGGGCTGCTTAGCTGAATGTAATGATCTAGGGCTTTCTCTCTCTAGCCAACTGCAATTCTTGGAGATCCAACAACCTCTCTACATACTCATCCTGGGCACTTCCTTGGTGCTTCAAAAGGAGCTGCAAACTAGGTATCTCTACCTCAATAGGCATCATGGCTTCTTTCCCAAATACAAGATGCTAAGGTGAGAAATTATTGGCTGATCTGACTATTATCCTATAAGCCCACAAAAATGAAGATACATGTAGATCCCACTTCTTGGGATGCTCCTCCAAACATTTGTTCAACATTGTGCACAGTTCTCCATTAAACCTCTCTATATCCAATTACACTTAGGGTAATATAGAGTGGAATACCTGTTTGTAATATGTAATCTTTGCATCAGTTCTTGTACTACCTCTCCTCTGAATCTTGGCCCCTTATCAGTCAGAAGCTCCAAAGGCATACAAAACCTAGCATATATGTCCTCAAACACAAAGTTGGCTACCTCTTTTGCAGTTATGTTTCTCACAAACTTGGCTTCAGCCCCCATCTTGTGAGATAATCCACTCCAGTCAGTATGTAAGTCTTATCCCTAGTAGTAGTGGAAAAAAGACCAATAGCATCCAGTCCCCACTTTTCAAAAGCTCCATATAGGACACAATGCTCTTCCTCATATCATACTGGAAAACTCTTTTTCCTTGCTTTTGACAGAGCTCACAACTCCTGCAACAATGGTATACATCCCTCCTTAAGCTAGGCCAAACATATCCAGCTTGTTAAGATTTTCCTGAGTGTTAGCTTCAAGGCAAAATTTCCCCCACACACACCTTCTTGGAAGGAGGCCAAAATGGCAAAAATCTCCTCCCTTCTAGGAACTCTCTTCAAAATCAAGTCCCTTCATGTACAGCTGATCATTCATAATGATATACTGCAAGGATTTCCTTATGAATCCATACTTCTCCCTCTTGGGTATACCTGAAGGTGCCTGGCCTATATGTAAAAAAAATTCTATCTCCTCTACAAGTTTTCTCTTCCAGCATAACTAGGATGGGCAACAATAATGGGCATGTACATCCAAGTCCTTGCCCAACTCCCCTTTTGCTAACTGTGCATCTATAGCCTGATTCAACCCCCTCTTTACATTCTTAATTTACACTTGGAATTTGTGCAGCGTCCTTTTTATTTGGAAACTCCACTCCTTTAGTTTGGGGTTTTTGGCCTTCCAAACAGCTTGAAGCTGCCTAATAACTAGCAGGTTGTCCGCTTTGATGATGAGCCTACTGATCCCTTTCTTTATGCACTATTAAAGTCCATATTCTTTATGCACTTTCTTTGATGATGAGCCTACTGATCCCTTTCTTTATGCACTATTAAAGTCCATATTCCAAGGTTGCATGCTCAGCTTAATTGCTGGTTTATTCCTACAGCTTAAGCCCCTCTTTGCCCTCTGGATCCAATAGAACAATGCCTCCACTTGCCACTCTGGAGCTCCTCTTGAAAGACCCATCAAAGAACAAAGTATAAACATTTGGCATCCCTATTTTGTTGAGATATCGAGCTTATCTAGTGAGGCGGTGGACACTGATGACCCGCCTGGGGGATAGGCCCCACACTTACACCACTGGCATGGTTGGTGAGATCATGGGTGATATGCAGCTAGTGGGATGACAGGCTGTGTGACAGCCATTCTAGAGATTGGCATAGTTATAGCGCCAGCTCATTTAGTTGGGTTCACACTATATGTATTTGGTTGAGTATCTTTTCATATTGTGTGTACTCTTATCTTTGTATATGGTGTGTTGAGTGTTGTGTGAAGAAGAAGAAGATTTTCAGCCTCTCACCTTGTGTGTTCTCTTTTAGGGTTTTGTGAGTGTGTGTGTGCTTTTGCAAGAGCTCAAGCTCTCTTCTCCCCTGCATCTTTCCATGGTATCAGAGCCTGGTTCATGCTAAGGGCTGAGCTGCAAGCAAGAGAAGCACAAGAAGCGGTACGAGGGTAAGAGCTTCATCTACTCTTCCCTACTTGTGTTGGCGGCGAGTACACCCTTGTCGAGAGCTCTATGGGAGGCACTGACAAATGATCTCTAATTGAAGAGATTTCTTCGCGAGAGTAAAGCTATAGGGCAACTATACTGTCCTATTGGACTAAATCTTTTGGGCCGAAAACACAATTCGGGCGCATTAGGACCTCCGTTTTTTGGAAAGCAGGCGAGTTCGAGCACTGCGGGGGTAAGTCATCGATTCTATGCAGAACTCTATTTTAAGAATTGCAGGAAGACCGATTGGTTTTGCAGACATTATGTGTGCTGCAAGGAGGTCAAACAATTTCCATTGGGTGTATGTATGCACATTGAGGTCACTGGTTGACATTTGAGTGTAGTACAATACTGCTGTAGAAAATACAGCAGTTTGTGTAGGACAAACCAGATGGTAAATTTGTGTATCTGGCAAGATGTCAAATGATGGCATAAACCAAATTACTGCTGAGAAGCTTGACAAGAACAACTTCCATGCTTGGAGGTTCAGGTTGACAAATTTCCTGATGGGAAAGGGTTACTGGGACTAAGGTGAGCATGAAGAGGCACCGGAGATACCGAAGATTAATCCGACTGCTGCAAATGTGAAAGAGTTCAAGGATTGGAACCAAGGAGCCAGAAAAGTTATGTATTGTCTCTCTATCAGTATACAAGACACCATGATTGGGCACATACAGGATGCCAAGTCCCCCAAGGAGGTGTGGGACACCTTGGTAAAACTCTATGAAACGAATACCAAGGCACAGAAGATACAGTTGAAGAATGAACTTCATACTGTGGAGAAAAAGAGTATGTCTGTGAATGACTATGCATTGAAGATTAAGGGTATTGTGGAATCCCTTGCATCTATTGGTGTTTCAGTAGATGATGATGATAACGTGGAAGTCTGTCTACATGGTCTCGGGCCACAATACAAGGTGTTCAAGACGTCTATTCAGACTCGGAAAAACATTCCCAATTTCACAGATTTGGTGTCTATGTTGATTATAGAAGAGAAGAGCTTGGGTGAAGACCAACAGCCTTCACAAAACAAAAACAGTTCAGAGCAACAGGCCTTCTACACAAGTTCAAGAAGAGGACAAGGTAGAGGAGGCTGTGGATGCGGCCAAGGAGGTGGCCAAACAGGTAATCAGAATTATGGCCAGCAACAACAACAACAGCAGTCCCAGAATTCACAACAACAACACGCAAGTGGAAGAGGCCAATTCAGAGGCAGGGGGAGTCAAAGAAGTCGTGGAAATCGACAAAGATAGTATAATGATACACATGGATGATTTTATTGTGGTGGTAAGTCTGGACATGTGCAGGCAGATTGTTATAAGAAGCAGGCTGATATGCAAAATGGGAAATTGCAGCAAAACAACTATGCATCCTCGAGCAAAAACAATGAGGATAATGAAAGGTTGTTTGTTATGCAGCATGTCGTTAATGCCATGTCTGAAAATGTTGAAGCAGCACATAAAGATGATGTATGGTACGTTGATTCAGGTGTTTCGAGCCACATGACAAGTCATGGGGAGTGGTTCAAGGAGATGAAAAACCTTGAAAGACTAGGTTTTGTGGAAACAGGGGATGACGCTACTCATCCAATTGCCCATGTTGGAGATGTGCCATTGTCTATGCAGGATGGCAAAGTGAAGTACCTTGCAGATGTACTTCATGTTCCAAACATAACAAAGAATCTGGTTTCAATTGGCCAGATGATTGAGCAGGGTTTGCAGGTTTGGTTTAGCCCTGATGGTTGTTATGTTGAAGACTTTAAAGACAAGTGCAGGTTGGTTGCAAAAGGCAACAGAGTGGGCAGAATGTTTACATTGAATGTAAACATGCCTGAAGTGAGTGCTGCAATGTTTGCAAATGGTTCAGGAATTGTTGCAGACACAAACATTTAGCATAAAAGAATTGGACATGTGAATGTGCAGAGAATGAAGTCTATGCAGACTAAAGGAATTGTGACAGGGCTGCCAAAGTTTAAAGTTGAAGGTATGCAGAAAATATGTGAAGCATGCCAGTTTGGAAAGCAAACAAAGCATGTATTTTCACGTGATAGAAATGTGAGCAAAAATGCACTACATGTTGTGCATTTAGATGTATGGGGTCCTACGAAGACCATGTCTATGGGAGGCTACAAGTATTATGTGACATTTATCGATGATCACACAAGGAAAGTGTGGGTATACTTCATGAAGGAGAAGAGTCAGGTATTCACTCATTTTCAAAATTTCGGAGTTATGGTTAAAATGCAAACAGGGAAACAAGTAAAGTGCCTAAGGTCAGATGGAGGGGGAGAGTACTTCTCCAATGAGTTCTTTGAATTTTTGCAGAAGAATGGTATTCAAAGACAGTTTACATGCAGATACACTCCACAGCAAAATGGAGTTGCTGTGAGCGAAAAAATAGGCACATTGCTGAGATTGCGCGAGCATTGATGGGAGAGAAGAATATAACGCATAGCTATTGGGCTGAGGCTGTTTCTACAGCAGTTTACATCATGAAGAGGACTCCAACTGCAGCCATACATGATGTAACTCCAGAGAAGAGGTTTACTGGCAGAAAACCTGATTTGTCTCATCTAAAAGTCTTTGGATGCATTGCATATGTGCATGTGCCAGATGAGCTGAGAACTAAGCTAGATCCAAAAGCTGAAAAATGTGTGTTTATTGGGTATTCTCTTGAGAAAAAGGGATATAGGTGTTATAACCCTGCTACACGTGAGTTGAGGATAAGAAGGGATGTTGTTTTTGATGAGAGGAGCAGCTGGTATGCTGCTGAAAAAGAAGCTGTTGGGGCTAATGTGAGTGGAAATGTGGTTGCACAAAATGCAAGTCAGCAATCACAGTCTTTGAGTGGACGAAGAGAGTCCTCATCTAGTGGTTCAATTGATAAACCATGGAGTGGCAGGCTGCGTCATAATACTAGTCCTGCAAATGTGATTAGTACATCACATAAAGGCAAAGAGAAAGTGGTTGAGCCCCTTAGTATGCCTGACATTTCTGCAGGGCATTCTCATGTTGATGGAGAGTCTAGTGGCTCAGAGATGAGTCTTGATGAGGATCTTGGGATACCAGTTATGAGAACACCTGGTGTAAAGAAGGCTATGGAAGCCATGGATGCAAAGCTGCAAAGATCTGGGAGAGTGAAGAATCCTATGCAGAGGTTTACCTATGATGGTTATGTGGCACATCACTATGCATACATGGCAAAAGTTGTGCAGGTTGTAGAGCGTTGTAGAGCCCACATGCATTGATGAGGCTATTGGAAATGTGTGTTGGGAGAAAGCTATGGATGAGGAGATGGATGCACTATATGGAAATGAGACTTGGGATTTAGTGCAATTGCTTGAAGGCAAGAAAGCCATTGGATGCAAGTGGGTGTACAAAGTAAAACATAATAGTGATGGAAGCATAAGCAAGTACAAGGCTAGATTGGTAGCCAAAGGATATGCATAGACATATGGCATTGATTATGAGGAAACTTTCAGCCCAATTGCCAAGATGGCAACAGTGAGAGAAGTGATAGCAGTGGCTACGTCAAAGCAATGGTCTTTACATCAGATGGATGTAAAGAATGCATTCTTGCATGGGGATTTGCAGGAAGAGGTGTATATGTTGCAGCCACCTGGTTATGAGGATGTGAGTCGCCCCGAGCATGTATTCTTGCATGGGGATTTGTAGGAAGAGGTGTATATGTTGCAGCCACCTGGTTATGAGGATGTGAGTCACCCCGAGCATGTTTGCAGGTTGAACAAAGCATTGTATGGCTTAAAACAAGCACCAAGAGCATGGTCTGACAAGATTTTTGAATATCTTGTCACTATTGGCTTTCATGTAGCCAATGCAGATTTCTCATTGTATGTGAGACACAGTGATAGAGGGGTTGTGCTTGTTGTCATCTATGTAGATGACCTGATCATTACGGGGGACCATGATGCAGAGATCTTTGATGTAAAGATCTTGCTTAGAGAGAAGTTTGAGATGAAGGATCTGGGGGAGCTCAGATATTTCTTGGGCATTGAGGTGATTAGGTCACCACATGGTATTGGATTACTGCAGAGACAGTATGGCTTGGACATGTTATCCAAGTATGGTATGATAGAATGTAAGCCTATCTCAGTGCCATTGGATCAGAATGGCAAGTTGAGTGCAGATTCAGAAGAGATTTTGGAGGATCCTGCGCATAGTAGGAAGCTTGATCTACATAACGATCACCAGGCCAGATTTGAGCTATGCTGTTGGGTTGGTGAGTCAATTTATGCCGCATTTGGATGCATTGAGATGCATACTGAGGTATGTGAGGTCTGAAAAGATGCAGGGGAGAAGAGAGCTTGAGCTCTTGCAAGCACACACACACTCACAAAACCCTAATAGAGAACACACAAGGTGAGAGGCTGAAAATCTTCTTCTTCACTCAACACTCAACACTCCATATACAAAGATAAGAGTACACACATATGAAAAGGTACTCAACCAAATACATACTAGGGTTCTCTATAGTGTGAACCCAACTAAATGAGCTGGCGCTATAACTATGCCAGTCTCTAGAATGGCTATCACACAGCCTGTCATCCCACTGGCCGCACATCACCCATGATCTCACCAACCATTTGCTAGTGGTGTAAGTGTGGGGCCTATCCCCCATGTGGGTCATCAGTGTCCACTGCCTCACTAGATGAGCTCGATATTTTAACACTCCCCCTCGAGCTCAACTCCATCTCATGTACACCAAGCGAAGCCCTGAATCTGCGGAGCTTCTCTGTATCCAATGCTTTGGTGAAGATGTCAGCTACTTGATCCTGTGTGCTGACATGAACAAGGTCAACGTCTCCTGCCAAGACCTTCTCTCTGACAAAATGGTAGTGGACCTCTATATGCTTCGTGGGAGCATGAAAAACTAGGTTCCTGGCCAACTGTATACTGCTAATGTTGACATAGAAAATGACAACTTGTCTATCCACTGATAGACCCAAATCTGCAAGTAGCTTTCTCAACCAAGCTACCTCACATGCTGCCATAGCTTTCTCAACCAAGCTACCTCACATGCTGCCATAGCAGCACCTTTGTACTCGGCCTCTGTACTGGATAAAGCAACCGTAGGCTGCTTCTTGCTGCTTCGAGTCACAGCAGCACTCCCCAAAGAAAATGTGAACCCACTAGTAGATCTTCTATCTGAGATACTACCAGCCCAATCAGCATCTGTGTACCCATGTGCACATATCTCTGTCCCAGTTTCATAAAATAGTTCACAATGCAAAGTAGACCTCACATACCCGGTATCTCAATGCATCCAAATGCGGCTTCCGAGGAACCTGCATAAACTAACTCACCAACCCAACAGCATAGCTCAAATTTGGCCTGGTGATCATCATGTAGATCAAGCTTCCTACTATGCGCCTATACATAGTAGGATCCTCCAAAATCTCTCCTGAATCTGCACTCAACTTGCCATTCTGATCCAATGGCACTGAGATAGGCTTACAGCCTCTCATACCATACTTGGACAACATGTCCAAGCCATACTGTCTCTGGAGTAATCCAATACCATGTGGTGACCTAATCACCTCAATGCCCAAGAAATATCTGAGCTCCCCCAGATCCTTCATTTCAAACTTCTATCTAAGCAAGATCTTTACATCAAAGATCTCTGCATCATGGTCCCCCGTAATCATCAAGTCATCTACATAGATGACAATAAGCACAACCCCTCTATCAGTGTGTCTCACATACAGCGAGAAATCTGCATTGGCTACATGAAAGCCAATAGTGACAAGATATTCAAAAATCTTATCAGACCATGCTCTTGGTGCTTGTTTTAAGCCATACAAGGCTTTCTTCAACCTGCAAACATGCTCGGGGGGGTGATTCACATCCTCATAACCAGGTGGCTGCAACATATACACCTCTTCCTGCAAATCCCCATGCAAGAATGCATTCTTTACATCCATCTGATGTAAAGACCATTGCTTTGACGCAGCCACTGCTATCACAACTCTCACTGTTGCCCTCTTGGCAACTAGGCTTAAAGTTTCCTCATAATCAATGCCATATGTCTATGCATATCCTTTGGCTACCAGTCTAGCCTTGTACCTGCTTATGCTTCCATCACTATTATGTTTTACTTTGTACACCCACTTGCATCCAATGGCTTTCTTGCCTTCAGGCAATTGCACTAAATCCCATGTCTCATTTCCATATAGTGCATCCATCTCCTCATCCATAGCCTTCTCCCAACACACATTTCCAACAGCCTCATCAATGCATGTGGGCTCTACAACCTGCACAACCTTTTGCCATGTATGCATAGTGATGTGCCACATAACCATCATAGGCAAACCTTTGCATAGGATTCTTCACTCTCCCAGATCTTCACAGCTTTGCATTCATGGCTTCTATAGCCTTCTTTACACCAGGTGTTCTCATAGCTGGGATCCCAAGCTCCTCATCATCAAGGCTCATCTCTGAGCCACTAGACTCTCCATCAACATGAGAATGCCCTACAGAAATGTCAGGCATACTAAGGGGCTCAACCACTTCCTCTTTGTCTTATGTGATGTACTAATCACATTTGCAGGACTGGTATTATGACATAGCCTGTCGCTCCATGGTTTACTGAACCACTAGATGAGGACTCTCCTGGTCCACTCAAAGATTGTGATTGCTGACTTGCATTCTGTGCAACCACATTTCCACTCACATCAGCCTCAACCGCTTCTTTTTCAGCAGCATACCAGCTGCTCATCTCATCAAAGACAACATCCCTGCTCCTCAACTCACGTGTAGCAAGGTTATAACGGCTATATCCCTTTTGCTCAAGGGAATATCCAATAAACACACATTTTTCAGCTTTTAGATCTAGCTTAGTTCTCAGCTCATCTAGCACATGCACATCTACAATGCATCCAAGAACTTTTAGATGAGACAAATCAGGTTTTCTGCCAGAAGTAAACCTCTCCTATGGAGTTACATCATGTATGGCTGCAGTTGGAGTCCTATTCATGATGTAAACTGCTGTAGAAACAGCCTCAGCCCAATAGCTATGCGGCATATTCTTCTCTTCCATCAATGCTCGTGCAATCTCAGTAATGTGCTTGTTTTTCTGCTTAGCAACTCCATTTTGCTGCGGAGCGTATCTGCATGTAAACTATCTCTGAATACCATTTTTCTTCAAAAATTCAGAGAACTCATTGGAGAAGTACTCTCCCCCTCCATCTGACCTTAGGCACTTTACATATTTTCCTGTTTGCTTTTCAACCATAACTCTGAAATTCTGAAAGTGAGTGAACACCTCACCCTTATCCTTCATGAAGTATACCCACACTTTCCTTGTGTGGTCATCAATAAATGTCACATAATACCTACAGCCTCCCATAGACATGGTCTTCGTAGGACCCCATATATCTGAATGCACAACATCTAGTGCATTTCTGCTCACATATCTGTTACGTGGAAATACATGCTTTGTTTCCTTTCCAAATTGGCATGCTTCACATATTTTCTGCATACCTTCAACTTTAAACTTTGGTAGCCCTGTCACAATTCCTTTAGTCTGCATAGACTTCATTCTCTACACATTCACATGTCCAATTCTTTTATGCCAAATGTCTGTGTCTGCAGCAATTCTTGTACCATTTGCTAACATTGCAGCACTCACTTCAGGCATGTTTACATTCAATGTAAACATTCTGCCCACTTTGTTGGCTTTTGCAACCAACCTGCACTTGTCTTTAAAGTCTTCAACATAACAACCATCAGGATTAAACCGAACCTGCAAACCCTGCTCAATCATATGGCCAACTGAAACCAAATTCTTTGTTATGTTTGGAACATGAAGTACATCTACAAGGTACTTCACTTTGCCATCCTGCATAGACAATGGCATATCTCTAACATGGGCAATTGGACGAGCAGTGTCATCCCCTGTTTCCACAAAACTTGGTCTTTCAAGGTTCTTCATCTCCTTGAACCACTCCCCATGACTTGTCATGTGGTTTGAAGCACCTGAATCAACGTACCATACATCATCTTTATGTGCTGCTTCAACATTTTCAGACATGGCATTAACGACATGTTGCATAACAAACAACCTTTCATTATCCTCATTGTTTCTGCTCAAGGATGCATAGTTGTTTTGCTACAATTTCCCATTTTGCATGTCAGCCTGCTTCTTATAACAATCTGCCTGCACATGTCCAGGCTTACCATAATAAAAGCATCCACGTGTATCATTATACTTCCTTTGCCAATTTCCACGACCTCTTTGACTCCCTCTGTCTCTGAATTGGCCTCTTCCACGTGCGTGTTGTTGTTGTTATTGTTGTTGTTATGAATTCTGGGACTGTTGTTGTAGCTGCTACTGGCCATAATTCTGATTACCTGTTCGGCCACCTCCTTGACCGCGTCCATGGCCTCCTTTACCTCGTCCTTTTTCTAAACTTGTGTAGAAAGCCTGTTGCTCTGAACTGTTTTTGTTTTGTGAAGACTGTTGGTCTTCACCCAAGCTCTTCTCTTCTATAATTAACATAGACACCAAATCTGTAAAATTGGGAATGTTTTCCCGAGTCTGAATAGACGTCTTGGATGCCTTATATTGTGGCCCAAGACCACGTAGACAGACTTCCACCTTATTATCATCATCTACTGAAACACCAATATATGCAAGGGATTCCACAATACCCTTAATCTTCAATGCATAGTCATTCACAGACATACTCTTTTTCTCCATAGTATGTTCATTCTTCAATTGTATCTTTCGTGCCTTGGTATTTGTTTTATAGAGTTTTACTAAGGTGTCCCACGCCTCCTTGGAAGACTTGGCATCCTGTGTATGTGCCCAATCATGGTGTCCTATATACTTATAGAGAGCCAATACATAACTTTTCTGGCTCCTTGCTTCCAGTCCTTGAACTCTTTCACATCTGCAGCATCTCCGGTGCCTCTTCATGCACCTTCTATGTAGTCCCAATAACCCCTTCCCATCAAGAAATTCGTCAACCTGAACCTCCAAGCATGGAAGTTATTCTTATCAAGTTTCTCAACAACAATTTGGTTTATGCCATCATTTGACATCTTGCCAGACACACAAATTTGGTTTATGCCATCATTTGACATCTTGCCAGACACACAAATTTACCAAAAAATAGCACTCTGGTTTGTCCTGCACAAACTGCTGTATTTTCTGCAGCAGTACTGTAGTACACTCAAATGTCACAACCAATGTCCTCAATGTGCATACATACATCCAATGGCAACTGTTGACCTTCTTGCAGCACACACAGTGTCTGCATAGTCAATATGTCTTCCTGAAGTTCTTAAATCAGAGTTCTGCAGAGAATTGATGACTTACTCGTAGTGCTCGAAATCACATGCTTTCTGAAAAACGGAGGTCCTGACACGCCCGAAACGCGTTTTCGGCCCAAAAAACAAGGTTCGATAGGATAGGATAGTTTCCCTATAGCTTTACTCCCACGAAGAAAGCTCGTTAATCAGAGATCGTTTGTCGGTGTCTCCCGTAGAGCTCCCGACAAGGGTGTAGTCACCAATACAAATAGGGAAGAGTAGTTGAAGCTCTTACCCTCGTACCGCTTCCTGTGCTTCTCTTGCTTGCAGCTTAGCTCTTAGCATGAACCAGGCTCTGATATCATGAAAAGATGCAGGGGAGAAGAGACCTTGAGCTCTTGCAAGCACACACACACTCACAAAACCTAGAGAACACACAAGGTGAGAGGCTGAAAATCTTCTTCTTCACTCAACACTCAACAATCCATATACAAAGATAAGAGTACACATATATGAAAAGGTACTCAACCAAATACACACTCACAAAACCCTAATAGAGAACACACAAGGTGAGAGGCTAAAAATCTTCTTCTTCACTCAACACTCAACACTCCATATACAAAGATAAGAGTACACACATATGAAAAGGTACTCAACCAAATACATACTAGGGTTCTCTATAGTGTGAACCCAACTAAATGAGTTGGCGCTATAACTATGCTAGTCTCTAGAATGGCTGTCATACAGCCTGTCATCCCACTAGCCGCATATCACCCATGATCTCACCAACCATGCCAGTGGTGTAAGTGTGGGGCCTATCCCCCAGGCGAGTCATCACTACTGGGGAAGACCACTCACCACAAGGAAAATAAATCTTGCCTTTAACAGCTTATCTATGTCTTCTTTCAGCACTTGCTGCTGTATGATTCGCAACCTCCTCAACCTCTCGACTACTAGTTTGGCTCCTAGCTTCAACTAAATTTGATGTTGTACTGCAAATACTCTCTAACCTCTATGTAAGAAGAGATAAACAAATTTGTAAATATCTGTAGCATGCCCATATACTCTCCCTTATCTGCCTCAGTCAGATCCTTGGCCAACATCTTTTTGGAAAACCTCTTCCCTACTTGGCTGCACTTCAGTTTTAGATTTTAGCCTCTTTCCTTCCTCTGCACATAGTTGCACAGACAAGCACAAACGATCTAAATATGGCTCTGACATTTGGACCTCTTCCCCATCATCTTTTGAGCTAATTTCCTCACTTTCTGAGTCTTCTGTAGAGCTTGTTTCCTCATCCTCTTCCTTTGATGTACTACTATCCCAATCAGCTCCCTTCCCTTGACCATGTCATACCTAATCTACCTCCTTACAGGCTTGTCCTACCCCAAAATCAAATGACCTCTCCACCAATCTTGTCCTTCCCTCATAGCAATCAGCCATGGCCTCCTAAGGATAAGTGGGTAAGCTTTTGACTTGGCTCGCATCACATGTTCATCCGATTTAGCCTCTTGCCCTAGTACATTGACTTGTAGCTTCTTCACAACCTAGGCATCTGATCCTTGCACTGTTAGCCATTCTGACTCTTAATTCAGAGGGTGCACAAACCTTCAATATCAAGGCTTCCATTGTCTATTGTGTCATCACATATACGTGTGCACCACCATCTATATACACTTTTGGGACTCTGTGGTCATTCACCCATACATCCATTATTGGCAAATAGTCTTTATCCCCTTTCACTTTCAACACATTAATTTGGCTTCCTTTCTTCTTCTCTTTCTTGGACCTTCTGGTGTGCTGACCAATTTACTTCACATTCTCCTAAGTTTGGGGCATAATTGTAAGAGCTGGAGCCAGGTCAAAGTAAACCTTCTCATGAGCACCTCAGGGGAAGTTTTGCATGCCAATATGTCTCTTGGATTTGGTCTTTTTATTAACCTCCTTGGGATGATCTTCAACCTGTTTTCCCTTTTTTCTTCTAGAGGTCGTGGCTCATCCTTAACCTCTATCCCTCTAGCCCTCTTATAGTTGGCTAAGACATCCACCCCAATCAGGTTCACCTCTCCTTATCTAGGACCATTCCTTGGCTACGGTTGAGCCTGTGGTACCTCTTGGTTTGGCATCCCCTCCTCCCTCCTAACATCCTGTATGTTTTCTCTCCTAGGTGGCAAAGGGTAGATGTCACCTCCCATCCTCTTGGGGGTAAGGACAATGAGGAATATGGCCTCTCTTCATGCAGTTGAAGCATTGTAAATTCATAGTGGGTCCTGCTCTTCCCCTGCCTCTTAAACCATCATTGTCTCCTACCTTACGAGCATTCCTACCCCCTGACATAAGATTTAAATTCAAGTTCTCCATTTGCTGAGTCGGATGGATGATTCCCTACATGAGATGGTCTATGACTTCTGGAACCACTAGAGCAACTCTTCCTTCTTCTTCTCTTCTCTCCCCAGGCATGACTGGTCTTCCTTCAACTTGGACCTCCCTTTGCTTATGAGCCATCCTCTCCAGCTCTTCCATTCTTTCTCCCTGGAAATCCTTAAAGCTTCTTCAAAATTCCTTGGCCTCTTTAGTTCCACCTTCTCCCTCAAGTTTGAATGGAGAGACTGGATGAACATGTCCTTCTTTAGAAGAACATGTGGATGCTCTCTACTCCCAGGGAGTTGTCCCACCTTCCCCATAAGTCATCAAAGTGATCTACAAACCTATCAAAAACATCAGGTAAATTATGCTTTAAGTTTAAATCTCTTGCCGACCATAAGGCATCAGGGGATTCACTCTTCTTGTAGTGCTTCACCAAAGCCACCTTAATATCCTCATATGTCTGCCCCTAGGTTGGCTGGGCTCTCCATGCCTATAACCATCTTTTAGCATCACCTTTCAGCAGCAAAGTCAGATTATCATCATTCCTCTCCTTACCAAAGGTGAAGGCTATAAGTTCCATCCCTACTAGTAATAATTCTTCTGGATCTTCACCACCATCATGGCCATGAAACACAGGATAGGTCATCATAGTAGCCATCTTAACTGCTAGAGAATTTTTCAAGCCTATCAATAATCTGAAGGGTTCTTTCAAAGACCTCCTCCATGGGGGCACCAAAACAATGATGCATTAGGAAAGTTTGCCTTTATAACTCGTCCCAACACACCACCGTATGGAGGACACTATATGCTAGCACCACAACACCACATATCATAGACACACTCTGTCTAAATACATGAGATGGTCTTGGGGTGATGGCCTCTATATCACCACCAGTAGCCACACAAGAAGAATATATACTGGAATCATATGTGGGGAACACCAAAATCACAACTCCAAGGCACTTTACAACTCTATTGATATCCTCTACAGTCTTGTTGACTCAAACTGACACCTAAACACTCTCTAACTAACTTAGTTGACACCTCTAATTGTACTCCTAGGTCAGACCTAACCTCTCACAAATTTGATCTTCACTCCTAACTCTTCACCTGACCTCTTCTTACAACTAGCTGACCAAAAAAGCTCTCAGCTATAGCACTCAGCTGATTCTAACCAAAAAATCTCTCAACTGATCAATAAATCTCTCAACTGATCAATAAATCTCTTAGCTGACACTCAGCTTTTTAGTTGCTGACTATAACCTAAATCAGATACCCGTTGGCTGACTGTAACCTAAATCAGATACTCGTTTTCTGACCCTCGTCAGATATATGTTCTCTAGGCTCCCAAAATGTCCCAGCATAAGAAACCTTCAAATGCTTTGCCTTAGAACTGAACCTGTGAGCACTCCGCCTACTGACTTCCCTTTGCCTCCCTGCTGGCTTCCCTGCTAACTTCCTGTTGACTCCCCTGCTTACTTTCTGTTGACTCCCCTACTAACTTCCTATTAACTCCCCTACTTACTTCCTGTTGACTCCCCTCCTACTGACTTCCTGTTGACTCCCCTGCTAACTTCATGTTCATTCCCCTGCTGACTCCCTTGTTGACTCCCCTGCTAACTTCCTATTGACTCCCCTGCTTACTTCGCTAACTTCCTGTTGACTCCCTTGCTGAATTCCTATTAACTCCCTTGCTGAATTCCTATGGACTCCCTTACTAAACTCCTATTGACTTTCCTGCTTACTTCCTGTTGACTCCCTTGTTGAATCCCTTGCTGAATTCCTATGGACTCCCCTGCTGACTTCCTGTTGACTCTCTAAACTACAAAGTCCTTTATATCTGACCCATATCTAGCACAGAAACCTTCACATCTTCACACATAGATGACTCTCCTTATCAACCTTATTCCAAACAAAAACTCTCATAGAGCCCACTTTAAGCTTGATTCATAGAGCCCACTTTAAGCTTGATTCAACCCTAAACTCTCAAACCTTATCCTAAATGAACTCTCTCAACAATCTTCAATAAAAAACAACATGTTCATCCCCATAACTAGTCCCATAAGAACCAAATTCATCTAGAATAGAACCACCCAACAAAAACATATGATCATCCCATATACAACATATTCATATCCAAGCCCTTTTCTATCTCCACACATGCAAAAAGAAGTCTCGACAACCCTGAGACATCGGCTCAAGCAAAAGGAAAACAAAACACAAAAAAGAGGGAAATCTTTAGAGATGCATCCCAGCATCAATCTTCACAAATTTATCTTTATTTGAACAGCTTCCAGCTTCAATGGTGGTTAAAATCTGCACAGCCACTTCTACACATTGTGAGAGGAGAATCCCGATGAAGGCAATTGTCCTTAATTTGAGGAGGCTCTTCAGCAAGGCCCAAGAAGATCTAAGAAGTGCACAACATGAATCAAAGGCTGCAAAGATAGTAAAGGCTAGCAATGACAAGGCTAGTGTAGCTGTCGGGGCTCTAAGAAATAGGCTGAAAGATGCACGGGATTAATTACTGTCCTTACCAAAGAGAAGTATTGTCTATTCCAATGCAAAAAATGGAGCTTGAGGTTCTCATTGACACCATGAAAGACACTCTTCAAACACTTGGGGTTTCTAAGATAGAAGACATGCACCTCGAGAAGGATCTCAACATAACCATGCTTCAAGTAGCTTCTAGTTATCAAGATAGAAACACCTTATGTTTAAACTATGTATAGCTAATGTATTTAGCTGGCTTGTTGTTCTCTTCTTCACAACATGTAGGATAAGGCATGGTACAGAAACAAACCATGGCAGATATTGCAGAAGGGTCAGACCACAACCCCAATGTGTTGGTTGTGTCTTGTCTCTTGAAGTTGAACAACTTGTTTCCATGGTCATGTTGCCTTGTAAGCAAAGGTATCACTTGCTATATGCCTTAAAAGTGCATGCTGGCTTGGGCCTGGATGCAAGGCTACAAGATGTGGGAAAATCAAATACCCTCTAATTGGTTGTGTAAGGTTGTCGGACAAAGGGATCCAATCACACCAAACTCAGGTAATTGTTACTAGAGTAGCAAGTCAAGATACGCTAATGAAGCAGGTTTCTTGTGTGCTTACAATGCGAATAATCATAATTATATATGCTAATAATCACTGTTAGTATGCTAATTAGAATATCTACTATCCTAATTAGCATATCTATTATGCTAACTCACATATCTAGTACACTGACTAGCACTTCAATATGCTAACTAGCTTTGTTATATGCCAACTAGCAATCTAGTATGCTAAATTATACTCAATTTGATGAGTAAAGAAGGTACATTTTCTCTTCTTAGCATAGAGTTTATGTCTGCGCATCAATTGCAAAACCCTACACACATGCTCCTCATGCTCTTCCACTTACTTAGAGTAGACTAAGATGTCATCAAAAAAGACAAGCATAAATTCATCCAATTCAGGACGGAATATATCTTGCATCAGATGGTTGAAGGTTGCAGGAGCATTGGTTAACCCGAATGACATTATAGTAAACTCATAGTGTCCATAATGGGTATTGAAGGCTGTCTTGGGTATATCTACTTCCTTGACTTTAATCTGATAGTAACCAGACCTCAAATCTATTTTTGAGAAAACTTTGGCCCCATAAAGCCTGTCAAGAAACTCGTCGATGCGAGGGATAGGATACTTATTCTTGACAGTGACTTGATTTAGCCCTCAATAATCTATGCAGAGGCGAAGAGTGCCATCCTTCTTCTTTTGGAAAAGAATAGGTGCTTCCTAAGGAGAGCTACTGGGGTGTACAAATCCTGCTCAATGAGTTGGGAAAGTTGCTCCTAAAGTTCAATGGCTTTAGGGAGGGACATTTTATAGGGCATTTTTGAGATAGGTTGAGCTCCAGGGATCACCTGTGGATTTCATGATCGACTTCTCGAGGAGATACTAGCCCTATAAGCTCGTCCCCAGGAAAGATGTTAGAGAATTCTTGGAGCCAAGAGGGTTCAGTCTGCTTAACAGGTTCAACAATTTTGTTGAGCTTGACTAGGAAAACTTGTTGTCCCTTACGTGCTCCCTTGAGAAGATGTTTTGCCTTGACTACCCTAGATTTAGGTTTACATGTTTTTCCCTAAATGGATACTACTTGGCCATGCTCATTTTCAAAAGTGATACACCCCTGGTTACAGTGAATACTAGCTTTGTTTGCAATTAGCTAGTCCATCCCAAGGATTCCATCATAAATTCCTAATGGTAGGACTCTAAAGTGGCCACTGAGTTTGCTCATTAGCTAGCTCAAAATCAAGGTTTCCTACAGAGTGGCGAGATGCTACTTCTTTTCTACTAGCTAACTCTACAATCATTCTTCTAGCTAACTCTACAATCATTTTTCTTTTCCACTAGCTAACTCTACAATCATTCTTCTAGCTATTTTTTGACCCAAGTTTAATTTTTGCAAACACCTAGGAGAAAGAAATGAATGGGTATTGCCACAATCAATTAAAAGCTAGAATGGCTTACCGTGATGAGTGGCTGGGGTTTGAATTATACCAAATTAATGATTTGGACCTTGATGTTCTACCACCGCATGGACGGTGGTGTGTGCTTCTTCAACCATTTCCAAGGTCGGTTCTTCACTTATAGCACACGCGCTTCTAGCAATTGCTCCTCCGCAGCCTCTGCCACATCCACCGCCTCTTGCACCTTGGTGTGGATAGGGGTTCCACGACCTTGATTTGCTCTGCCACCTTGGGAAAAGATGTTGCTAACTTGGGATAGTTGGCCCTAAAGTGTCCCAACCATTGCATTCAAAACACAGAGGGCCTTATCTGGAAGAAGCAGCATACGAGCGGGGAACAAAAGAGTTGGTTTGCCGCCCTCGGTTGTAGTAGGGGAAATTATGTTGGGTTTCTTGTAGGGATGATCTTTAAGGTTTTCCCTTAGGGTAAGATCTCTTTTGAGGCTTAGCTTTGTCGGTCCTTAGTTCTTTCACAAGAGGCTTTGCTTGTATGAGAGCATCCTATAATGTGCTTGGCCGCCTCATTGCTTCGAGGCAAGAATCTAAGGTTTCATTTAAACCTTGGTAGAAACAAGCCACTTGCTGGGAAGTAGTCATAGCTGGGGCATACTTCCGAAGAGTGATAAATTTGGAATAGTAGTCTTTGAGAGTTAAGCTGCACTGCCTGAGACTAAAAAACTCATTCATCTTTATGGATTCACGGGATGGGGAAAGATATCTTTCCTTCACAGCTTGCAATGTCTTCCCATGTTTGAGAATGATCGGTGACTCCCTTGTCATGGCACCATTGTTTCCACCAGAGTTTGGCATCTTCGGTGAGGCGAAACCGTGCAAGCATAAACTGGTTTGTTGCTCCAGTATTGACAGAAGCTGAGAAATAATCGTCCATCACTTCAATCTAGATTTCAGCATCCTTCTCAATCTTTGAACCTTCCCCCTTAAAGGAGGGATGTTGCATTTGCTTGAGCACGAACTTCTTCTCCTGGACATCGGTGTATAGCACATTGGGAAGTGGAGGTTGATCGTCCTGGTCATCATTATAAGATTAAATTTTTAAGATTACAAGATTTATACTTTGCATAATGCTTAAGCTTTTTTAAAAGTAAAACATTGAAATCATTTTATTTCTCAAATATTACAAGGATAAGTTTTATTACAAATATTTGAAACTAATATAATTAGTCTTATTTGTCTCATGAAGGGAAATCCTAAGCTCAACTATGACATAAGGCTATAATGATCCACATAGGTGAAATATGGGGGTTTTGCTATAGTTTCTAAGACTCAAAAAACTGATGGGGTGGTAGACTCTAGATTGGGCTATGTCCCATCATGGCTACTCTGTCAGAGACCTACATCACTTGGTCATACACCCAACGGTCCTGTGGTATGTGATTCCCATCTATAGTCACAGATGTGTCGGGCCTGGGAGTACCCTCCACGAACCAAAATAAATGGACCATCTTCAACTTTTCAATCCAACGAATCCGCTTTAGATCGGTGGTAAGGTTCCCAACTCGATCCGCTCAGATGAAGAAATATCTCGGTCCATGACTCCAGAAATCTCTACCCCATCCTCTTCCAATAAGAGAGAAATGGGGGAGGGACATCTTCTCTAGTATATGCACCATGGTGTCACAGAACTCAAAATTTGAGGAGTGACAAGCGATCTGGAAGATGCACTGGAAAACTAGAAATCTCGAGTAGGCATCTCCCTCTTCCTACAACCATTTAAACATCAATTCAATTTGTTCTTAGTAAGGCATTTTTATTAATTAGCATTATGTTAGGTAAAACATACATTGCAAAAACAGTCCTTAAATGGCAAGTCCTAGGAGCTAAGATCGGCTCTGATACCAATTGTAAGGTTTCCCCTTCCAAAATAGGGGAAACACTTAAGATAGTCTACTAAGTCTTAACTTGGAGAAAATTTCCTACTCGTGACACCTTGACCATGCAAAGATTTAAGGATACGATTTGACCTAATTCTATCCCACACGAGAAACATGGTCTTCTAAAAATCAAATCACCCATAGCGTAATTGATCATAATTTGGGCAACTACTACTCTTGATTCCTAGAGACAATGCTTTTTTTCTCATCCATGCAAGGCACAGTCACTGGCCTAGTCTTCTAGAATAGAGTTGCTCGAGAACCTATTTATCTAGCATAGGGCTTTCACTTAATCTGTTGGAAAGCTACCCAACTAATCGAGTCCACCCGTCCGTAGGATGGTGTCGTCGGCGCATTCCATCCTCCCACTTTTCACCCTACTCACACGTCAATTTGTTTTTTAATTAATCCTACCACATTGTTTGACATAAATAAACATGTTCCTTAATTAGGGCCCTTTCACAAGGTTCATTAAAACAACCTCTTTCCACAGTATAATAATGCTAAAGACAAGATATATATATATATATATATATAAAGTTTATACAAGAATCAATTCCATACAAGCCAAACTGGCTCTCTTATTCTTTTCCTTTATATTGTCGATGATCTAGAATTTGGCCTTCCAATCTCTACAGACTGGGCAAACCCTACGGGACCATACACCTCGTCGTCTCGGTAGCTGGCGAGGACTCAAGATGGCCTATTGCCCCCTAGGCTTCGTCACTAGATCCTCCCTCCCCTCAGAGGGGTGTCTACGTACTAGGGTGGGCTTATTCACCGCACTAGCCTGTTGTGCCCTCAGAACTAGGCAGCATCACAATTACTCACCTCAATCGCTCGGCAAACCTCATTCTCCCAATGGTATGAGGGATACCATGGACCAACTCCGAGCCTTGCTAACACGCCGCCCAGCTACACACAAGTATGGAAACGGAGTTAGCGTCGAAGCAAGGAGAAAATACCTGTACTCTTTTTCTTAAAAATAGCAATTTCAATACTAACCAGCGATTACAAAATACAACATCATTTCAAATAATAGCTTCATAGAATTTCTAACATTTTTCAATGGAAAAATTTGCATCTTCTTTCTTGATTTATTGATATTAATATTAAAGAATAATTTAAAACTCCTTTTAAATGATGACCAAGCTAACTTGGCCACCCTTCCCTTGTGGAGCTTACAACGCGAGGGTTAGAGCCACATTAAGAGCTTTTCTCTAGTCTCATCGTTGTGTGCGTCTCCTGAGGTGACATTTTGGCATTTCCGGGATGAAGCCATCTTGATCACCACCTCGTAGTGCTTGACGTTGCAATCGCAGTGCTTCAATCGGATCTCGATTTTGATTTTTTTTAAATTAATCCTACCACATTGTTTGACATAAATAAACATGTTCCTTAATTAGGGCCCTTTCACAAGGTTCGTTAAAATAGTCTCTTTCCACAGTATAATAATTCTAAAGACAAGATATATATATATATATATATATATATATAAAGTTTATACAAGAATCAATTCCATACAAGCCAAACCGATGATCTAGAATTCGGCCTTCCAGTCTCTACAGACTGGGCAAACCCTACGGGACCATACACCTCGTCGGTATAGCTGGCGAGGACTCAATCTGGCCTATCGCCCCCTCAGGCTTCGTCGCTAGATCCTCCCTCCCCTCAGAGGGATGTCTACGTACCAGGGTGGGCTTATTCACCGCACTAGCCTGTGCCCTCAGAACTAGGCAGCATCACAATTACTCACCTCAATCGGCGAACCTCATTCTCCCAATGGTATGAGGGATACCATAGGCTGACTTCGAGCCTTGATAACACGCCGCCTAGCTACACACAAGCACAGAAACAGAGTTAGCGTCGAAGCAAGGAGAAAATACCTGTACTCTTTTTATTAAAAATAGCAATTTCAATACTGACCATCGATTACAAAATACAACATCATTTCAAATAATAGCTTCATAGAATTTCTAACATTTTTCAATGAAAAAATTCGTATCTTCTTTCTTGATTTATTGATATTAATATTAAAGAATAATTTAAAACTCCTTTTCTGGCCACCGTTCCCTTGTGGAGCTTAGAGCCGCATTAGGAGCATTTTCTCTAGTCTCATTGTTGTGTGCGTCTCGTGAGGTGACATTTTGGCATTTTTGGGATGGAGCCATCTTGATGACCACCTCGTAGTGCTTGACATTGCGATCACAGTGCTTCAATCGGATCTCGATTTTGATTATTTTTTAATTAATCCTACCACATTGTTTGACATAAATAAACATGTTCCTTAATTAGGGCCCTTTCACAAGGTTCGTTAAAACAGCCTCTTTCCACATTATAATAATGCTAAAGACAAGATATATATATATATATAAAGTTTATACAAGAATCAATTCCATACAAGCCAAACCGGCTCTCTTATTCTTTTCCTTTATATTGCCGATGATCTAGAATTCGACCTTCTAGTCTCTACAGACTGGGCAAATCCTACGGGACCATACACCTCGTCGTCGGTAGCTGGCGAGGACTCAAGCTGGCCTATCGGCCCCTTAGGCTTCATCGCTAGATCCTCCCTCCCCTATCCTCCCTCCCCTCAGAGGGATATCTACGTACTACGGTAGGTTTATTCACCGCACTAGCTTGTGCCCTCAGAACTAGGTAGCATCACAATTACTCACCTCAATCGGCGAGCCTCATTCTCCCAATGGTATGAGGGATACCATGGGCTGACTCCGAGCCTTACTAACACGCCGCCCAGCTATACACAAGCACAAAAACAGAGTTAGCGTCGAAGCAAGGAGAAAATACCTGTACTCTTTTTCTTAAAAATAGCAATTTCAATACTAACCATCGATTACAAAATACAACATCATTTCAAATAATAGCTTCATAGAATTTTTAACATTTTTCAATGAAAAAATTCGCATCTTCTTTCTTGATTTATTGATATTAATATTAAAGAATAATTTAAAACTCCTTTTCTGGCCACCACCGTTCCCTTGTGGAGCTTACAACGGGAGGGTTAGAGCCGCATTAGGAGCATTTTCTCTAGTCTCATCATTGTGTGCGTCTCTCTCCTGAGGTGACATTTTGGCATTTCTAAGATGGAGCCATCTTGATCACTACCTCGTAGTGCTTGACGTTGCAATCGCACTGCTTCAATCGGATCTCGATTTTGAGATCGTTTGCTCACTCTCTATGAGCAAACAACCGTAGCGTGTGAACCTCCTCTAAGCTCAAAAACCTCTTATTAAAGTCTATGGAAATGGGGGGATTGTGACATGTCGTAAAGGATAAAAATGTTTTTCTTCAAGGGGGTGAGGGCTCTAAGTCCCTTCACACAAGGGGGGAGAAGAGTTAAGGACACCCTCTCCTCACACAAGGGTGGCGTGACTGAAAAAAGGGCTTGTCTGAGAGATGGTTGATTAGGGGGTGTTGTGAGGAAGGCAGTGAGGGCTGTAAGGCATGGTTGCAGGTACAACAAATACAGTCGAGCAATAGCTTTTGCACAGTATGTACGCTAATGCTAGGGTTGCAAGCTACTGCACAGTCTTGTGGAGTGGCGGTATGGACTGGCAATACGACCGCGTGCTGGGTGTTTGGTGCAGCCTAGGTGTGTATTCTATGTAATGTGTTGTTGGCCATGGAGTACACGGGGGTTTATATAGGTGCAGGGTATGGTTATTGTGGGTACATAGCAAAGTACGAGTGAAGGGACGGTGTACCATCAAAGTGCACCGGCCACCACTAGTCTGCATGAGCCTGGGAAAAGGTACGATGGCGGTGCACAAGCAAAGGTGTGGTACGCATGTACCCTTTTGGCCAGAGACAGCATGGATGTCCACATGATGGTATGTGTGGACCATACAATGGGTGGTCGGGGCCTTTGGTTCTTACGCGGCCATTGTACGGGCACCCTAGTGAGTTTGTACAATCTTTTTAGGTGGGGTTTCCAAATTTGGGGTGCCGGCCTGGATTTGCATGTCGAAGCACCCATGGGGGTGAAAATGTCCAGGATGTTCCCCTGGTCATTGGGTTCAGACCGTTCGTCAATCGTATGCCCGGTCGTGCATTTATTAAGGTTTAAAGGTTGTCGTTTTTAAAACTAAAAATAACTAAAATTCACGTATAAGCTTGATCCGGTGTCCATTTCAAATGCTATAAAATCCTATATTAGGATAAAATCACATGTAGATTCCAAATTTGGATTCGAAATTTGAATATTCTAAGTGAAATGGCTCTTTAATAAAATCACTGATTTTTACACCATAAAAACTCATAAATTCATCTATTTACAGGGATATTTTTTTTAATTAATGAACATGGGCATGTTAGAGTCCCCACGAAAAATCCCCATAATAATGGTAGGGTTAGCATCACATTCTGTATTTTGTTTAATTAGTGACAAATCTTGTAGGCTTAAATCTTCAGATAGATTTATTTCATATTGAAGTAAAAAGAGTGTTAGTGTAGACAAAAAGAGAGTAAGAGTTTGAGGAGGGGCCCGAGGAGTCGCCGTCGGCAATGAACCTATCTCTGAAGCTCGCTAAAGAAATAAGCGCAACTCATTGTTGGTAGGCTCTTGTCTTTCACTACATTCCCGGATCGCTAGTTGTCGCTCCAATTCTTGTATCCTTGAATCTTTGGTGTTTAGAAGTTTTGAAATGGCCGTTTCTCTGACTATCCTTGCTGCATCTAATTTCTCAAACCTTCTGGTGGCAGCTTCTTGTGCTCATCTGGCTGAGGATTCTAAGTCTTGAGTTTTTGCAATCTTCTAAAGCCTTTCAGCTAAACCAAAGCTTGACTAGCTTGGAGTTGCTGGTGGGTAATCTACAACATTTCCTGTTTGTGGGTGTCCATCAGCTTCTGCATCTCCAAAGAGTTGGTGTTGATGGTCTCATTCAGGGCCCGTACCTTCTCGGCATTGGCTTTGTTTATTTGTTCCCTTTTAGTCTGAAGTTGGAGCACTTTGTGATTAGCATCCTTGAGAGCTACGGATATTGATGTCAAGTTCTTTTGTATTTCCCCTTCCTTGGCTTGAAATGTACTGTGGACCTCCTGAAGCTATTGAGCATGGATGCTGGCTTGTTCCTTATTGTGTGTAACTTCTCTTTGCATCTGTTCTTTGGCTTGCTCCATTTGTGCCTTTAGGTTTGTATTTTCTTTAATTCTTTGTATCAATGTCTGGTTGAGAACAAGATTATTTCTTTTAGTGTTTGATACCTTACTTCTTGCTCTTAGGTAGCCTTTAAGCTTTTTAAGATCACATCTCGATGGTTGCTTTTGCTTTGTAAGTGCTCCTGGAGCATCTGAACTTGGTTTGTGGCATCTTAGACCCGTTTCCATAGTGTTGCATGTCTGTCTTGAAGCACGTGAGTGGTCAGAGATGGTAGAGCACACCCGCTGCTCTTGTTCCCAAATAGAGATACTGGTTGCAACCGCTCCTTCCAATTCAGCGTGTGGTAACTGTAATAGACTATCCAAGCCCTCTACAATCTCGTTGAGGAACTTCTTGTAATCTAGATTATGTAAGAAAGACTTTTCTAGAATTCTCTCTGCATCATCTAGTTGTTGCCGTTTGTTGGGGTTGGTTGCCTCCTCACTTCTCTTTCCCTTTCTTGTATCTAGTATTTCTTCGGGGACTTCTTCCTGTAATGAGGTTGCCTCTTCTTGGCTTTGGTGCCCTTATTCTTTCAGCTTTTCTTGTTATGTGGCTTTCTTTGTACCCAACTCAACGGACGCAGGTGTATAATATGATGGAGTTCTGAAGAGGGGAAAGGTTTCTGAAAATAATTTGTGATGGGCTCGGAGGTGGGGTTTGTTGATGTGTTTGTGTTGTTGTGCCAACTGGAGTTTCTGATAAACTTAAGCTTTTTGCTTCTCGTTGCTCCCAATACTTCTTGTGATAAGATGCTATCTCTTGGGCTAGCTCTGCTTCTAGTCGTTGTTGTGATTCCTCCATGACACTAGGCATTATTCCTCGCATCTTCCTATCGATTTTCTTCCTTCTACTTTTCTTGAGCTCCTTCATGATTTCCTTGGTGTCCTTCAATAATGCTTGTCCTTCTTGTAGCTCTCTAGAGGTAAGTGTGGTGGTTCTAGCTGTGCTACTTCCTGCATTTGTTCTTTGTGTACTGGATTTGGAAAAGGTATCTGTGCTACATGGTTCAACACCTTTGTCAGTAAGAATGGATTGTAGACCTTTGATTGGTGCGCCTTTAGATAGTTTTCCATCTCCCTACTATGAATGTACCATGCCCAATCATCTTCTTTTTCTTCATGTACTTTGGTGATTCTGTTAAGGGGAACCCTGTTGTACCGATCCACTAGTTTCACCTACATTATGAGGAACGTGGCTCTGCAAGCTTTCTTTGTCACCTCATCTCTGATATTGTAATAGCCCCATTGGAGTTGTAAGAGCTTTTCTTCAACATGGCATCTAGGGGCATCTTCTCATAGTCGTGAGAGTGGATTTTGATAGGTGGTGGCAACTGTAGAGCTTCCCGTATCAAGTCCTCTAAGAGTAGTACTTGTTCTATTGTTCCATCTGCTTTGGTCACATTTCCTCTCTTAGTGGCCTTGTCATAGGACTTTAGGTACTCTGCACACAATTTTGGATTGATTGTTCGGGGGAGACACTCTGCCATTCGTCCTAGGCCAACTTTTTCTAGTTTGTCTTTGACTTCCGATTGCTCCAAGATCTGCAAGCACTCCGGGCTGTGGTACTGCATAGCTATCTTCCCATGGGTAGTTTGGACTTCCTTGCTTATGATTGATCCATGGAATGCTTGTGCATACTGACCCAAATAGCTTAATTCTGCGCCATGTGTTGGTCTTTTCTTCATGCTTATCGGTGACCCAATTGCACTGGCTTGTGTTACTGCCAAAGTCTCCTTGGCTTCTAGTTCAGACGTAGTTGAGGTTGACATCTGTAATAATGATAAGAAGGTTAATCCTACGACTAGTGATGATAGCATGTGCCCATTGCCTCTTTTTCTTCTTCTTCTTCTTCTTTTTGCTTCCCTGTGTTTTTTTTTAAAAATTTGGGAGTGTGTGTAAGGGTTATATTTGATGAGAAGCGTGTTAGTTGTGTGAGCAATAAGAAGGTATGCGTTTATAGGGAAAGAAGGTCCACACCATGAGAGTGTAGGTTTATGCACCGTGAGATGGCAGGGTAGGAACCCATGAGATGGGTTGGATCCATGAAATGGGCTAAAACTGTGAAATGGTTAGAACCGTGAAGCAATTAATCCGTGAGATGGGTTGGATCCGTGAAATGGGTTAAAACTGTGAAATGGGCTAAAATCGTGAAACGATTAGAACCGTGAAGCAATTAATCTGTGAGATGGGTTGGATCCATGAAATGGGCTAAAACCCTAAAACGGTTAGAATTGTGAAGCAGCTAATCCATGAGATCGGTTGGATCTGTGAAATAGACTAAAACCATGAGATCGATTGGATCTGTGAAGCAGTTAATCGGTGAGATGGGTTGGATCCGTGAAATGGGCTAAAACCGTGAAAGTGCAGGTTTATGCACCATGAGATACCAGGTGCACGCACCCAGTCTTGTTTTATTTTTTGATGAGTTAAATTGTGATTATAGGGTTTCGTGAAACAGTTAGAACCGTGAGAGTAGATCAAGGGATCAAACACGCGCATGTAGCAATCATAATCCGTGAAACGGTCAGAACCGTGAGAGTGCAGGGTATGAAACCCGTGAGATAGTAGGTGCACGCACGCAGTTTTGTTTTATTTTTTGATGAGTTAAATTGTGATTGTAGGGTTTTATGAAACAGTTAGAATAGTGAGAGTAGATCAAGGGATCAAACATACATATGTAGCAATCACAATTTGGGTTTTTTTGTAATAATTAATCCTAACATGCAATCTGATTATGTAAAAGAAGGAAAGAAATGGAAAAATGAAAAAGACACAAAGGCAAGGCACAATCTCCCACCTTAACTTGAAGATTTTGATTACGCAGGCAGACAATCAGTTTGAAATCAAGAGTGGGGAGATGCAATGCTTGGTGATGACACACGATGAAGAATCGCAAACGCGGAATGCACAAAAAAGGAAAGAATTTGATTTTATGGCGCGATCATCGGATTGGGTGGCTTTCTTAATGAAGTATGCCACATGGAAAAAATGATTGGTTGAAGGAAAAGTGATCGTTTCATGCCGTGAAGTAGTAAGGCGGTTCACGACGTGAACCATTTAGAACCAGTTCACTGCGCTGTGAACTGTTTGGACTGTTTCACAACATGAATTGTTTTGGAACCAGTTCATGACGTGAATTGTTTTTTATTGAGTGCGTGCAAGGTTGATACCCTATATTTCTTTCATGCTCAAACACTTGATTATGCAGTCAAAAGTTAGTTGAATGAAGTGAATGATCATGTTTCATTTACCTTGTTCCACTTTTGAGTTTGTACTTCGTTTTTGTTTATTGCCATGGAAACCAAGGTGGTACTTTGGCACTTCTGGGCATTTGTTGTTGCAATCGTTTTAACTCCGTGTGTGAGAATGCTTGATCTTTTCTTCCATCTAACTAAAGAGTGCCTCTATTTAATCTTGTTGATTAGGATTTGTCTCTGTCTCCATTGGTTGCACCTTTTCTTTTTAACATTTCCCAGTTCTTCTATTTTGGTGGGTGTGCAATTGGCAGGAGTGCTATCTTCAGTTCATCCTGTTGAATTGGCTTCTTTCTCCACACCAAGATTTATATATTCTTAGCATTTGTTTTAGCTGGGAATTGGCTTTGGTTGCTCTTACCATCCCTTCCTCTGTGTTTTTGAAGGTATTTGTAGAGCAATGAACTTTGGGTGAGATTTTGGCACCCATATTGTTGTATTGCCCTAGTAATAGCCTTGTGTAGCTAGCAAATCCCTTCAATCCATTGCTTATGCTTGCCTTGTGGATTGCGGCTTTGTTTGGAACATTGCTGGCTATCATTTGAAGGTTATCTCTGTTCCTTGTGTGTAATTTGAACTTTTTTCCTCCCTAATTCCTTAATTACTCCTTTTGCATCACTGTATAGCTGGTTTCCGAGTTGATCCTTAAGCACCCACTCTGCTGACTACCTCGTGACTTTTGCTAATTTTTTTGTGTATGGATTGTGGGATTGATGTCTTCTCTGGTACATGAGCTACTTTTACCACCCTTGGTGTTTCCATACCATCAATCATAGCATGCTTCCCCTTGTTTATTGGGCTCCATAAGGGCACGGTAATGACATTGTTGCTCTTGTCTCTAGTTGTGCTGTCCTCTTTTCCCATTGGATAATACAATTTTACTGGTACAAATCCAATATCGTCTGAGGATCATTTCTTCTTCCATAGATCCTATAAGCATAACAAACACCTTTACAATGAAGGGATTATTTTTTATGAAAATATTAACACTTAGAGATCCCTCAGCTTTGGTAGTTGACAAGTGCACACTTCATACTTGTGCATTGGTGGCCTCAAGGTGTGGTTTGTTTAGAGCTACCCATGTCTCATAAGAGATCAGATTATGACTTAATCCCGTATCTATTAATGCAGTGTTTGTTGCATGACTTTTAGTCGTAGAGATTTTCACCCTGAGTTGTTCTGGCGGCTCAATGTTCAGGTCATCCTCATTAAGGAGGGTTAGTGAAGCCATGTTCACATGAAATACTCTCTTTTGGAGTACATGTTTGGCTTTGGTCTCTCTTGTCTTAGCTTCTTACTAATCTTGCTTAATTTTTTCTTGGGCTAGCACCTTCCATTGTTTTAAAAGATTCTCTTGCACGAGCATCTCTTGGGTCATTGATCCATAATATTTTTAAAGCTTGCTTCCATTGATGTAACCCTCCATTTGTACGCCCTCAATTGTTTCAATTCTAACAGACCCTTGAGGTGTGATTTCAGACACTCAAAAGGTCCTAATCCTCTTTGTACTTGAGTTTCTTTTTCTGGTGCCTCCCACACCATACATGAGGATGGGGTTCCCCGTTTCTAGTTCCTTTTGTTTCAAGTTATTGTCAAACCAAGACTTTCTTTGTAATTTTTCGACCATAAGACCATGTGATGCAATTAGTCGGGTTTCATCAAGTTTCTCTAAGTCAACCAACCTTTGGCTAATGCATTCTCAGTCAATCATTCTTGCACCATAATTTGTAGGCTTGGAACTAAGTACACCATAGGCATTACCGCCTCAACACCATAAGCTAGATGGAAGGGAGTATATCCCGTCGCTACCTTATATGATGTTCGATATTCCCATAGAGATGTAGTTAGCTTATGTTCCCAATCCATTCGACTTGCTTCTAATGTTTTTGTCAAGATAGTACAAAAAATCTTTTTTATACTCTCTGCTGGACCATTTGCCTGTGGATAATAAGGGGATGACTTTCGGTGGACTACAAGAAATCCAGTAAGTAAGTGATCAATCACCACATTAATGAAGTGTGAACCTTGATCACTGAAAACTAATTCTAATGGGTAGTCGAATCTCGAAATGATTTGTTCATATAAGAACTTAGATGTTGTTTGTGCATTAGCTCTCTTAGAGGCTTTGGCCTCTGCCCATTTTGTGAAATAGTCTGTGGCCACAATCACATATCGGGCTTGTGTGATGGATGCGCAACTAGACTAATAGGTCCAACAAAATCAATCCCCCATTTCTCAAAAGGTCATGGCGTCCCCGAGTAATGTAGGCCATCATAGTCCCACTTTTGAAACACCTTGCGAGCTGCAATTTTCCCAATGAAGTGTCCTCCAACTATCCCTGAGTGTGCTTCATCTAATATTGTGACAAATTTATCTTCCCGCATGCATCTCCTTAAAACATTATCCTTACCTAGCTTGTATAGTTCTCCAGCAATTAATTGATAAGGTGCGGCCTTAATAAGCCGACGCATTTTATCTTTGTTCAAGGGTTGTTCTTGTAGAAAACCATAAGCTAGATAAATCTAATATTTCTTCGCTCCATTCAGGCACCATGTTCAGTTTGAACAAACAAGCATCTGGGAGGTCATCAATCAACACCAGTTGGCCGGTTTCCCATTTGGAGTTATCGACATATCCAACACATGCTGTGTTCCCTTTCTTACCCCATGAATGTGAAGTCAAATTTCAATAGTAATAAGAGCCAGCATAATGTGATTCTTCCCGTGTGATGCAAGGCTTGTTTATCAAGTATAATAAGGCCTAATGGTCTACAAAGAATACAAATTTATTGGCCAATAGGTAATGTCAATACTTCTTGATAGAATAAACCATGGCCAAACCTTCTCATTCTATGGTGGTATAATTCACCTCTACATCATTCAATTGGCGATTAGCGAAGCAGACTGGGTAGTCTAGTTTGAACTCACCAGGTTGTGCCAATACACATCCTATAGCGAAGTTCGATGCATCGATGTGTACATGGAGTATAAGATCCCAATTGGGTGGTCTCAGAATTGGTGCACTCGCCACCACCAGTGCTTGCTTCAATTTATCATATGCTTTGTAAGATTCCTCTCTCTAGCTTTTGAGGTGTAAAGGTGTAAGAACCTCCCCTTCTGTTCTTGAAACTATTCCCCTCTCTGAAATAGAAGAAAGATCTTGTTTTACCCTATTCTGACCTAGAGAGAGAATAAAAATACATTATTTATCATCCAATGCATCAAAATTGCTCCTGAAGGGCTGGGGAAGCTATGCCAAAACAGTGCGAATTTGGGCTCTATAACAGCGGTGCAGGCTCAAAATTTGCACTATTCTAGCACTGCTCCCCCAGCCACTCAGAATCATTTTTGATGCATTTATAATCAATTTGAGTACATTGATTATGAGAAACAGTAATTTACAAGATAAAAATACCTTTAATCATGTGTAAAAATACCTTTAATCATGTGTAAAAATATATTATTTATCATCCAATGCATCAGAATTGCTCCTGAAGGGCTGGGAAAGCTGTGCCAAAATAGTGCGAATTTAGGCTCTACAACAGCGGTGCAGGCTCAAAATTTGCACTGTTCTGGCACTGCTCCCCCAGGCTCCTAGGGTCATTTCTGATGCATTCACAAAAACATTGATGGTACAAGAGATGCATATTGTGGAAAAGAAAATTATGTCCATCAATGAATATGCCTTAAAATCTTTATAAAAGCTTTCTTACAATATTGAGCTTCCTTCTCTTGTTATTGGACAGAGTGTGCTCAAGAAGTGATTGGGCTATTTCTTGAGGATCCTCTATGCCTATGCTTTTGGCTATACCTATACGAGCAAGAAGCTTACCCCTAAATCTAGAACCAAAAACATCGAAGGCAAGGGATTTTTTAATCAGAACTATACATTTGGTGCTCTGTGCCATACCTGCAGGCTACACAGAGCACCTTAGAGAGAGCTTTCAAAAAGAAGAGAGTGAAGGCAGATTGAGGGGTGTAGTCCCTGTGGATAATGGTGATGCCATCCACCACAAGAAGTCGACCAAGATAGTGCACCAACACAGCATCATGTCCATGGACCTTGGCTTAGTCTCTGCTTGCTCTGCCGCCGCCTCTCCCAGCAAATGTGACAATTTCCACCACCCTCTGTAATCAAAGGAAAAATCAAAATATTTTCCTATACATAATTACAAATGTTTCTAGGTTGTAAAAGGTCGATTATTACCTCTTTCTCAATGTCTTCTTTTGCCAAAGTGCTGGTGGGGGGCGGAGAGGTCAATCGAGGACTTAGCCTCATCCTTTTTTGGTGCTTTGGTCTCCTCCATTACTCCAGCAGCAGCAAGGGTATCCTTTTCAGCCTCTAGCTTGTCTTGTAAGGTTGTGAATTCCTCCTCTAGAACTAGGGCTTGCTCCGCGGTCTCAACCACAGTTTCCTTAGCCAAAGCAACTGTCTCTGCGATAGATTCTCTAAGGGGTAATATAGCACTATCTAGGTGAGAACCGAGGTTGGACGTATCAAGGTCCACCTCACATCGCGTGCATATAATGCCCAAGCATTCATCCATTTTCAAGCCAACTGTCTTTTCAAGGTTATGAAGAAATAAGTATTCTTCACCTTGCACCACAATGGTGCTCAAGAGATTGATCTCAAGCTCTGGCAGCACCTTGCTCTCCTCGTGTGGGGAAGATGGCCCCACATCTTCTACTACAGTGGGCTATTCAGCTGCAGATTGTGCACCCTCTGGAAAGTGCTGTGATGCAATGCTCTTCTACACCAGCACTCGTTCCTACTGCCTTCACTTCCTTGTCATCCCTCAAATACCCTGCCAACTACAATGAAGGCATCTCTACCTCCTCATCCAAATCCTCATCTTACTGATGATGAGGAACGTAAAAGTGACGAGCCACGAGAGGAACCTGGTTCCTAAATTGCCCTTCCCCAACCTCTTCCCCTCTTACTTATTGAAGGTACAGTAAGCTCCTACGGGGATGCAGATGTCGATGAAGCGTTCAAGGCCGCGCTGGATGTAGGAACGGGCATATTGTTGAATGTACTTAAGTAGCTCAACAGGCACCCATTGATCATTGGGACAATGGGGAAAGGAGATGGAGTGGGGAGCCAAGTATTGATGCAGTCTGCATCTCATAATGTTGGGACGCAAGGGCGAGCGACTTTTCAAAGTCGACTTCACGAGAGAACATGACAAAGAGCTCGCTCTTGCCCGCCCACGAGGTGGTGGAGAGGAACTCACAGAAGTTGTCAAAGTGGATAGCCATGTGAATGCAAAGAGATAGTGTGAGCTCATGCTTGGTTTCTATCGCGTGAAAATGAGAAAGAAGGCACCTTTGGCTATTTATAGTTAAAATTTAAAGTTTGGCCTTTTCACACTAGATCGCTAGACAAAAAAATTTACAATTTGCAAACATATTAAGATTTCAATTAAATAAAGATTGGTTTAAAAAAAAGAGTCTGCTACAAAATTACAGGCATGTCATCTAATCTAAAATTGTTATACTACCTTCATTTTTTGCCCCTCTTGTGACATTTACTTCATGTTGATCTCCATCTCCTTGTTGACTTGAAAGCTTGTCATTGCCTTCACCTCGAACCTGAAACTCTTACCCCTCACGTGCATCAAAACAGAGGCTATTTTCCCATATACTCAGTTCATCTTCAAGCTCTTCCACATGCCTACTATGTGTTGGTAGGACTATGCACCTTGCTGCTGAAAATTCAAGGTCCCCCATTTGCCATGATTCTGAGACCATGGTTGTCCCCTCCTTACGCTTCCCAATCTATAGAAAGTAGCACAATAACCAGAAAGTGTAAGGGTTAAGTCTAGACATGCAGTGGAATTAGATATACCTTTCTTCTCATCAACTTGAAACTTGACTCTTCCACATTGTCAAAGCCCATGATGCTAAAGTGTTGACCCAGGTCTATTAGGCTCCAATGCTTGCTTGCTGCTGCCACTCGCTCAATCCATCCATTTTGCATCATCACAGCTACCTCAATAGGCATAATTTCTTCTTCTGAGGCTTGAAGTGGGATCCACCGTGCTTTTGCATCCATCTTTGGTAGTGCAGACGCATGTACAAAATAGAGCGTACCTTCAAGAACTTGAAAGACACTGTAGAATCTACTACATTGCACTTGTACACATCACCTTGATGTGACCCCTCATTAACCTCCCAACCCTCTCCTAGTAATCCTTGAATGAGGTCAGACCGTACCTCCTTATTACAAATATACATTATTTTTGTTTGGTGCATTGGCATGGAATTGAACATGTGCACAAAAACATGTAAAGGACAAAACCAATTTAGCCCTACTGACCTAGATGCCTTTGAAAACTTGAGTGATGTTTTGATATCACTTACCATCTTAAACTTTAAGCATAAGATGGTCCAAGCATCAGGTTTGGGCCATTCGAGATTGTTAAGAGGGGGGTTGGGGATCTCTTCTAGCTTGCCAAATAAACCTGGTTTTTTATCTATAAAATATGAGTGAGAAAAGAAAAAGATATTGTTCTGTACAAGATCACTTGGACTTTGAGATACAAACATTGCCTCTCCAATGGATGCATGCATAGCATAGAAAACTCTAGTGAGGCTTTGGAGTGGTTGTTCCTCAACATAATTAGAGGAAAAAATATCTACAAAGAGACATAAGAAAATGGAGAATTATAAGAAAATTTGAAACAAAAAATCCAATATTAGCATGTTGTTAAAGCTATGTTTATGTTACACTGACAATTTAAAGGAAACCTTGGTCGTTGGCCTTGAATGTACAAGTCTCCAAGGGTATACACATGTTGCACTATGGCAACCAGTCCTTCCTTCTTAGTATGCTTGAAGCCTTGTAGCCGCCCCTTCCAATGATGTAGCATATTCTCTAGTTGACGCACTCGATGTGGTCCTTTAGAGCTTGGCTGCATGTAGACCCAAGCCCCAACCCTGAATCTTGTTAGAGCCCAAACTCCATTCTCATCTCTTGTGTTATGCAGCACAAGCTCTTCCACCTTCTCCCTAGGTCTTCTCACATTACTGGAAGAGGCCATGGTGGTAAGAAAAGAGAAGAAGGGAAAAGAAAAGCTTGTTTTACAACAGAAGAGTGGAGAGGAGAGAGTTCAGGGTTTTCAATGCAGCAATGGAAAGCTTAAAAGAGGGATAGAGTTTGAGAATAGGCTTCGTGAACCTAGAGTAGACTAAAGAGGGATAGAGTTTCTGCAGCAATGGAGAGGCAGGGAGCTTGAGAGAGAGAGAGAGAGAGAGAGAGAGAGAGAGAGAGAGAGAGAGAGGGAGATTGAGAGGAAGGGAGCTTGAGAAGGAGGGAGAGCTTGAGAAGGATAGAGTTTCTATAGCAATGGAGAGCTTAGAAAAGAAAGAGAGAGAGGGAGGGAGCTTGAGACTGAGGGAGCTTGACAAGGAGGGAGAGCTTGAGAAAAGAAAGAGAGAGAGAGAGGGAGCTTGAGACTGAGGGAGCGTGACAAGGAGGGAGAGCTTGAGAGGTATGAGTTTTTACAGCGATGGAGAGCTTAAAAGAGGAAGAAAGAGGTTCAAAATGAGCTTTCCAAACCTAGAGTATGTTGGGAAGAAGTTTGAGAGGGAAAACACACTTTTGGGAAAAAATTAAAAATTTTTAATTTTTAGGGTTTTTCATCTACGCGATTCTAAGTGGGGGGACCTCTAAGTTTAGGCCCAAGAGGTAGGGGGACAAGAGTAGTAATTAGGCCCCATTAGCAAACCAAAGCCTAGGCCCCCTAGGGTCAAAGAAGTCAAAAATGTGCAGCCCCAGCCCTCTTCCTATTGGTCCATTCCTAATCAAAAGTTAATCCAAGAGGCCCTCTTTGGGTCCAAAAAATTCCTAATGCTATTTGTGTCTTTTTTTCTTCTTTCTGCCATCTTGGCAACACACTTCATCTGCTCATGATCCTAAGCTATCATTTTGACTCCACTATGTACAATGTATACTTGCATCTCGAGCACATTCTGACTATCCAACCACCCTTGCTCAATCCGTGTCCACTGCACCATCTTTAGTACCAGGAAATTGATGCCCTTGCCTAGCACGGCCTGGTCCATAACTACTAGTTCTTCCTTGCACAGTCTCCTCATCTGTATTCTTTGAACCTCAAGTAAACCCATTTGTGATCCAACACTACCCGCCATGTAGTGATCTTGTCCTTAGACTTCCCGCCGATTTTAGCAACATCTCTCGGACCTGATATGAGTGCTTCATGCAGCCTTGGTGGTGCCTAAATGCCTTACATCCATCCTTATGTACCCCAATATCCACCAATTGAAGAATTTGCAAGCTGTCCATGCTTTCATCTAAATCATCATGAACATTACCCTATTGAACTGCATTTGATATGCCCTCCATAGTATCAATAGGGGCTACTGTGATAGAGAACCCATCCTTCTCATCATCATCAGGCTCAGAATCCCAAATTGGTAAATCTAAAAAAATTGTGTGGTCCTAGTCAAAGCCTCTATCTATAGAAGATTGGTATCATAATGTTTGCTTCCAAGCTGACTTTCCTACGCCTTCACCAAATCATCAGTATCTTGGCCCTGTACCAACCCATGAAACTTGGGGTATTAGGTCATGCATACTTAGGGAATCCTCCAGGACATCTCTATTTTTCTCTCCCTTCCATGCACACACAACCTGCACACTCAATATCTCATCATTAACCCCTAGAGCTGTTGTTTGCAAACGTAGGCATCTCTTTTACACTCCAACCCAGATGGCTCACATCATTAGCTTGAGAACAGCCTACTACACGATTGAACAAGTCATGAATAGCTAACCCATTTACACCACTAGAATATGCAGCAAGATATTCATCTTCAAGATTATAAACTCTGTCATGGATTGGACATAACTTGGAGACTTTGCAGAGTTACCCTCCCTCTCATAGCTGGCCACAACTTGGGTACTATGCTCCACATCATTGTCATGTTGAACACTTGAGGACTGGCAGCCTGAAAACACCTCCACTGGGGCTAATTGGTACCCCAAACTAGATTGATCATAAGGATGTCAAAATGTGGGAGGTATGAAAGTTGCGGCTGGAAACTTCTCTATTAGGTTAAAAGTCAATATTAGGTAATTTGGGAAAAATCTCACATTTTGGGAATCAATTACTCCATATAGTTTTGGACATATCTTAAACATACTAACTCCAAATTTGTCGGAGATCGTAGATTCAGATTCTACTCTTCAAGATCTTTCCAATGATATGTCACATGAGGAGGTTTTGACAAACTTTTGGACAAGTTCACCATGCTCCCATTTTTCAAATGGGAATGGGATTTTTCCCAAATTATCTAATATGGTGTTTTAACCATAATCTACATTGCCCATCTTGGGGAGAACTTGTGCCACACATCTAGCTCATCATTGGCATTATTTTTGTCTTCATCGATGCATCCTCATCCTCTTCGTCAGCAGAGCAAGGATCAACTTTTCATTCTGCTTATGCCATCTACCATCACTGATATGCAAGACATAATCCAATTGCTGCTGTGCATCATCATGTACATGTGGAGCATTAGGAGAAACACCTTGTGCAAGGACATCGTGCAACTCACTGCCCACCAGAGTAACAAAAGAATCAGAGGTAGGATTAGCTACCACATCATCGTTCAAATCAACATCAGGAACAACGGAGGTACTCTCCAGGATGCTCTCCGAACCACTATCCTCATTTTCCAGATTTTGAATCTCATGCTTCACATCGAACAAAAGCTGCCCGGTCGCATATGATATCCACTGAATATCCTGCAACAACTATTTTCCTTGCGGATGCTCGAGATGCCACCTCATTGCATGCTTGGCATCTTGAACCAACTACTTCAGCTTTTTCTTGCTCTTTAGAAGGCGATCGATATCCGTTGCTTCCCTTCGCTTCAACAATCTCCTTTGAACATTGTCAAAGTCTGCCAATAATCCTCCTGGGCACACTTGAGAATAATGCCCTTGGTCTTCACACTGACTGCAAACTTGGTACACACAGTCTGTGTTCTGATGGTTGTGTTGGCCATAGTGTTGGCAGGTCACCTCATTGCATGGGAGTCGAACTAGCGGATGATCTGACTGGAGGATGGGACGACGGATGGCAGATGATCCGACAGTGGATGATCAAACAAACAATTCAACTCCGGCCAATCCATTCCAACTTCAGACTTCAGCTCCCGGTCCGAAACGTAGACGCAGACTCGGATCTTGGGCTTTAGATTTGGACTTCTAGCTCTAGGAGGCCTGGGAACTCTTTTCCCTGGTACCCGGGACAAAACATAACCAAATTTCTAAATGAATCCTATCAATACAGTGGTTGGGCGGTTGGCTAACCCATGGGGTTGGATGGGGTGCTGGACTGATGGATTCCTAAAATAAAATTCAATTCTATTTAAGTTACGATAGTTAAAGTAAATCACGGGGATAATCCTTGTTCTATGGAAAAGAATCAACGGCTGTGCCTCTTGACAGGGAAAAAAGCGTTGGTCTCTATGATCCAAGTGCAAGTTCCTCCCTTGATTCGGCCATGTGACCTACGGGTTTGGTCGGAATGAAAAAGGGTAAATTAAGGTTCTTAACTACATTAGAATAAATTTTTCCCGAAGGAATCCCCTATGCCTTTTGGGCGAGGGAAGTTTTTCTGGGTTCGTCGGTTTTGGGAGAACCAAAGGATTAGTCTCTTGTTCGAGCATCCGTGGGGCGAGGCCCCGAGTGGGAGTCTCTGCCCTGTGCATGAAGTTGCTACTTCCGCTGCTAGCACCCCTGAATTCGATGTGCAGAGGGGGTAGGGATCTTTCAAGGAGCCCAAGACAAAGGGCTGGCTTTTTGACACCCTCGTCACACCAGCCTTGATGTATGGAGCAACCTGGGGGCCAAATTTATCTGATGAGGATTGGTAGCGAGTTGAGAGGCCCCAGGTCATGATGTTCTCCCGTATGATCCGTAGCAAACCATCAGCCCCACACCAGATTATCCAGGCAGAGTTTGTTGCAGCCTTGATGGTAGTGGATGCACTCATCCAGAAAGTCACATACCTCCATCGCATCAGTCACATGTATCCCCACAGGTACTTGAGGCTTACCCTGGAGTCCTCAAGACAGATAGCACTTGAGGTCCACTCTGGAGTATGGTATGCACTAGTTTCCACTTGGTTCTCAGTATATGGACTCTACATGGACTCCCCTTTTCTCTGGCTATCTCACGAAGATACCAACCGGGTTATCTAGTTAGATCTTCTCAGCGTCTATACCCATTGCACATGGATCACACCTCTAGAGCTCCCCATGAAGATACACTTCTACAGAGATCACTTCCTCACACTCACTGAGAATGGATTCATCCAGCAGCTGGGCTACTTGAGTGTTCAAATGTCCCATGCCATGCGGATTGCGATTGGCCAGATATGGCTTTCATCCCACCACCTAAGAGTGGAGATGTTAGAGCTGAGCGCATCTTTAGAGCCAAGAAGCTCAATACAGAGACCCAAAGAGGAGAGGATCTGTGCCGATTATGCCACACACAAGTTGAGACAGAGGAGCATTACATATGCCGCTGCCTAGTATACTATGAGATCCACAGGAGGTTTCATTGTCTATTTTGTGAGGGATTTTGTCCACTCTCCAGGATCATTGACTTCTAGGACCAACGTTGCTTAGGCCTCTTCCTGCTTGAGCTCCGCAGACACAAGGACACCCTCTTGAGAGAGCTTCGGCCCCAACATCCTGCCCCCTACCTCACCAGCCAACCATCACCAGTTTCTTTCGGACAACCCAGGAGGTGGAGGACACTGACATAGTGGATCTTGTGGACCCTCCACGAGCTGCTCTAGACCTACCTCACCCGAGAGGAGTTACCCCGGACACCGAGCCTTTGCACTCTAGCGTGCTCGACGCCATCCGGACACCGAGCCTTTGCACTCTAGCGTGCTCGACGCCCCCTGTCGGCCACGATCACCTCATCAGCTCCAAATCCAGGACATGCTCCACCGCCATCAAGCTACCTTTCCACGTGACATAGTTGAGGGAGACCTCTCAGCCATACTCATTAGCCCCATGCTTAATATTTTGGAGAGTGGTATACCATCTACTCGGAGCTGATGTTTCTCTCATGTTTCTATGTTCTTAGTATTCCATGATGAGTTTCCATGGATAGTTTTGTATCACCCCCGTGAGATAGCTATGTTTATGTTTCCTTTCTATTTTATTTTTTATTCCATGATGAGATATGCCATGGACATTATTGTATCACTTTGGTCTCATAGGCCCATTGGTTCTTTAGTAGATGCTTGATCTCTCTCTCTCTCTCTCTCTCTCTCTCTCTCTCTCTCTCTCTCTCTCTCTCCCACACACACACACACACACACACTACCCTCCCTCTTTAGGGTGAAGACTTTTGTATGACCTTAGTGGTCTCATGGGTCAATTTTGGCCTTTTGTGGACAGTAAATCATCATCATCATCTCTCTCTTTCTCTACATCCACACAATTCTTGGACACTAAAAGAAACAATCCTTTGTTGATATAGAGTATTCACAAATGAGAGAGTAGTAGTCCTCATACTCCTTTGCAGTAATAAATATGAGATGAATCATCCCCTTTTGAGAGCACACCTTGACATATGATGACTCTCATAGACTTTCATACACACACACACACACACACACAATGTACGAGATACAATAATGAAAAGTGCTCTTGGGAGAGTGCACTCTTTCCACTGCATTAATAGAAATTTCAGCTTACAAACACAAAAAACTAGGTACATCATAAAACATCTAGCGAATATAAAAATAGATAATTTGGGAGCTCCTTAGCATACACGATACCATTCTATCAACCACATTCATTGATGTGGGCACTATTCAAAGTGGCATTGCTTCGTTTTACATTCAGGATTATGCCAAGTTGTGTATCTGTCAAGCTTGATTAGTGTATAATTATGTTATGGTTTATATCCATGCCAAGCACACACAAGAACATGAATTACAAGTGCTTGCAAGCTACATTGTTAGCCCGTGTGTGCACGCACTACATGTGAACTCACCCTTAACCGGACCTCTTTCACCTACCCTATGCCTTTCTTTCTGCATTCACCCATACCGCTTTGTATCCTTGTGTGCGCATGGGATATAACCACCATCGTCTTTTGTATTCGACACAACACGTCATTCCTTCATTCATTCACATCATTCCTACATTCATTCATATCCATTCACATCAGTTTGAGAGTACGGTTACTCTACTTTTGATACTGACAGAACTTTTCTAGGTCTCTGCCAATCACTTTACTTAGTTAAAAGTAATTTTTTCTCAATTTCATTAAATCTAAGTATCAGAGTATTGTTGAAGGCTTAAAAAGGAAAAATGAATTTTATCATAAATTTATAGTAAAAACTCAGGAAGAGCATTTACGTATTGTGTTTTCATTCCTTAAGCTTCATTGATGAAGACTTTTGATCGATGAATTGGATTCTATAGATGGACATCTCATGTTTAAATCTAAATTTTTATTAAATCTAAATTTTCGTTTACTTTTTGGATCCTTGATCCTCTTAGGGATTCTAGATTCCTTTTTCAAGGAAACTAGAAATAAATTAGTCATACGTTCATTCAACTAAGCATGTTTCTGGTCTTTTTTTGGGAAGTCCCTTTTTCGTTCAGAAAGTACTCCAAGATTCTATCTTCCAAGAATCTAGACGTATACTTCAAATTTTCAAAGGTCAAAAGTACTCAAAATTTCTTTTTCGATTAAGAATTATCCAAGTTTTCTCGATGAATATTTTCATATTCTTTCTCAAATTCCTGAGATATACTCAATATTCTTCTTTTTTTAATAAAAGATTCATGGGATTTACAAAATCAATTATACCCATATTTCTTCTTTCAGTATAAACACTAATATAAATGAATCATTTTCATAATTCTCGTAAATTGAATGATTCTAGAAAAAAATATATTCATAACCTTCTTTATTTTTCTGTCAATTGGATAATGCTCAAAACTCCTCTTTTTGTATAACATTTATTATATAAATTCATTCCCATATTTTCTAAGAAAATGATAATACTCAGAATTTAAGAAAGGAACTGGAGAGACGGAAAACTCTCTCTCTTGTAGCAAGAGGAGTACGATCCACGTGTAGCTCAATCCAATGGGATTTGCATCCCTTTCGGAGCTAGGGATTCGACCCGTACCGGTGCACAAGAGCTTATCCACAAATGGAGAGAATGCTCATGGCTACCATCACTTGACACTAGACTAAGCATACACACAAGCTCAACTTGTCCTCATTCCTACACACCCCTTCATTCACAAATACAAGCAAGAGGAATACAATCACTATGCACTCAAGCAAAGAGAAAGACCTCACTCCACTCCTATCTTCCTACAAGCATGCATACATTCAAGCATCAAGCTTCCATGAAAGCTTCAAATCAATCCATGTACTCAAAAAATGAAATACTAAAAGCATGCATAAGAGTAAAATGATTAGAGAAGAGGATGAGAAAGACTCATGACATTGCTAATGATTCAATGAAGAGATTTACCTCATACAATGATGTAGATGGGGTGAGAGAAGAGTCTTCACCTCTATGGAGAAGAGGGAGAGTAGGTCTCTCAAAGGAGCTCTTGCATGAACTAAGCCCAAAAGTGTCCCTAAGCTCTCAAATGAGCCACCTTTTATACAAAAATTCTAGGACTCCCATAAGTCCCCATGTGGGATTATTATCAAACCCTCTCCCACATTCATCTACAAAGTGGAACTCTTTACAAGAGCCCTAAGTATCTTTTTTTGTTGCATCCTGGTATTGATCTTCATTTGCAAGCAACACTCCCCCCTTCCTATTTTGCGCACGTCCTCGAGCGCGGTAGTAGCAAAAGCTGCAACAAAAAAAACAATTGATACGAGTAAAGTCCTTTATTGATAAAAAGAAAAGAAAAGCAAAATCAGCAATAATAATTACACACGTGAGCATACAAGTGCAAGGCTGATTAAAGTTTTAATGAGTACTAAAAGAGGTGAGTAAAAACTAGTCAAAGTGAGACTTAGGTAGTAGATAATGCTATGCAAAGGTAAGTGTCTTTGTACACCTCCGGTTATAACCGTAGTCTCAATGTCCTATCAGTATGTAAGTTACTCCTAAGTGGCAACCCTACTCCTAAGTATGAGCAAAGGTGATTGGAGCTCTCTCTTGTTGTTTTTTTTTTTTTTTTGATATGTGTGTAGAAGGTGATAAAGATTAAGGTTCTATCCCCATGAGACCCGAGCAATGGCCAAGAGACCTCCGCCAAAAGAATCTAAAGACCGCTAAGTATCTCAAGGGCGACAGACCCTTTTTCTTTCTTTTATGACCTAAGGAGTACCCCTTGAAGATGAGGGCATCGGTTTCGAGGGCCCATAGTGTACCCCCGAGTCCTACCAACATCTATCAAGGCGATAGATTCCTCAAAGGTCCTCTATTGAAGCTTCTAGACATCAGTGTTCACCCCATGGAAACCAAGGCCTCGGCCCCAAGGTGCTGAGACATCCCCAGGTCCTACCAAGCACTTCGCATGGCGGTAGACACTTCATGTCGCAATTCACCTTGTATATATATTTTTGTAGGGTATATTTTCATAAATTTTTATTACTCGTAGCACCTAGTTCATATCTAAGAGATAACTACCACTAGGGATAACTAATATACCTTGAAGACATAAGTACTTGGCATACTCCCTTGGTATATATCCTACACTGTCTTTGGATAGATATATCTTTTACTAAGTCTTCTAAGACTCTAGAATTCACTCACCATATTTTAACTACAAATCAAAAACTCAAACCAGCCAATATTGTGTACATGCAAACCATATATTCGAAAGATAAGAGCACTTAAAGAAATAAAGATTAAGATTTGCATACACCTGATGTAGTGCCCTGTTGATGTTGTTCGTTTGCCTTGAATAATTGCTGATTTTGTGCAGATTGCTTCTCCTTGATCCCTGTAGGCATAGCATATCTCCCCCCTTCCTAATTTGTGTGTACGATAGGTGGACTGTAGGGGCGTATCTGATGCTCTTCTTAAGCTGAGATCTCTGCACAAAGTTTTATTAACAAACAAAGAAAAAACAAAAGAATAAAATTTGTTAGTGGTGCCAAACACTGAATATAGCCGAGGGGAAAAAACCCAATGGGAGAAAAGTGCCCTGGCTTGTCGTTCTTATTGTGGAGTCACTGAGTTACTCTTGCGCTGATGGTGGGTCCGTGTCCTCGTCTGCTGGAAAGATGGTATCAATTTCCTCAGGATGCAGAGACAACCCCTCACAAAAACCGGCCTCTGGAGAAGGTGGTAGAGGAAGGAGTGCTTCCTCACTGAAATATGGCATTGGTTCTATGGGAAGGTTAGTCAGACAGTTTTGATTTTGGAACTGTGCAATGTAGGTACTCATATTGATCCAATATTGACATGTGGAGGGTTGGGGAAGGAGGGCTTGCAAGATTGGTAGTTGCAAGTCATTTAAGCTTGTATCCCTCCATTGTTGTGCTTGTACCTCCTCAGGTAATCTTCGTTGATTTGGTCCCCTCTCTGATATTCTCACATTAAGAAGATTATGGCGTTGGGGTGTAACTCCCACAATTTGCTTCATTAAGCCCGTGCCATATCGTCTAAAGTAAGAGCGGCATATCCAACAAATATGTGAAGCTTCACTTAATACTAGCCGTGCACACTCTTGACAATGTGGAAATGGGTGATGCTGTTGATAGAATAACGTAACAAAGTGATGCCCACAGCAATTTTCACCTAAGGGAGCGTAGAAATACCTAGAATGTGTTTGAAATGGAGGAGCACTATAACCCCCGCGATGATCAGGTCGAGTACTATCAGGGTCAATGCATGGTGGACATGTATCGCGCCAAATATCCATCAGGAGTTATCTGGACGTAGAATAATGAAATTTAGAACACTCATATCCATCATGACAATTCCAATCAAAAAACAAGATTATCTCAAAAAGAACACATCTCCTAAAGGCATAAGGAACTACATTATTCAAACATTGTTTTACCAAAGAGCTTTAATTGTAGTGTTAACGCCTTATCTTTAGCTTTTGGTATATCCTTTATAAGAGGTGTAGACTTTAGCAATTGTCTTGGAATTTGAGCAAGATAAGAGGATTTAGGGAGTGAAGCACCAGAATCTATGCTCAAATGAGACTCCTTTGGACTTGTCTTAGGTACACCAGTTGATGGTTGAATTGTGAAACAAGGAGAAATAGGGGCAACAGTTGTTTCAATACATGTTTTAGGAAGATCAACACAAGTAGATTTGTAGGTGCTATCACAGCCACCTTTCCTTTATTGGAGAACTTGTGTTGATTTCTTTTGTACCCACTGATATGGAAAATCAAGGGTGGCTTTTGGAATCTTTTGGATACACTCTTTTACCCTTTGCTCAGCATGGCATTTTGGAAGCCAAATTGCTGTTGCACCCTCATAATAACCTTGTGCTTTAAGAACCCGTTTTGGGACCCATCGAGTAACAATCCGAGATTTAGGCTTGGAAATGATGTGCTTCTTAGGAGGCTTAGCAACTGGAATAGATGGTACAAGTTTGTACGCATCTTTGGGTAGCCACATTGATGAATCCTTCTTGCCTGGCCTTCTTTGAGCAGCAACTTGAGTAGTTGGAACATGCCAGCCATGGCCCTCACTTGAGTACTCATCAATTATCCACATCATTTGTTTTGGAGCTTCAAGAGCAGATTTTGAAAGTGGGTTGTGTAGGGTAGAAACACCACCCTTTTGACACGATAAAGCTCGTGGATTAGCCGAGACTTCCTTAACATGCAATGCTGTTGTGGATGCATTCCTATAGTACAAATCATCTAGAAGGGCACGTGGTTGTACCATTCGTATAGGTATAATGTCATATCCATCTGAGTCACAGAATTGAATTGGCTTCGGTAAAGCACATGTCGATAATGTTGCAAGGACATGACTCCATTCTAATGGATCAATTAAATGCTCAGGGAAGGGTTGTGGAATGTATGCCTCGTCTGATACACTTCGATTACCCTTAAGTCTCTCAGTGTTGAAATCCCTACATGAGGCTCCACACATCCATAGATCTTCTCGCCCATCTGACAATGTAACTCTTGAGCCCTCAGATGAAGCGGAATCAAACTCATCTATTGGAGACCTTGTTACATCACGATATGAGTGATTCCTTAGGTTGACCCTTGTGATGACAGAATCATGTCGGAGGTACAAATAATTGTATCCCCAATCTTGAATCATTTTAAATTGTCGCATGAATGGTCTACCCAATATCACTTCGTAGTTTGGATGTTTTCCAAAATCCACTACTGCAAAGGTGTGCTCATATTCAATCCCACATGTGGTGACCAATATGTTCTCAAGCAGCCCAAGGGGATGTTCTAAGCTTCCATCTGCTAGCTGCAAGCGCATCCTGGTACTCCTAATAGCTGGTTTGCCCCATTTTTCCCAAATGGACCTTGTCACAATGCCCACTCCTGCGCCACTATCAAGTATTGCAGTTGAAGATACTTTTCGCACTTCTAATGGGAGGGTAGCATTTCCCTGATCGTCTTCACAAAATTTTCCCACTTTGTTGATAGGAACTGGCATTACATGCTTTGTCTCAGGGTGTATAGTACACTCATGGGGGTGGTGACCCTTTTGTAGCAATACCTGCTCTGACAAACATGTGGCAATATCATTCCACAACTCAGGTTTAAGCTTTATCAATTCAAGCAAAGGTAAGTTACAAGCCACTGGTGCAGACAAAATAGCTTGCACCATACTCATATCTTTCTCCTTAGTCAACCTTTTATGCATGGAGGGTATCCTCAAGGTTTGAGAACAGTTCTCATATTCTCCCAGATAGGACGGTAAGGTTTTCATTGTATGCTTACTTCTAGGAGAAACCATTGTTTGACCTTCCTCCTGGATGCTTGGGCGTCCAAAGTTGTTTTCCTTGTCTCTGGTAAAATCCACCTCAGAGAATGGAGGCGAACTAACAGAAGACATGTTTTCATTTATTTTCTCATTTACAGCGGCCCACATGTCATTTGCCATGTCCTCATTAGCATCAATAATTTCATCATTGCATGGGAAGACAAGGCTGGTTGATGGCAGAATTTCTTCTTTCAATGGAGTGTCAATTGGTGCAGACCTTTCGCTCTGAGCTTGTGAAATGAGCTCACTTTTCATTTCCCGACTTGATGACACTTCTGGTATAGTTTCTAATGTTGGCTTAAGAGAGGTTGGGCCCCGAGGAATAGGTGGTGGTGGTCCCTCAAGTATCGACTGAGCTTCCCTAATGAGTTGCTGATGTACAGCTAGATTGATCTTCTCCTCACGAGGGTTTGGGTATTCTTGAAGCTTTTTGGGTAGCTCAGATAAAGCTGCAATGCGACTTCTATGAGCATCAATGATGGACTCTAGAGTCTCATTCACTTTATCCACAAAAACAGAATCCCCAGAACTATCCTCAGTCGTACTAGCCTGATCTTGTTTAACACTAGGCTCAGGTTGAGGTTGATGTTCCTCACGCACTTCCTGGGATGTAAAAGTTTTATCCCTCATGTCTTGTTTAGAGGTCTCCTGAGAACTAGTGGATGTACTTTTAGTTTGTTTGTTTCGGTTCTTCTTTCTCCTAGTGGTTTTTTTTCTATTGGACTGTAGGGTCTTATCCACTAGATTTGTCTTTGCATCCCTAGTTCGAGGTGTCTCATCAGTTTGCATTTCTGCATTTCGTGTTTGTGATCTAGTCATGACTCTAAGTGGCACGACATCCTCATTCTCAGATGAAGGTGGTGATGGAATTGCCCCTACAAGGTTAAGTGAAACCTTTGGTTGAGAGGTGCCTTCCTCATGTGGTTTCAACAGACAATCCTTCGGGAAGTGTTCGACACAACACCCTAGACAATATCTCTCTATTGGTGGAAATTGTTGTGCTGTTGTATTGGATCTAGATGCTTGCCTTGAGCGATGTGGACAATCACGAGCCCAATGGGGTTCTCCACACTCATAACAGGGGCCCATTGGTTTGGCCTCTACTTTCCTTGGCTGCCATTGACCTGAGGGGCCTGGAGTCCTAGGTTGGTAGCCGCCTAGCAACATTAAAGAGTTTTGTTCCCCTGGTTGAGTCTCCAGTGCTTGGCTTGGGTATGCGGGACTTTCAAAGATATTTTCTTTGGATGAATATGATACATATTCTTCTTCCACATAGCCTGGGTTTACCAAGTCTCTACACATATTTGAATTGTCATAGTCGACAACCCTCACAGGAGCAGTCCCTGGAGCAGGAGGTTGAGCACCAAGAACAGGTCGTGCTTGTTCTTGTGTCATCGGTGGGTTACGTGCAAAATTTGTATATTGTTGATACATTTGTGGAGCCATTCCACCCCTCGGCTGCTCACGTTCCTGTCTCATTCTCGCAATGCGATTACAATCCTGGGTGGTATGAGTAAAGTTCCAAGCACAGGCTTGGCACCACTTCTTTGTGGGTTGGTTTGTGACTAGAGGAGAAAAGGTATTACAGTCCTCTGTTTTATGGTCACCGCCACATGCTCCACAAAGATGAGGACCTGTAGGAAGCACACTCCTCATTCTCTGCTGCTGTTGTTGTGGCTGCATGGGTGGACGATAGGTCTGTCCCAATCTCCGTAGTACTAGGTTAGCTATCTGATCTGGATTTACTAGCGCGCTAGACCCTGAACTTTGATCATCACCCCATTGATTTCTAGGTTTCACCTCAGGGCCAGAACCATCTTGGAACTTGAAGTTATCGGTGAAATCCATAGCATCATGGCAACACTCATTGAAACTTGTATGCTTCTTTGCATAGAGATGTGTATGCAGTGTCGAATTTTTGAGGCCTTTTAAGAAGAGAGAAATTAATCGACTTTGGGCGGGTTTCTCATCTTCTGGGCAACGATTAATGTACTGCTTCATTCTATTTACACAGTCTCTAACACTCTCATTCTCGCCTTGCTTGAAAGAGTAGATGTGTGCTACCGTGTCATGTTGAATTCCCATCAAAGAAAAAGCAGCAATGAATCTCTCTTCCAAAACTCGTAAAGAAGTTTTGTCTGAAGCCTCTAATGCCTGAAACCACGCCAGGGCTTTTCCCTCAAGAGTGAGTCCAAATCCTTCAATTTGAGTATGCTTATCAGCCACTTGCTCAGCTCGAACTGCTTGCCTAAAAGCTGCTACATGGTCGTATGGATCTCCCGACCCTTCATACTTCTTTACCAGTTTCTGAAGAGTTGATGGTCTTACTTGTCGTGAATACTCATCATAGGGCCTACAGCCCCTCGCTCTTAGTGGAAATTGTTCCTCTCTTTGGAAAGATGGTCCACATGTTTCCAAAATTGGTGTGGGTACCCTATTACCAGCCTCACCAAACCCCTCCAAAGATCTTGTCACCCTCATTACAGGAGGTGCACTTATAGGAGGCCGAGTTGGCTCCCTTCTCATCCGATTGTCATAGTGGGAAAGATGTTGTTGTGGTGTGACCTGTGGTCGCACATTTGGTGTAGGACGATATCGTGGTGCTAGAGTTGGGCTACTAGCAGAGGTCCACTTAGATGTTGAAGGTCCCTCTCTAGTGAACTCTCGTAGGGGAGGAGCAACAGTTTCTCCAAGAAAGGCTGTCTCTCCTGGTTTGGCTGTATGTGTTGAGAACACTTCCATAAATAATGGTTGTCCTTTCCACGTGAGTTCCCTAATCTCTTTCCAATCTAACGTTCGATATTCATTGGCCCATTTATCAACTATTCTGTTCATGTGTCCTACACACTTCTCAACTACCACTACATAAGCTAGAGGAAGATCCAGCTGTGGCAATTTAGTCGTGGCATAATATCCCTCTAACGAGTCCTTATAGACCTCTTGAAGTGGGTCATCCTGTAAGACCTTAGTCACAGGAATTTGTCGTACAAACTCCCATTGGCTTTCAGCCCCCTGATCCAGTTTGCTCTTGCCTTTCCTATCCCTTTCCAAATTTAGATCTACAAGAAGTAAATCATCTATGGATGGCTTTGAGGACTGGGCATTGGATGGTCCAGGCATGTCCGGCTCGATGAGCCAATCGTCTCTAGACTCTTTTGCTCTGGAAAGTTCTGATAAGTCTAAGAACTCGGTTTTAGAGAGCTCCCCTAATTTGTCTACCTTTTCTGGATGGTAGGTGACTTCGTAGCGAACACCATCTCCACCCATGTACATGTTACCCTGGTCATTGACTAGAGGTGCTCTATCAAGTTCTGAGAAAATGTCTGCGATCTTAACAAGGTACCTATGTTGTGGGTCCCTAAAGATCTCAGCTCCTTGAGCATTTGTGTAGACATATTGGAGTCGCACATTGAATGTTAACCCCATGGTGTCGGCCTCAAATGGATTAAAGGATCGTGTGGGTGTCCTATTTTGGGCTACGGGATGACTATTTGTCGGCACTAGATTATCCATGGACAATGAACTAGTTGTTCTGGAGAAAAGGGTATCGGATTGGGATTCCGAAAGGGTTTCAGCAATATCTGCCAAATTTCCTATCGATTGGGTCCCACTTTCTTGCGTAGGCACTCTAGAAGGTGCCCTAGGTCCTATGGCAGAATCTACAAGACGTCCCGACCGCAAGTGCATAAGGTCAAAATTTTGTTTTGGTTTTTTTTTATGTGTTTTTGTTTCGTTTTGTTTTTGGTTTTTGTGTTTTTGTTTTTGTTTTTGTTTTTTTTTTTTGATAAAAATATATATATATATGTATATATATATATATATTTTTTACCCTACCTAACCACTAAAGGCAACTAAAAAGAATATGTGTAGTGTACTATCTACCCTATTTTTTTATTATTTATTTTTTTTAAATGTTTTTTTTAAATGATTTTATGTTTTTATGATTTCTACTTTTTTTTAACACAAAAATTATGAATCACACTAAAAAATACTAATTATGCACAAAGTTACAAAAATTTAAAAAATGCAAGTTAAACTAATTATGCAAAAAATTAAAAAAAATGAAGAACTACAAAATATGCAAAAATAATAGACTCCTAAAAATCCAAAAAATTTTCTTTTGTTTGTTTTTTCCTCCTTTTGTTTGTTTGTTTGTTTGTTTTTTTTTTGCCTTTTTTCTTTTGTTTTGTTTTGTTTTGTTTTGTTATTTTACAAAAATTTAAAACAATGCAAATTACCCAATTATGCTAAAAAATACAGAAATAAAAAAATAAAAAAATATGCACACAATATGGACTCCTAAAAAAAATATTTTTTTTTAATTTTTTTTATTTTTTTTAATTTTTTTTAATTTTTAATTTTTTTTAATAAGAAATATTATATATTTTTTTTGTTTTTTTTTAATTTAAAAATAAAAAAAACATAAAAATTAAAAAAAATAATATTAAAAAAATAAAAAAATGAGAAATTTCCACCTACCTTATCCGCACCGCTCGGCGCTCTCGCTCCCGGATTTCCCGCCGGCGCGTCTTCAATGCTCCACACGCCTTCTTCTCCTTCTTCAATTTCTGCTGTGGCTCGCCACCACCACCATCGCTCTCAGCTCCTTTGCTATGCTTGCCGACTGCTGCTGCCCCTCGGCTACACCGTCTGCTGCACGCCTCTGCCGACGCCTTCTCTTTAGCTGCAGCCACCTTGCGCTCTGCTCTTTGACGCTTCTGCCCGCTGCCGACGCCCTCGCTTGCTTTACCACCGCCTCTCTTCTTGCGCGCTTTCCTCCTCCTCTGCGCCTCGCCTTCTACAGCCGCCTTTGCAGGCCACGTCAGCTGCAGCCACGTCAGCTGCTGCCACTGCTATGCTTTCTCCTCGCCGGCTTCTTGCAAGGCCACCACTAGTCGCCTCCACGCAGGCTTAGCCGCCGCCTACTGCAAGCCTTCGCCCTCCCAAGCCTTAGTATAACTATATATATATATATATATATATATATATATATATATATATATATATATATATATATATATATAGTTTTCTTTGCTCGCTTATGCCCACACTGGCGGCCGCCTGCACCACTTGTTGTAAAAGAAATGATTATATAAATATATATTTGTTTTTATTTTGAAAAAGCTGTCTGCTCTGCAGGTTTGATGCAGCCCTTGTCCTCTAATGTTTGATGCAGCCCACAAATATATATATATATATATATAGATTTATAAGTTTTTTTCTTAGGGCCACCCTTGGTTGCCCGTTTCTTTCAAGCAAATCGGTTTCTTTCAAGCAAATCGGTTAGTCATGCTGCAATAGATAAATATTCCTCATTTTTTCCTCGAGCACGCTTGATGCGTTGGCTCCCCACACAATAACAACACAAAACAAAAGGAAGGTCGCCTCCATTCCTATCTCTCTTCTTTCTTGCTTGGGAGTCAATGGGGCTTGCATAAGCTATGGGAGAGCTTAGCAACGCACCTCTTTTCTTTTTATTTATTTATACTAATTACATGTTAACGAAAAGCATGAAAGAATGAAATGACAAAAAAAACAAAACAATGAATGTAAGCATAATGACGGTACTTTGAAAAGGAATAAAAGCAATAAAACCTAAAAAACAATGCGGGAGAGACCTCAACCGCTCAATGGGTTTTTCTTATCCTAACCTTATCCACTCACACCGGGATCGCACACCCGCACTTAACCTAATCACTCAATGGTTTTGCAACCAAAAGAGGAAATAGTGGTGGTTTCCACACACTCTCAACCGGATTTGAGTCTTCTCCCCGGCAGCGGCGCCAATGGAGAGACGGAAAACTCTCTCTCTTGTAGCAAGAGGAGTACGATCCACGTGTAGCTCAATCCAATGGGATTTGCATCCCTTTCGGAGCTAGGGATTCGACCCGTACCGGTGCACAAGAGCTTATCCACAAATGGAGAGAATGCTCATGGCTACCATCACTTGACACTAGACTAAGCATACACACAAGCTCAACTTGTCCTCATTCCTACACACCCCTTCATTCACAAATACAAGCAAGAGGAATACAATCACTATGCACTCAAGCAAAGAGAAAGACCTCACTCCACTCCTATCTTCCTACAAGCATGCATACATTCAAGCATCAAGCTTCCATGAAAGCTTCAAATCAATCCATGTACTCAAAAAATGAAATACTAAAAGCATGCATAAGAGTAAAATGATTAGAGAAGAGGATGAGAAAGACTCATGACATTGCTAATGATTCAATGAAGAGATTTACCTCATACAATGATGTAGATGGGGTGAGAGAAGAGTCTTCACCTCTATGGAGAAGAGGGAGAGTAGGTCTCTCAAAGGAGCTCTTGCATGAACTAAGCCCAAAAGTGTCCCTAAGCTCTCAAATGAGCCACCTTTTATACAAAAATTCTAGGACTCCCATAAGTCCCCATGTGGGATTATTATCAAACCCTCTCCCACATTCATCTACAAAGTGGAACTCTTTACAAGAGCCCTAAGTATCTTTTTTTGTTGCATCCTGGTATTGATCTTCATTTGCAAGCAACAGGAACTGGCATCTAGAATCTTGGTCCCTCACTTCCTTGCTCCGAAAACCTTGATCCAAAAGGAGTTGGGCGATCCATACTATGATGTCTGTATCCTTGGTAGTTAAAGCATTTAACTTCTTTATTCAAGGGTGGAACTTCTAAAGTTAAATTCCAGGGGATTGTGTTCCGAGAAAAAGACCTTTCTTCCATTCTAGAACTTCCCATATCCTGAGTTTGACCTTGTTGTCTCTTAGGAGGAGGCGGAAAGTTGGAATCACCTTTCGGAGCTAGAAATCTTTTGAAAGATGATGGTGCTGGCTTCAGCGAAACCTTGACAACAAAGGCCTTGGCGAAATCCTTCGCCATCCGCACTGCTTCAGCCATAGAAAGTGGCTTAACATTCTTCACTAGGGTATCCAAGGGTTCATTCATTCCCCGAATGAACTTGGCCATCACCTGGCCATCAACTGTTCTTCATCCAGTTGGCGAGTATTTAAGGAGGAGAGTGAACGCTCGGTGATACTTTTCAATCGTTCTATTCCCCTGGGTTAACTCCAGGAATTCATTCATCTTAGTCTCGAGGAATCCGGGAGGACATAATCTCTTCCTTAGGTAAATCTTGAGATCATTCCATTTTTGGGTGTTCCGATCTAGATGGTTTGTCTCACAGTGGTTTCTCCATGCCACTCTGGCTGTTTCTACTATCTTCAGCCTTGCCAGAGCCATTTCACTCTTCTCGTTGTATCCAGTGACATCGAAGCATTCTTCCATTGCTTTGATTCACTTCTCCAGAGCCTCGCCCAAGTTTTACCCTTCACCCTTGAAAGATCCAGGCTGAGATCTATGAAGAGTTTTATGAACATCTGGGTTGAGCTCTTCTTCATCGAGTTGGGAGTTAACATTCCTATCACGATGACCTTGATCCATGATCCTATCAATACGAAAATTCTTGTTAAGTCTCTTTTTCCAATTTAACCAAGCTACTCAAGTGAAAAGACCACTTTATTTATAATTCGAATCCAACTTTAGATCCAACTGATTCTGGGGTTCCTTAAGGTCTCATCAACCCTCACAAAATCCTAGGATAAAGATCCCTTCTACAAGAAAAACATACAAAACTCATTATCAGAAAATAGTTCATTCATATCCTTAACACAATAATGGTCCATCAAACTAGAAATTCCATCTGAACATTTCCCACCACGAGAATTTCAGTTATACAGGTTCTCAATTTGTCATTCCTTAAGTAGGTCCACTGGGTCAAAAGTCAAATAGCAAACAATCTGTCAGCACGATCCACTAATCTCATAGTGATCTGCTGAAAGTCTTAATCTTCATCCAGGTTCCTAACATCATCATTGGGATTCTCTCCATTCATCCTTATCATGACTTTATTCAACTTATCTACTTTCAACCAGAATTTAGAAATTATCATCTTTCAATCAGAATCCAAATCAATTCATCAATTCTCAACCAGAATTCTAAAATCATATCAACCAGCATCCAAAATCATCATCTAGGATAGCATTTTTGCTTATAACTTTGTCTTAGATTCACTTGTATATATTGTCAGTAAAGAGCTACAATTATACCCACGGTATATATGGGTAGTCATGGTCCTTGGAGCTATAGGGTAAATACCATCATATCTAGGCCTCAAGCAAGTCAGGGATTCCACACAATTGCGGTACTTCCATCTGAAGACCCAATTCCCAATTTATGAATCTTCATTCTGAATATCAATTCGTATATGAAGAGTCAACACACGGTTTCAATCTTTTATTGGTAACTCATAAATTTTTGACATTTCTTGCTTCTTGGTTTATCAACTTTAGACAATTCACTCTAATATCAGTTGAAAGATCCCTGCCCCCTCTGCGCATCGAATTCAAGAGTACTAGCAGTGGAAGTAGCAACTTCATGCGTAGGACAAAGACTCCCACTCGGGGTCTCGCCCACGGATGTCCGGACAAGAGACTAATCCCTCAGTTCTCCCAAAACCGAACCCGAAAAAACTTCACTTGCCCAGAAGGCATAGGCAATTCCTCTAGGAAAATTTATTCTAACGTAGTCAAGCCTTAATTTACCCTTTTTTCATTCCGATCGAACCCGCCAGGTCACATGGCCGGATCAAGGAAGGAGGAACTTGCACTTAGATCATAGAGACCAACGCTTTTTTTCCCGTCAAGAGGCACAGTTATTGATTCTTTTTCATAGAACAAGGATTATCCGTGATTTACTTCAGCTATCGTAACTTAAACAGAATTGAATTTTATTTTAGGAATCCATCAATCAAGCCCCATCCAATCCCATGGGTTAGCCAACCGCCCAACCACTGTATTGATAGGATCCATTTAGAAATTTGGTTATGTTTTGTCCTGGGTACTAGGGAAAAGAGTTCACAAGTCTCCTAGCCGGATTCATGCAAAATACATTTCATACATACAGCTTACGTACCATTATTACATAAATTCATTCCCATATTTTCTAAGAAAATGACAATACTCAAAATTTTACTTTTGATAAATAAATAAAAATACTCATATTTTAAAATATTTCAAAAATTCCTCTTATAACACTTAGATGTTTGAATCTAGAATATCATGAAAATTTCTTTTTTAAATGAATATATCAAAAATCTCTCTTTTCTCTAATTAAACAAATATGCATAAAAAGTATTTTCTATAAATAAGATAAAAATCATTCTTTAGCATAAAAATATCTATACCTAGAATATGATAAGAATTCCTTTTTTTGCTTTATTAAAATCATGCATAAAAATAAGATTTATATTTTTTTCTAAATTTTTTTATCATAGCTTCACTACAATTACTAAGAATATTCAATTTTCTATTTTAAAATGAATACTTGTAATAAAAGTGTGATAGAAACTCCTCTTTTAGACTAAAATTAAATTATGCATACATAGCATAATTATAATCATAATTAGACTAAAATTAAATTATACATACATAACATAATTATAATCATAATTAGACTAAAATTAAATTATGCATACATAACATAATTATAAGATTAATTCTCTTTATTAATCTAAAATAACCGTTCCTCATTTCTAAAAATGTTAGCATAATCCTCTTTCAATTTAGAATGAATTAATATGATTTTTCTATATCATAAATACACTTAAAAAAATTAATCATCCTTTTTTCTAGATTAAAAATCATAAAAATAACTAATCTCTTTCTCTAGCTTGTCAAGCTTAGAGTTTGCATTAAGATAAAGAGATTATCATCAAGAATTATCCTTCTACCAAGGATCTAGCCATAAAGATGATTAATATTTTCAAGAGAAATTATCTTTAAAAAATATTATAATTAAGTATAAAGATTAACATTAATCTAATTAGATATTATGAATCTTTGAAAAGTTTGATTTGAAGAAAAAAAAACCATTGCTTTAAAAGCTTCTCAAGCTTTAGAGAGATTGAGAAGAAGAAAATCATTGAGAGGATTGAAAAAAAAAATCATTAAATTAGGTTTACCTTTAAATTTGACTTGATTCTTTGGCTAGAAGTGAAGCCTCCAAGCAAGTCCTTGGCCACCAAGAGGGGGAGGATAATCTCCAAGAGAGGATGGAGAATAGAGAAGCTCCAAAGCTCTCAAGAGAAGAGGCAAATTAGAGGGATAATAGAAATATGCTAATTTATAGATAATACTGGCATGGTATTGCTCAAAGATAAAAATACAAAGGAATGAGGATCTATTTATAAGTGAGGAAGATCATCAACCAAGCCCAACTAGGATCTAGAGACTTCCAACTTTAGTTTGATCCATTTTGGACAAGTTTTGGACCAGTTTGACCCCCTTTTTGATCTAGTTTGCACCAAGAGAGAGGAGAGATAAAATATCTTGATTTTTTTGAATTAAAAAAGCCAAGTAATGATGATAAAAAAATTTCCTACCTCAAGTGGCTTTTCCTTCTTACCGAGGTATAAAAAATGCATCATTTTATCAAAATATCTCATTTTTTTACTAATATATTTTAATTTTTAACTAATAAACCCTGTACTCAGTCAACTCTTCATCTAATGTAAGCATTTACTCATTTTTGGGATATTTTCTTTAATTCTTTGTATTTTTGTCATCCCAACACTTGGATTAATCCTATTGGTCCTTTGGAACCTTATTTGGATCCAAAAATTTATTAAAATGTGAACCCTTAAGCTAAGGTCTCTTATATACATATTCAATTAATTTCTAATGCACATTGAAAAGTTTATTTTAAACTTCTATTTCAAGAAAATTTATCTTAGATATTAGGAGAATTTTTTAATCCAAAAATATCTCAATTTTGTATTAACTCTCTAGAACATTTTCTCTCTAGGCCAAAATCAAGGAAAAACAATATTTTCTTGCATTCAGAATTAGGGGATGGTTACAGAGAATGAAGGGGAGGTTCTTTTACCTTTACAACTTAAAAGCTAGTAGAGAGGAGTCTTACACTTCTAGAAATGTGCTTGGAAGCATTGCTGCTCAAGTAAGCTCAAGGCTGCATATCCCTATGTCACTATGGCATGTGATACGAGAACCATGGTAAAGCATGGACCACTGAAAGTGACACCAAGGTAGACATAGAATGAGACAATCTCCACATGATCCCCTCTATATGTGAAGCTCAATCTAGATGTGAAGGGACAAGAGGTATTGAAGACCATTACCTTGGTTTTACCAAGGTTAACAAAGAGGTCCCATTGAGTGCAAAAGTCATGTAAGGCATCCAACTATCTCTGAAGCCCCTCGGCTGAGTCGTCTGAGAGGAGAACGATATCATCTGCATAAAGCAGTATGGGGATCAATATGCCTACCAGTGTGGGACCAGCCTTGCCTAATCCATCAATAAAGCTCGAGATCTCATCAATGTCATTAGGAAAAATTTGGACTCACTTTTGGACCTTTTAAGCTCTTTGAGATTCTAGGGAATATTCCATAAGGACCAATGAGGGTGAGGCTTCCGTTACGAAACTTTTGAGGTTGCTTTTTGGTGGGGAGGCAATAACTTAAGTATAAAAACTCCAAATTTTTCGGAGGTTGGTGCGTTAGAATCCTCTCATCAAGATCTTTCCAATGATTTGTTACATGATATAGTTTTGAGGTACTATGAATAGAGTTATCCACGATCCCCCTTTTCATAATAGAATGATGACTTGGCATTTCTTAGAGGGCCCAAAAATGAGTCCACATTTTCCCTAATGCGGGCCGAAAAGAGTGGGTGATAGAGGGCAGCCATGTTTCACTCCAATAGTGCTAGAAATCTCCTGTGATGTACCTCTTAGGGCTCTCACTCATCCGGTTATGGACTCATAGAGGGCGATGATTCCACAAACCATGTCAGATGGGACTCCCATCTCTGTAGACGGTGTAGGAGGCGGGCTCGAGGTACACTATCAAAAGCTTTGTGGAAATCCACAAAGCAACTGGAAATCCTCTGGTTTCATGCTCTACCCTCCTCGATGATGGCACCGAGGGTGAAGATGTGGCCAAGGGTAGAATAGCTCCTCTAAAAGCCAGCCTATCTTGAGGCTCTGCATCCCTGGCTCTCTGCAAATGAACTGAGCTTCGCCTCTAGCTTTAATCCATAGAGTTTGGCCAATGTGTGGCCAATCATAATCATCCTGTAATTATTAGGATCAAGTGGATCTCCGTCTCTGAGGATGGGGATGATGGTGTTGGTGGACCAAGAGGGTGGAAATCCTTCACAAAGGGCTCTATTGAACATGTAGGCTAGTGAGCAGCCAGGGTATCATCGGCATGCGAGATGTACTCGGCAGTGAGTCCCTCATGAGGACCATGCCCTTTGTGAAGAAGGTGGAGGTGGTGGGATGGGGATCTGTTGGTAGAGGTAGGGGTGGCTGATGGGGGATATGATAGAGGAAGCGTGCATAGGAGTGCCATGTGTCCGGGAAGGTGATAGGTGTGGGAGGGCGATGTTCTCAGAGTTTCCTCCAGGCATCTTTGCAATTCTGCCCTAAGAAAAGTCGATATAACTCATCCTCTTTCCGAGCATAGAACTCTCGCTTCTTGCGTTGGGTGAGCCGTTGAGAAATTTGTTGTGCTTGGTGCTTCGTGATTTTCCCAATCCATTCCTCATGCTTAAGACGAGAGCATGTGGCCCGGCATTCGTCATCATACCAATAGTTCTAGGACATGGAACCGCAAGGTAGCTTGATGGTAGACTGGCACGTGCAAATGAAAGAAGCGGTGGCGGATATGTGGAGCGTGGTGGTGAGCTCTGATGTGAGGGTGGATAGGCGGACAATAGGTTCCACATCCTCGAGTTGGCGGTATATGTGGTTGGAGTAAACAAGGTCAAGCAGAAGACTTCCCCCAGCTGTGAGAACTCCATGATATCCCCATACAATGATAAGTACGGTGACTGGCCATGATGTGCGACGTAAGGGGAGTGGCGTGGTGCAAAATAACACACAACAATGTGGATGACACTATCACTGCTAAGTTGTAGCCGCACCCAAAGATATTGTGCAGTCTCGTCCTTCGAGATGATGCTGAGAATCTGTCGGAGATGGGATCTAAAAAGGACAGCTACCCCTCTAGAGCCACGTACTCCTCCTTATGTGCGGGTCTCACCTTGGAAAGCTGACTCCCGCTCATACCCGGCTATGTATGTGAAGCCCCTCTCAGGTCTCTGATGAGTCTCTGTATAAACAATGACATCCCTACTTGTGAGAATCTCGCTCAAGCCTCCTGGATTCAACCACAACATGCCATTGCAATTCCATACTGTCAACCTCAGGTGTTTGGTCTCATAGACCCCACATTCCTATTTGGGACGGTTCTCAGTGATAATGACCATACCATATCTGTAGATAGCCCACTTGTCTGCTTTGCGGGCCTCATGAACTGTCACCATCGCCTCACGCCAGTGTGCCACCTATGTTGGAGTGAGATCATCTCCCATGTACACCTGTGTGCCCTTGAGGGCAGCCCGCCTGTCTAAGAAGGCATGTCACCAAAATCACTGATTTGAGGCTGATTTACAGCAGTAAAATCATCCATACTTCGTGCATTTCTCACCATACCCGGTTGTGACACATTACTCCGCAATGTACCCAACCAAGGTTTTGTATTTCTGACATATGTAACCCCACTTCCATTAGCAGATGAAGTACCAACATGTGGCTGTCCATGAGCCTAATTTTCAGCCATATCATCATGTGCATCCAAAGTAGCATTTGTCGGCTTGTACCAACTGCCCAACTCATCAAAGACTATATCCTGCCTAATGCGTAGCTCTCTCATGACTGGATTGTAACACCTGTCGCCTTTTTCTTCCAACGCATACCCAATGAATATGCATTTCTTGGCCTTGGGATCTAATTTCTTTCATTTCTCATCCAGAATATGTACATAACGAACACATCCAAACACCTTAAAGTGTGAGTCATTCGGTTTAGTGCTTGTAAAACGCTTCGTCAGGTATCTTGTTGTGCACTGCCGCCACTATAGGCATCTGATTCATAATGTATACTGCACACTGTATAGCCTCTATTGAGTGATGTATACTGCACACTGTATAGCCTCTATTGAATAATGTCTCAGCATGTACTTCTCATTGAGTAATGCTCTTGCTGCCTCTGCAATACTCTTGTTTTTCCTCTTTGCTACACCATTTTGATGCGGTGTATACCCATATGAAACCTGCCTTTTAATGCCATGAAGATCTAGATATGTAGTGAACTCTCTCGACATGTATTCTCCCCCTCCACCCGAATGGATGGTCACAATCTACATGCCAGTTTCTCTTTCAACCATAGCCCAAAATTGTTGAAATTTTAAAAACACCTCTAACTTCTCTCGCATGAAATACACCCATGTCTTACGTGAGAAATCATCCACAAAAGAAACATAATATTTCAGCCCACTCATGCTCGGTTGAGACGTTGTCCATACATCCGAATGCAGCAACTCAAGTATTCGGCGAGCTCTTTGAATTTCAACCAGAAAGGGTTTACGCGACTGCTTCACAAACTGACATGCATTGCATACACATGATGGCTCAACTACATGGAATTTTCGCACTCCAGTGACAACCCTTGACATTGGCAATGACTTAAGCCGCTAATAGTTCATATGCCCAATCTGTTTATGCCACATTTCTAGGTCTGAAATTTCATCATGCACATAAGCAAATTTGTATGCCTTTATATCTAGCATAAACGCATTCAGCTTAAACATCCTTCCCACCTTATGTCCTTGTGCCACTATGTGCATGTTATGGCTCATATCCAATACCGTACACCCATGCTTATTGAAGTGGACTTCCAAGCTACGTTTGGTCATTTGGACAACTCATACAAGAGTTTTCATGCCACCATGCACATGTTATGGCGCATATCCAATACCGCACACCCATGCTTATTGAAGTGGACTTCCAAGTCAAGTTCGGTCATTTGGCCAACTCACACAAGATTTTTTGTAATGCTTGGAACATACATGACATCTCCAAGCATCTGACTCTTGCCATGCATTGATTCGATGGGTACATCCCCCATATGTGTAATGGCATGCTTAGTGTCATCTCCTATGTATACATACAAAGCATGCTTGACTGGCTTAAGGTCTTTGAACCATTTTGCACACGGTGTCATATGATTTGATGCCTTGTAGTACACGGTGGCATATCCTGCATGTGTCAGATACTTTTACCGTAAGGCATGAACCAAATCTATGTTTTTCATCAGCAAATACACTGCTGAGTATGCATACAATGCTTTCATTAAACACATACATTCATAGGCATAAATATCGGCTTTGATTTGCGCTACTGAGCCTCAAAGATGTTGGTTGTCTTACCATATATAGCTTCAGCACTGCTACAAAGACGCGGGTGGATATGGCTACCGTAGCACTGAGTACCCTGACCAAAAAATGAGAGGAAAAAAAAGGTCTTACAAAATGTTACCTGGGAGCGCAACCTGGTCTGTAGGCGTGATTCAGGGATCAGCAAAAGATTTGAAAAAAAAGACCATAGGATATGCGTTCAGGGTTTGCAGCTGTGAAGGTAGCTCGACGCTGATTTTTTTTTAAATCCTTCTGTCGGCTCTGATTTTTTAAAATTTTCTCCTGCTCACTCTTGTGTTGTGTGACCTGATTCTTCCTGTATCCGCTCTAATTTTTTAAAATTTTCTCCTGATCACCCTCATACTATGACCTAATTCTTTCTCTACTTCTGTTTCTGCTCGCTTACACTGAGGATAAGAGTTTTTACTCACAAGCTCGCTATGGGGCTTTGATACCATCATGTCAAAAAAGACATATCATGAACATAGACACACACATACCCACATTTTTTGTTTCATATTTTTTGTTTTTGTTTTTCGAGCCGGGGTTAGAGACGAGCATGCTCATCACACAGGCACACACACAACAATGTATGTGTGAGAGAGGAAGTAAGAGCTTCTCAGGATCTTTTTCTTAAGGTGTGTCAACCACAAAATCTCTTAACTGTGCCTTATATACCCAGGCACTAAAACACACATGCTATATCTAATGTGCGGGTAATGATAACCTGCGTGTCCCGCTTATTGGTCAATGGTGTGCTCCGCCTATCCAAACTAAGATGTGTGTCCTCATTCATCTCAATAGTTGAGAGAGAGGACGAGTTGGATAACGAGGTAGAAGGGGGAGAAGAGGGAAGAAGGGAGAAGCTTTGGTGGAGAACTCCATGAATTGATGCACTAACATACGCACCACCAGTGCACCATCTTAGTGCACATAACCGTTAGGATGACACCATAATCAAAGAGTAGCATTTTTACATAAATTATTGTTGCAAAAATTAGGATGGCAGCATAATCAAGGAGTAGCATTTTTACATTTCAGATGACAAAGTGCATGACACCTTGTTTGTCTCCAGCACTCCTTTATGTTACATTACAAATGGTTGAGAGCACAAGGCATACAGCTTAAAAAGCATTGGATCTGGTCTGATGGTGCAGGATCCCAATTCAAGGCATTGAAGTCCTTTTACTTTGTTGGCAAATCCTTATAGGTTGTGTTTTTTCTTTTTAACCATGTGCTTTTGGAACTATATCTATTAGCAATGCTTTGAACAATGAGCAACGCATAGATGGAAACATCATACTCAAATGTCTTATATGAATGATTCTACATGGATTCTACATGCTCTACAATAGTGAAAGTAGTGTAGCATGGTAGTCGGCATAGTAGTTGGGTTGCATGATTGCATGGCACTTGCAAAATAACACTTGTCATCCCTCTTTGCTCATTGGTCTTACTGTGGTGTTGAAATGACATGGAATTTCTTTGGATCAAGGCATGGAAAAGGAGAACATGATGGTGTAGGAGAAATCGTCAAAAGGGCTTTAAATCAAGAGAAACTTAAGATAGATGGTGCTATGCTAAAGTGGACGAGAGATGTGGTCAATTTTTCAAAGTGTACCTTGAGGTAAATGATGTTGATACAGCAAGACCTTATGAGTTGAGACGGTGGAATGACATGCATCTGTGGAGCTTAGAGGAATAAAATGGGCACATAAACATTTTTTTTTGAATGAAATAGTTATTGCAAGGGATGAAAATGTGATTAATGATCCCTTGTATGATGATTATGTGGGGTTTCTTACAAACTTGCTTGTTGAAGGGGACAATTTTATTGTGGATGTTGTAAAGGGAAATACCAAGGGGATTGAGTTCTTCATCTTGAAATGCACACAACATAAACCAAAAGAAGCCCATTGAAAGCGAGATACATGGGATGCCTTTTTCAAGAGATGTTGGCACTATGTAGAAGGTCTACTATGCTACAAAGGCAAATACGCTTTCAGATAGGTAGCCAAACATAGAGCTAATAAATCTTGCTAAGGAAATCAAGTTTCCTATGCAGTTATTGCACACAAGGGAAAACACATATCCTTTGTCAGAGGAAGGGCATGAGAACACATACCATGCAGTGCTTGTTGATGATGCAAATGATGCTCATATGTTGATTTAAATGTGCTCCATTTCAAAATCTATTTTCTATGATACTTAGATGCCCCATAATCTATATTGTTGTTTTGCATCACAACATTCATGTCCTTGTACTTTTTTCACATTTTATAGATTCTAAAGCGATGAAAAATTCATGAGTACCTAAGGCTATGGTGGTGAAGCTATGATGGAAGTGTGAGGGAAAAATTCATGATGAAAATGAAAGGTAGTGTGGAACTCTAAATTTAGGTCTTAGAGTATAGTTCTAGTGAAAATTGGCATTGTAAATTGAAAACTCAATTAACTTGGATGTAAATATCTTGGTTGCAACCTTGTGGGAATATGGAAGCTTTGGTTGACTTTTAAATTTTGTGGCAAGATATAAGACTTGGTTGAATGGTTTTTTGGGAAAATGGATGCAGCTTTATTTAAAGCGTATAAGGGTAAGGGTGTAATACTTTTAACCCTGTTTTGCATGGTAGTTTGTGGAGGGACTAAGGGTTTTGTGGGAGAAATTTTAATGAATAAAAGGTAAAGTCATTTTATATTGAGTTTGATGGCTTTTGGGGTAGACAAGTGTATGTGTGGGTTTTCATTAATAACTCCATGTGTGCTTCTTTAAATTTTGATGCCTCTTTATCTCTCTATTTAGCTAAACACCTATGTGTGGGTGAGTGTGAGGGGAAATATGGGAAAGGATAGGTGTAACCCATGTTTTTTGAGTTCTTCTACCTTCCCAATATATTAAGCTTCTTCAATGGAGCTTGTTGGTGGAATTGCCATGTGTAGTGGGGTTCTAAGTGTAATTTGATTTAGTTATGATGCTTTGGAGGGGGAAGACTATACCCCGAATGGTGGTTGGTCTAGCACTTTCTTGGGTGGTTGCCCTTGTGTTACCTCGATGCAGAGAAAATGTGCCTCTCTTCTTGGAGGACTTTATAAGGGTTAGCCCTCTAGCTAGGAGTCATGGTGTTGTGGATTTTTGTCTCCTCTACTAAGTAGCATCTCCCATGGCCATGGTTTTCTAGTTCTATCTCCTCCATTGAGTGGAGGTGGGCTAAATTCTATAGTGTGTAATGTATTCTCTTCTCTTGTAGTGGTTTTAGGAAGCCATACACCTTGAACATAATTGAGGGATTTTGGTATTTGTGTCTAGGTTCATCCTTGGAAATGGTGGGCTGATTTTTTAGGTGTAGCTACTTTAGACACAATAGTGGAGAGTAGGGTATCGATAGCATGTGCGTATGGACTTGGATAACCACCTTGTATGGATTGACCTTTAACTTTATAGGTTAGGATTAGTAGGCAGGTGACCTCAGCTCCATGTTGAGCAACATGCCTTTTTTTGTATTCATGGAATTTTTAAAATTTTTTGGACATCGTTGAACCCTCTTCACGTCCCACATGTTAGACATGGTTTCACATTCCCTAACACTCTTGTTTTTATTGATTATGTGCGCTTTTGCCGCACAGGTCGTAGCTGGGGACTTGCCGGACACCGTATGCGAGCCACGAATGGCTGCAAGCATACAACCAGGAAGGCAAGCTCAAAACAGAATGCAGAAGGTGTGTCACTCACCGCTTAACTGCCGCCTTGAAGGATTCCCGCGTCGCAGCCGTGAAGGAGGAGCCGCCGTCGCCGCTCTACCGCCTCGCCGCCACCGCCGTGCCGCTACACAGTGCGCTCGATCGCTCTCTCTCACTCTCTCTCTCTCTCTCACACACACACGCAGGAGAAGCAAACCAAGGAGATAAGGCAAGAGCACTCTTGTATTCACAACACATCAGAATGAGGATTTTAGGGTTACATTTGACTCATATAGGTGACTTGGCCGTTCACACTTGGGCGCCCATACATGGCCGGCCGACCCTAACCCTTATCCTACTGATATCCAAGGTGCGCCTCTCATCGGCGATCACCCAATCCCTTCATCCTTAACATATGGTGCCGACAAGCCCGGCCCATGACTCAGAATATTTAAATTAATGACGTAAAATATAGTATGTCGCAATGTCCGCCATGGGTTAACATGCCCCCCTTCCTGATGTAGATTCCGTCCTCGGAAGCTATGGTATGGTAAGCTCGAGAGGGTTGTTGTGGTAGACCGTCTGCAAAACAGGGAAGTAGAGTGAAGGTATGCTGGAATTCAAAAGATATAAAGTGTATAAATTCAAGCGTGTGAGACCACAATGGATGTTGCTATTAGAACTTAGTTTAAGGGTACATGAGTGAGCTAGTGTAGCAAATTAATAGGAGTTTAAAATTATTGAAAGGAATTCAAGAGTTAGCAAGGTGTCAAAGGTTAATCAAGGTTTATAACTGGCCTAAGTCAAGGAAAATAACCAAGCTTAATAAATAAACAGATGACCATACTGTGTCTACTCTAAGAACAAGTAGTTACCACGAGCCTAGGGACACAAGAAACATCAGAGTTACAGGAGCCTTTTGCCTTTTTTTTTTTTTTTGCACATGACAATTTTTATACACAATGGCGACCTTCCTAAGGCAAAACTAACATCGATCCTGGTACCATGTTTAACACAAGGCATTATCCAGGAATCTATTAGCTCACTTTAGGCAAGGCTACCCCCTACCAACCAAGGCATCGGTCTGGAGTAGAATACTCCTCGCCTACCAAGTATCAATAAGGCGATAGGCCAACATTAAAGCACATCATAGACTTGTATTGCCATTTATTGTAGGCTTTTTTTTTTTAAAAGTTTGTTTTGATCTTCGCTCCTGAACTAAAATGTGTTCTTACATCTTTTCGACAAGGGGTAAAATCTATGTCCTAGAGGTCAACACACACACAGCCAGGTGTTCAAACATTAAGATGGTTTGACCCTAGACCTAAGACAATCGTATTCCAAGGTTAACTAAAGACGTCATGCTGCCTAGGAATATTTCCAATAAAGTTAAGCTCATTAATGATTTACACTAGCATGCAAGCAACTTCAAAAACTAAGTAGTACATTGATAATTTCCATGTGGTCATGCATTATAGTTTATGCAATTGATTGAACAGTAAAAACGAAAGAGAGTGGGTATGGAAGAATTACACCTGTAATTGGAGATCTCCTTGATTTGACGAGACAGCTTGCAATTTGATGTAGATATATTTTGATGAACGTTGCGGCAGTCTCTGGACTTGGAAGCGAACCCACCTCAAACTTTTTAACCTGTACAATCAACTAACAAGCACTATACCTCGAGAGGCACATCAGTGTGAAAATTCAAGACTCGTTTAAAGAATCTAAACTAGAAAAAACTTGAAAACACTAACCTACCTACCAGTCACCACACTACTACTGAGGATACGGTAAGAGGATGTTGTAGAGTCCTGGCTCTAGCCCTAAGGCTAAGCCTCTATCCGCATCATCCAAATAAATAAAATCAACCTCAGTAGTGCCATGAGTTTCATCCGTCCATTCATCATTTTCAGATATTTCCTTTTCATTTTCCCATCCACATAGACTCATCAAGAATGTAACCATGCGAGGATAGTCATCTTGTGGAAAAGGAAAGCATTGGGCTATCGGGGATATGTCCTCTACGGAGTAGGGGTCAGTCATGGTTAATAGGCGAATTAGCCATTCTAATTCCTCAACATTTTCCTCTCTGGCTAATACATCTATATGATTCCATTCAGTTTCAATTACAGGATAGTACATGTGAAATATCTGAGAAAGGTACAGATGATACCTCTCATCAAAGGCGGGAGTGGATGAAGTGTATGATGATCGTGCATCTGCCATATCTGCAAACACAGATATAGCATCAGTAGGTTTGTGAGACAGGTCAATCTAGTTCTTGATTGTATACGGATATTTATCCTCTTTTTGTGCTCTTGCTCTTTTTACTATTTTTTGTTTTTCTTTTCTTTGTTTTGTTTTTTTTTGTTTTTTATAATGTATGAAGCTATATATATACATCCCCTTGAATTTGGCAATTACATGGTCAGGGGAGAAGGTTAAGGAGGAAGCATTAGAATGTCGAGCGTGAGTACATGCTCCCCCTTTCCTTGGGTAGATCATATTATTTGCAATGATGTTGCAGCCTCTTGGAACCAATTTGTCCAGCGGGTCATAGGTTGTGATGTGGGCAGATAGCTTTTTATGACCCTTGTGGCCACATCCAATTGCAGAGATGGTAGTGTACGCTCCCATTGACGAATGGAGGAAATGGTTTCCATCGATACTATTACAAGGGGAGATGTAGGCTCATCGGTTTTTTGTTGGGTGTTGACAAGAGTAGGTGTAGAGCATGTAGAAACTTCTATATGAGTGTGTGCCTGGCATGAGGAGCTAGAAGCTTCATGTGGCTCCCCCCTTCCTGAGCTAGGTGGTAATGATCGATATCGTTTGGGAATCCAAACTAACTCTGGAAGTGGTGCGGAGCACTCTGTTACCTTTCCCTTACCACGGTCTTGAATTGTCATTGGGGTGGCAACAATTGGTTTGCAAGGTTTTACAGGTGATGTAGAGGGATTCACCTTATGTTTAGGGACCCAAATCTGGTCATTCCCCTCGTAGTACCCTTGGGCTACTAATAATTTTTTAGGGATCCATCGCGATGTTACATTGCCCTTTCTCGGGTGGGTAGCTGCTTTCCTTTTACGAGGCTTCTTGGTGGCTGAACGAGATTGAGCAGGGGAAGTAGCTGTTAACGAAGCTTTGGGGACCCATTTGTATGTACTCTTTGGCATAGTAAGTAAAGCTTTAGGGACCACCTTGCCTGTTTCCACTCTTGGCATTGAAGCGTTAGAGGGGTGGCCAACAATCAAAGATGGTTTTGCCACTGGACTTTGTGATTTTTCGTTATCTAATATTTGAGTGGATGACTTAGGTGCGGGATTTTGAGCGGTCAGACCTAGTGTTGGTTCTTGCGTTGTGACTTGTCTGGTTGCCCAATCGATATTGCACTTGGTGGCCATCATCCATTTGCGCCCTAAGATTACAGTCCCTCCCATGGTACCAGTAGGCATAACCAAAAAGCTTTGAATTATGGTTCCCTTGTCATAGGCAACCGGAGTGTGCAGAATTCCTGATACAGGGGTTTTCTTCTTGTTGATTCCTTGAACTTGGATAGAACTCTTGGTTAAAGGTGGTTTTCCCAGTTGACACCACACGCCATATGATAGCAAATTATGTTGAGCTCCTGTATCCAATAATGCATTATACAGCACCTCCCCGTAAGGACTCTGTAACTCAATTGGGTATCTTAGAGGTGGGTCAGATTCCAGTGCATCCTCCTCTGCTTCCTCGAAAAATACTTGCGTAATTCCCAAGTTGGCTTCTCGTTGTCGCCTAGCACGCTATTGACGTTCTTTGGCTTCGACTCTCGCTTGTATCTTTTTAAGCTCAGCTTGTTCTTTAGCTGCCTTCTTTTGATGGATTGCATGTAACTCCTCCTGGCTTAGGGGGTCATAGTATCTTTTGAATTTACTCCCATTAAGGAATCCAATGGTTTCAACTCCGTCGAGAGTCTCCACTCTGATGGTACCTTGCGGGGTAATTTCACATACTCTATATGGTCCCTTACCAGCATATTTGAGCTTCTTCTTTTCGTTTCGCACTCCATACATCAGGACTTTATCCCCAACCTTGATGTCCTTGTCCTTTAGATGGCGATCAAACCATTTTTTCCTCCTATCCTTCTCCACAAGGGCATTGTATACAGCCAATTATCTTTCTTCATTTAGCCGCTCAAGGATATACAGACGTTCTGCTAAGGGATTACCATCCCAACCCTCTTGAGTAGCAACACGAAGACTTGGAATGACAAATTCCCACGGCATGACTGCTTCTTGGCCATATACCATTTTGAATGGTGTACAATTAATAGCCACTTTGTACGCAGTACGATAGGCCCATAAAGCTGTCGTAAGCTTTAGATCCCAATCCGTGCGATGAGCTTCAACTGTCTTTGTCAAAATAGAGATTAAAGTCTTGTTGGTACTCTCGGCTTGGCCATTCGCTTGCGGATAGTAAGGAGTAGATTTATGATGCGATATCATGAAATTTGTTGTGAGCTCCTTAATCACTTCATTTATAAAATGCGTACCATTGTCGCTCACAAGTTCAAAAGGACAACCGAATCGTGTGATTATATTTTCAAAGAGGAACTTGGCTGTTGTCCTTGCATCTGCCTTACGTGTCGCTTTCGCTTCAGCCCATTTGGTCATATAGTCAGTGGCCACAATAATATAGCGAGATTGTGTGTTTCGGGCCGCTGGACTAATTGGACCTACAAAGTCTAAACCCCACTTTTCAAATGGTTGGTTTACTTTGATCGGATGTAGGGGCATCTGTTCTTTCCTCTGGGGTTTCTTGTATCGTTGGCATTCATCGCAACCCTTCACAAAGAGTGATGCATCTTGGAACATAGTGGGCCACCAATACCCTGATTGTAAGATCTTTCGCGTAGTTAAGTCTCCAGAGAAGTGACCACCGGCTACGCCCATATGTGCCTCTTGCAAAATGTATAGATACTCATCCTCTCGGGCACAACGCCTAAGAACGTCATCCTTTCCTCTTTTATAAAGAGTCCCGGCTATCAGGCAATAGGGTTCGCATTCCTTGATCAGCTTCTGAGCTAGATCTTTACGAAGCTCCTTGGGTGGAAAGCCATTAACCAAAAAGTTAACAATTTTCTCACTCCATTCAGGCATTGTCTCCACCATGAACAGGGAAGTGTCAGGTAAGTCATCATCAACCCCCGTAGGAGCCTCACCATTAGGTATGCGAGACAAATGATCAGCCATAACATGTTTCTTGCCAGGTCTCACAACAACCGTGAAATCAAACTCAAGAAGAATCAATAGCCATCGTGTGATTCTTCCTGTGGAGCATGGTTTGTTTACCAGATACAACAATGCTTGATGATCCACATAGAAAACAAACTTGGTGGCAAGGAGGTAATAACGAAATTTCCTTACTGCATATATCATTGCCAACCCTTCTCGCTCCGTAGTGGTGTAGTTCATCTCAGCATCGTTCAACTGGCGACTGGCAAAGCTAATGGGGTAGTCTAGCTTGTGTTCTCCAGGTTGAGTTAACACACACCCAATAGCAAAGTTTGATGCATCAATATGCACATGGAAGAGTAAATCCCAGTTAGGCATTCTCAAGATTGGAGCACTCGCCAAGGCCTTCTTTAATAGCTCATAGGCACGGTCACATTCTTCGGTCCAAATAAACTCGATGAGAAGCTTATACAATGGTCGAGCTATCTCGGCGAAGAAGAGAATAAACCTTCGATAATAACCAACGTGGCCCATAAAGCGTTGGACTCCCTTGTAGTTGGTGGGTGGGGGTAATTCCAGAATGACCTTGATTTTACTCTCATCAGTGGAAATCCCATTTTTGGACACTATATGCCCTAAGATAACTCCGTGTTTAACCCAGAATTGGCATTTGAAAGGATTCAAGGAGATGCGATATAATCTACACGTTTCAAATATTTTTCGTAAACACATCAAGTGCTCGTCCCAAGAGGAATGAACACAAAGATCATCTAAGAAAGCTTCACAGAAGTCCCTTAGATATTCCTTAAAGGCCGTGTTTATCAATCGTTGGAATGTTGCAGGTGCATTGGTCAGGCCAAAAGCCATGACGCGAAAGGCAAACACTCCAAACTCCGTGATAAATGCTGTTTTAGCTTGGTCCTCGTTTGCAATTGTGATCTGATTGTAACCCGAGTACCCATCTAAAAAGCTATATGCCTCCTTGCCTGCCACTCTTTCAAGCACATGTTCAGAATATGGCAAGGGGTAATGATCCCTTCTGGTGGCTGCATTAACCTTTTTGAGATCAACGCACACTCTGAGTTTCCCATTCTTCTTTGGCACGATGACTATCGGAGAAACCCATTCTGAGTGCTCAATTGGGTATATGAATCCACATTTTACAAGCCTTTCAATTTCCTCTTGTACAATCTTTGCGTACTTAGGATTCATTGGGTAGGGACGTTGCTGGACTGGTTTAGCAGTGCTAATTATTGGAATCGTGTGTTGCACCACCGAGGGTGGAACACCCTTCATATCATGATATGTCCAAGCAAATATGTCCTTGAATTCTTTAAGAAGCTTCGTAAGTGCAGCTTCTTCCGCCTTGGTGAGGTCTTGAGCAATATAAACTGGTTTAGACTCCTCACCCGGATCTGCTAAGTCTATCTCCTTAACTACCGCAAGGCCATCGTAGACACCGCTACTCCCATTGGTAGGCGTTCGTTGGGCTTTTGTGTAGACTACTTTACGTTCCCCTGTGGTGAATGATTTGAAATGCTCGGGTGCGGGGTGTAAGTCTACTGGTTCTTGTTGTGCCAAACTTTTTTCTTTCAATTCCGCTTCCTTTTGTTGTTGAGCCAACTCTTGGTTTTGCCGCCTTCTTGCAGTACGACTTAGTTTCGGCTTCTCTTCGATTTCTAATTGGGCGACGTCATGAGGTTGCGGAATACACCACATGACACTTTGGAGGTATTGTCCCCAATTATCCGCTATCTTCCGATGAGCATCAATGGCTCCTACATAACTAAGCCATTCTGCAGTGGATCTTTCCTTGTTTATTGCAGTTCGTACATTAGCTCGATAGCGTTGGCGCTTATGTCTCGTTTTCTTCTTACCAAGTTTTTGATTTTTGTTTCTATCCGATTCGGACTCACTTGGTCGATCTTCACTTTCGGATGAACTGCAGGAGGCCACTGTCCTAGGCCTTGAGCACCTTGCTTCCACATTTGGGTGAATATTTGATTCATTTTCTCCATCAGGCTCAGGGTCAGTTTCTTCTTGAGATTCATACTCAGAGTTGCATTGGTCAGAGTCTTCGCTACTTTCAGTGTCGGTGGAGTTTGCCACGTTCTCGCCATCAGGAGTCATGTGCATAACACCTATCATGTTTATTGGCACTAACGGTGGCATATCTTGCCCCTCAGGTGTTACCCAACTTGTGCCTCTATTTCCCCATGTGTCTATGGTTGCCGCTAGGTGTACCCAATCCACGTTATCCGACTCAGTCATACCCGGTAGGACATCCATGTAAGGAGAATCTTTCCCATCATCAGTTTCTTTTTTGCATGCATAGTAATACCTTAATGGGGCGGAATGAACAGTGGTATCCGATCGATTATCGATGATAACCTTGCTTCCTAAAGGATGTGCACGACCATTCTCAAGATCAACTCGAATGACAGAGTCCTGGAATTGTAGGTAGACATGGTTTTTCGACCAGTCATGTACCATTTGTGCTTCCCTCATGAAAGGACGTCCTAAGATCATTTGATATGACATAGGATGCTTGGAGAAATCCATTACAATGAAGGTATGTTTTACCTTGTATCCCAGGACTTTGATCTTAAGGTCCCTTAACATTCCAATAGGTTTAGCTATGGTTCCGTTTGCCATCTTAACCACTATGTTTGTGACTTCGAGGTGAGGCCTTCCCATAGATTCCCAACAGTTTTTAGTCACAATGCTCACTCCAGCACCACCATCAAGGATTCCCTTTAGAGTTAATCCCTTGGTAGTAATGGGGAGGGTGGCATTAGATTCGTCACCTTCAAAGTACTGTCCCAACTTGTTCACAGGTATTTCCACGACCGAATCTTCATCAAAGTTGGGTTGTAGATCCCAATGCTCCCCTTCATCTTGAAGCGTGTCGGGTCTATCCATATTTGCAAATTGTGGTAGCCCCGCCTTTAGTTCTCCATTGAGAAATGCCCGAAGAGCTAAGAATAGCTCAGGATCTCCGTATAATTTGGATATGATCGTGGTTCTGATCTCAGAGGACATGAAATCCATTAGCTTAGACACATTCAACGGTACTTTTCGAGACATCGCCCCTTGACTAGGGACTGGTGAAGATGGAATCACTTCCTCTTCGATGGGGTCAGGCATTCCCTCACTAAACATTCTTTCCAGCAAGAAGGGTGTTTGCCCACTTCCAGATGTCCTATCCTCACTTTCTTCCCGAATGATACTAGGTATAGCTAACGGTTTATGGTTCCGGTGAGGCTGAACTTGCGTAGGAAACACTGTGTCTGGAATTTTGATTTTTCTCGGGTTTGGCTCCAGTTCTCTTTGTGTTTCTTCCACCAAACCCCTTAAGTGTTGCACTTGTTCAATCTCCTCAACTGGGTTTGGGTAAGTTCCAATCTTTTTCTTGAGGGTTCTTGGCCCACGTGGCTTGTCTTGGGGAGTCTCAGCCAGTTTGGGTGGTCGAGAGGGCATTAACTGACTTGGTTGTGGGACCGAGGAAGTTTCCTTCTGTTTTCCCTTATTTATGTACTCGCTTGATTCTCCTTCATTGAGCTCCCGAGTGGGTTCCTCCCTTAAGGTAGTGGCTTTGGTCCCCATGGTTTCTATTGAATCGGAATCATCTTCAGGATCATTCATATACACGGGGTCGTCTCCCGTCCCTATGTTAGTCTTTGAACTAGGCTTGGAGCTCGTGGCATTAAGCGATCTCTTTTGCCGTGTTTTCTTTTTCTTTGCCTGAGCGATTGATGCAGTATCCCTTTCTTCAAGAATGTAGTTTTGATTTTGAAGCATTGACCGTGTAACTACATTCGCGGGTACAGCGGGTGTGGTTCTTCGTGCTTGGTTGGTGACCTCAACCAAATTCAATGGCGTAATCTTGGGTGCATTAGGATTATGTGGACATTGAGCGATCAAATGATCTATGCCACAACGATTACATGTAAGTACCGGCATTCCCGATGTGCTCCCTTGATTTGGTTGCATCTGAGTAGCGATCTTTTGTAACCTATTAGGGCACTCCGCTACACGATGCGGTCCACCACACTCATAACATTGAAGAGGTGGTCTCCTCGCCATGGTATTAAGGTTTTGCCCTCTTGTGGCAAGAGCAGCCGCTTGATATACAGGCTTGACTTGCCCGAAATGATCCTCCATGTAGTACTGGGGAATCATTTCAAACGTATCAATCCCGTATGGAGCAGTGGGGTCTATCTCCTCTTCATAATCCCCACATGCACTATGTGACTCACAACCCATCTGGTTTACAGGGGTAATCCTTGGATGTGGAGGTTGTGGTCCTAGCACTGGCGGTGGTAATGGCACAGACTGGACTACATTCGGATTCCTTGGAACTATGTGCTGTGACGGTTGCTCGATAGGTTGTGCAGGCATTAGCGCGGGTACTTGAGGTGTGTTTGACCAAGCTAGTGGTGCCTGGTTTGCCAACATTCGCTTAAGTGTTAGGCAATCTTTAGATTGATGGCCATACTTACCACATGCATTGCAATTCCCATTGAATTTGACTCTGAATGTGGGACATTCACTCGTGCTATGTGGTCCTAAGCACACCGAACACCATTGTTGCTCTCTCCTTGGGTACATATGGCTATTCTGAGGAGCTCGATTACCCCTAAAGTATTCTTGGAGAGCCTTAGTAAGGTCGGTCACAGACATTTCAGATATCTTGGGCTCCTTGGCAATTGGTTTTACCGTCATTGGCTCGTGCCCAGATACTTGCGAACTAACGGATTTTGTTTCTGAAGACACCTTTTTACCTGCAATCATCAAGTTGTCTTCTAACTGGATTGCATTGGCAGTGACTGCTTCCCACGTTGTAAGACCTCTAATGACTAGGCCATTGTAAATGTCCTCGTGGCGCAATCCTCGGATGAATCTATCGAGGAGTTGGTTGTTATTGAAGCGTTCATCGGGAGTGCAGCGAGAATTTAGATGCTTCAATCGACTTATAAAGTCTCTCACTGACTCCCCTTCCTCGCGTTCAGCTTTTTGGAGTTGAGATGCTACCCCCCAAAGCACACCCTCACGTATGTATTCCTTCAAGAACAATCTCTTGAGAGTGGGGTAGTGAGTGCGCTCTTCAACCCTTAAGGTTCGATACCAATCTCCGGCCTTCCCACTCAAGGTTAAGCCTAAAGCTTTACACTTATGCAGCTCATTGTGCTCTTCCAAGGAATCACACACGTGTTCAAAGACTTCAATGTGCTTCCTAACATCCTCGTTACCACTGAAGTTTTGAGTGAGCTTAGCCACTTGTACTGCCTTGCTTCTAGGTTCTCTCTCAGGCATACCCCGCATGTTTTCTGCAATGGATCGTCCGATCGTCTGAGCAAATGCTGCGAGATCACCTAAGTGAGCAGGCATAGTTGGTGGAGGCACTTCTGGGATAGCCTGGCTGATAGGAGTTGGCGTTGGTCTGAGTAAGTTGGCAAATGACGTAGGATATGATATGTGTCTAGGCCTAGCTCCCCTTGGATAATGGTTATGATAAGGCGATCGTGGAGCATACGCCATTGGCATACTAAGAGGCGTAGGAGCTACCTGAGCATGAGTAGCGATAGGTACATAGGGTCGATAGGCACTGGCACGTACTGTTGTAGGTACTGTTCCACTAGGTAGCGGTGTCGTACTAACTACAGCTGTAACAGGTGCACTTTCAGCTATGCTCATCATTGGGGTAGGCATTGCGGATTCCTTAATGGAAAGTTGAGCCAAGGTTGGAAAACTAAAGTTACTGCTCGTGGGCTCAACCTGCATTGAGACTCCAGGCGAAACAACATATGAAGGGTCTATGGGACTCACCGAGGGAGTCTCCAATTGTGATAGGGTTGGTTGTTTGGCCTTGCCCGTATCCAAAAACCTCATAGGGCCAGTGGAAACTAGGTCCACTCCCCTATTTTGCCTCTCAATTTGGATAATTCTATGAATCACCTCACATATCATGTGTTGTTGCTCCTCTAGATTAGTGGCGCTAGATGTAGATCGTAGGACTTCTAACCAACCTACATGGTATGTGTAACCCGTGTATAGGTCCGTTAGAGTCTCTGTGTGTAGATCATATTCCCAATTTTCATTGAGAAATATCCCATCTAGACTTGGTGTGCCAAACGGTTCTCTTGAAGTGGACGCAATGTCACTTCTTATGGATTGGCTTCTAGGGACCTCTACTTTAGGAAGAGCATCGGAATGTGGTAGCTCAGTAGGGCCCTCATTAAACGAAGTGGGTAGAATATCCACATGGACACTCTTTGGGAGGGTAGGGTCCACATAAGATGTGAATGGCGAATCTACTACCCCTCCTTCCTCATTTACTTCGCTTGTCGCATGCTCAGAGCGTGTAGCTCTACTAAAGGTCTCTATTAAATGACTAAACATGCTAGATCCGGGCTGTGGGGCCCACACTGGCATGTTTTGGCTTGTCTCCTCAGGGTTCTTGGTAGGGTGCCCTTCCATGGCTTCTGAGTCGGAGGATGAGTCACTATCCACTATTCGTGGATCTTGGGTTGCACTCCCTTGGGTTCTAGCCGAAGGCCAAGATGCCAACGTGGAGGGATGGTGTGAGCCTGCGTAGACTGAAACGCTTTCTAGTGGTTCAGGCTCTAGCACCCGACCAGAACGTAGATACATGTGACGTGGGTACCCTACGTGCGTTGGTAACTACCCTTGAAACTCACACAAGTGGTTTCTTAGGTGTTTCGCACCCCGTTTTTACTTGTTTTTGTGTTGTTTTTAACCCGTTTTTGACCCCCTTACTTACGGTCGAACTTGGACTAGGGCGTGTGATAGCTCGAAACGAGCGTATCGTTTAAAGGGTCCTAGTGTGCTTTACAGCACCGTGTTCGCCTATCTAGAGCTCCTGTAATCCTCAAAATAGTCCGTTTCCTTTGGGGGAAAAGGGCAAAAGCCTATTTGCTTGTGGAGGAAAGGGTGAGGGCTTTATCCCACATGCTCACTTTACTCCTTGGGGAGTGGGCTACATATAGGGCACAACTTCCCATAAGCTCTCACTTGAGAGAAAGCTATGGAGGCTCACTCTCCTATATATATATATCAAAAGACCGAGACCGAGGCCGGGGCCGGGGTCGTGGGTCAATTGGGGTTCTTTCTTTTCAAAATTTTTTTCTCCAATTAGAAAATCTTTCCTCTCCACATGTTCGGTTCTTTCTTTGAAAATAAAATTTAATTTTTTGTTTTTTAATTTTTATAATTTTTTTTATTTTCTATTTTCTGTTTTTTTTTGTGAGATAAGTTTTCTGGGGTTTCCTTAGGGTTCAGCCTTGGTCGCGGTGCAGTTCGCACACACAGCACAGATCTGAGGATTCAGAAATCCCTCTCACACGCGGAAACCAGATAACAGAATGCACGCCCACACGCGGAGCGGAAAAATAACAAAAAGAAACAGAAATGCAGAAGACAACTTACAGAAACAGAGATTGAAAACCACAGAAACACCACAACAGCAACACAGACGCCTTTCCTACAGTAGTGTAAATTAAACTTCACGCAGCAGCAGCCGAGCTGCAAACTGGAGCTTGGTGCAGGGCAACTCCCCGGCAGCGGCGCCAAAAATGTGCGCTTTTGCCGCACAGGTCGTAGCTGGGGACTTGCCGGACACCGTATGCGAGCCACGAATGGCTGTAAGCATACAACCAGGAAGGCAAGCTCAAAACAGAATGCAGAAGGTGTGTCACTCACCGCTTAACTGCCGCCTTGAAGGATTCCCGCGTCGCAGCCGTGAAGGAGGAGCCGCCGTCGCCGCTCTACCGCCTCGCCGCCGCCGCCGTGCCGCTACACAGTGCGCTCGATCGCTCTCTCACTCTCTCTCTCTCTCTCTCTCTCACACACGCAGGAGAAGGAAACCAAGGAGATAAGGCAAGAGCACTCTTGTATTCACAACACATCAGAATGAGGATTTTAGGGTTACATTTGACTCATATAGGTGACTTGGCCGTTCACACTTGGGCGCCCATACATGGCCGGCCGACCCTAACCCTTATCCTACTGATATCCAAGGTGCGCCTCTCATCGGCGATCACCCAATCCCTTCATCCTTAACATATGGTGCCGACAAGCCCGGCCCATGACTCAGAATATTTAAATTAATGACGTAAAATATAGTATGTCGCAATTTCCGCCATGGGTTAATAGATTAATAAGGTGAGTATAAACTTGGTGCATGGAAATGACTTCTCAAATTTGTGATGGACTGGGGATCCCCCTTGTGACCTACCATGATGGTGCAATCCCATAATAAATAGGTGGGGCACTAGCTAGAAAAAGGTCCTCGTAGACCAAGGCTTTTCACATTATGTGTGGAGATGGAGTAGGGGGTAGGGAGTGGGCTTGACCATTAGAGAAAGGTGTTATTGGAGATGTTAGAGGGATTCCTAGCTCTCCCTTGCAAGTGGGATTGATTCTTGGAAAAAGAGACTCTTCCCTTGACATTTGTCTAGATGGAAAGATTTTGCATATTCTCATTTAACCTATCAACCACTTTAGGAGTAACAGTTTGAACTACCTGAGGGTGTCCTCCTTACATAGTCTACTCTTCCTTGGCCTCTATTTCTATTTCCCCTCCTTTTGTTTGGCTGACCCCATCTTGGTTCTTGCATTTAAAAGAAAATTCTATGTTTTTTAATTAGTTTAATTATAATTTAAAACCATGTCATATGACAATCAAAGATCTCTTATCCCCATAGCTTGTGGACCTCAAGCATGTAGAGGTCCACGAGGTCTTAGAGCCAACAAAGGAAAACCTTGCCTTTGTGTCGATCCATAATGTTCCCCTGCTTGTCAGTGGAGCACTCTATGCCCACATCCCCTATATAGGATTGTGGCACTATAAGTGATGGGACTGGCTACTCAAACAGATCTATGATGCTTAGCTCATCACTCCTATAAGGAAATTAAAAGAAATAGATATTAGACGTTTAAATAACTAGTATAACATACAAAGAACACTTCATACCTACGTCGACAATGCCTCTACTAAGAGTCCTGGATGATAACATTAGGCCCCTGTGTACCTCTCCTCTGTGTCCTATACAATTGAACAAATATAACTATTATAGCAATTGTCAAACAAATTATATCTCAAAGATGCAAATTATATAAATTATACATATTGATCTTATGTGGCGCCATATCCTGCTCCTGATCCATATCCTCTGGTACCACATTCTACTCCTAACCCTGATCCTCCAATGCCATGTCTTGATCATGACCCTAATCTTGACCCTCTTGCTTTGGATCCTTCTCCTCCTCCTCCTCCTCCTACAAATCTAGAGGTTCCCTTGCTAGGGGCTATGGGCAAGGTGCCGGATAGCTGAGTGATGGTAGCCTCCAACTCATCAACATTCAAGGAAAAATAATTTGTCATATCCTCCTCTATCTCAGATATACTCAAACTGAGAGTGCGCAATAGCCTCTTGATGGCTCAAGAGACCTGCCTTCCCGGAGTCCACCATGGGTGTCTATAGTATATACACATGCAAAAAGGAGATCAATCCTAAACCTATAAGTATACACTCATAATCCACTACTACTACATATACATAGGATAACACATGCACACAATCATCATCATCACATTCTTGGTAAAATAAATATTCCCACGCACAGCCACAACAACGACATTACCAACAACATATTCAAATATGACTCCGAATGCCACCAACCGCAACAACAACAACATAATGTATCTCTAGATGCCACCAACAATAGCAACACCAACAACATTATGAGAAAGCCAATAGGGATATAAAGTTGATACTTCCATTAAAATTTAAAAAAAGTACATGATAAAAGAGAAGTACATAATTATGAGACTCCATTATTATAAGTCCATTACACCTAGATCCTAAACTACATTTTTACTGAGCTCGTTGCACTAATCGGAAAGCTCATTATTATGAGCTATTGTTTCTTGCATGGAAGTGATAAGAAAATTCCCCCTCCACTCTGTGATTTCTTTGGAAAGCTTCTCCTGTGCTTTGTTGATTTCATCTTGAGTGCACCCACACCATGCTCTTGTATGCCACACGAGCAAGATGTACGACATATTGCTTTCTACAAACCTATATCATACTTTTTCATATCTATCATACTTTCAAATGCAGATCATAACCAGCCTTAGCTCCCCTTGTTAGTTCTAGCTTTATGCTCAATTTGATTCATTTCAATTCATTTTTATTTTTATTTGTATCTCGATGTATTCTTTTTTGGTCTCATAGGTCATTTTGGCCTTTTGCAGATGTTGATATAACTTTCTATCTTTCACACACACACCACTCTTTCTTCTCTCTCTCTCTCTCTCTCTCTCTCTCTCTCTCTCTCTCTCAGCTCACCACAATCTTACACACCTCTACCATATCCACATTCCCATCCACCAGTCAATCTAATGCTAGAAAGCCCACTAGCACCATCCCCCAGAACGATTTCTATGATGAGGAATGTTGCACAACATGCGAGCGTCCCTACACGAGGATGAAAGTGGACAAATCTATGAGCAAGATGCTTCAAGGATTAACTAATATACAACCAGACATAAGAAATGCAGACATGTTAACGGCCAATACAAGGACCTATACCAATCTCTCAAAGGTGTGAACTATACTGAGGGCTAGAAGAAAATATGAGAGAAACACCCATGCACACCCATCACATCTCCATCCATATGGCACACGTATGCATGATCCATGTACAAAGCCTTGGATCATCCCCCATCCCACCACCATCACATCCACGCCCCAACACATCCACCTTCTTCACACCCAAGCCATCAGAAGACTCAAAAAAACAGTAGATCATAGAACCACAAGGGCCTCTTGGTAGAGCACATCTCCCATGTGGGGGAGACTTTGGCACACCTCCTAACTAGACTACTGCAGAGACTCCAAGATTTAGGGGTACCATTAGACATGATTTGGGGGATCATGGTATTATATGAGTCAATAGGGTGGGTGAGATGTCAAGGAGGATTTTCAAAGAAGATCTCCAGTACAATTGGATTGAAGCAAGGATGCCCACTATCTCCCACTCTCTTTGGCCTATACATAGATGAGATTTCAGCCTTCATTGATGGAGGAGGGGGAGGAGGTGTATCACTAGCAAAAATCCTTATTTTCATAACACTTTATGTTGATGACATTGTGCTTATTGGCAGATTCTACTTTATGGTAATGACATTATGCTTATTGGCAGATTCTCCAGAGGCTCCCTAGAGGTATCTTGACACTTTATAGGACTTTTGTGCACAACGAGATCTCACAATAAACCTTGGTGAAACCGAAGTTGTGGTCAACACATTTTCTCTTTTCACATATCATGACTGTGTTTCACCTACATGGGCAGCCCAATGGAGATTGCACACTCATATGTGTATTAGGAGTCACTTTTACAAGACTGATCTTCACAACAATGAGCCATGTTTTAGAGGCTAGATTGATGCGAGGGTATGCTTCTTTTTCTCTCATGGAGAGATTGTGCTTCCACGCCTATTTCCAAGAGCCGAGGACCAAGATGTGGCTATTTGACACCTTGGTCACTCTGGCATTGAGAATGATGTATGGGCACCCTTTTGGGCACCTAACCTTACATTGAGAATGATATATGGGAACCCTTTTTGGGCACCTAACCTTATAGTGGCCAAATGGTCGAAGATAGAGATGCCTCAGGTCGTGATGATCTCCCATATATGATACGTAGTAAACCATTGGTTCCACATGATATTAGTAGATTTTTCTACAGCACCCATGATAGTTGAGGAACTCTTCTAGACAGTCACATACATTCAGTGGATCAGTGCCATGGCCCCCTAGAGACTCCCAAGGCTCACAATACAGTCCTTCTAACAGCTAGCAGGTAGATGGGCATGAGTCATGGTATAGTCGAGTATGCACCTGGTTCATAAGGCAGGGACTCAGGATGGATAGCTCTTTTTAAAAAAAAAGTTCCATCACCCCTAGGAGAACTTGTCAATAAATGAGTGAATATAACATGGAAGTAAGAAGGAGGAAATCAATGGTGAAGAGTAGCAATAGTATGGGTGGTAGAGGTGTGGGAAGGGGGAGGGTGTGGAGGAACAGGAAGGGGGACGAGGAAATCGATGGTGATGACGGAGAGAGAGAGATTGAGTTCCTTGATGCAAGCAAACACACACACACACACACACACACACAAAAGAGTGTAAGACACAAGAGATATGGATGGCTAAATTTTCTTCTATCTTCTTCTCTTCTTTACAACCATATAACTAAAAGATAAGAATATATATATAAAGGGAAAGTAATCTCCTACAACATACAAAGTGGTCGGGGTCTATAGTGGGATCCCGACTATGTGCTATAACTATGCCATAACTCTAGTACTCCAAAGTGGCTGTCACATAGCTTGTCAACCATTGGCGGCATATCAACCATAATCTCACCAACCGTGCTAGTGACATAAGTGCAGAAGCTATCACCTAGGTAGGTCATCAATTTTCGCTAGCACTACTTGAGCTTGATATCTCAACAATCGACAACTCTCCCTTCCCAGTCCTACATGCCCTTTTAAGTCATTGACACCTTCCTAATCCTCCACATCCTTCCCATTCATCATCAACACCTCCCCCTTCCCAATCCGTCATCATCTCTCTTTAAGGTATCAGACCTCTGATTTGTTTGAGAGCTAAGGAGGCAAGCAAGAGAGGTAAGAACAAGCAAGCAAGGAAGCGGTACATGGGTAAGAGCATCACCATCTCTTTTCCTTCTTGGTTTAGGTACAATGCCCCTCGGTAGCTCCGAGAGCTACATATCTCTCATTGAGAAGATGTCTTTGCAACCTTGGAGGTGCCTATATGGTACAAAGTATTTTGTACTACCATTTTTTTGGCCAAAATCGCGTTTCGGGCGCATCTTAATCTCCGTTCTGTCATTGCAAGGTATTTTCAATAGTTTTGGGAAGTTCTAGTTCAGAACTGTCTCTGGTCGAAATCTGGTTATTGCAGTGTGTGTAGCAGTGCATTTTGGGAGTGCAGACAGTTTTTGCATATGTACTATTGACATTGGGTGTATGTACATGTGCTCTGGTCAAATTTGGTGACCTAAAGGTTGTGCTGAAGTACCACTGTGTGTAATAGTCATAGAAGATACTGTTGTGTTACAGGCTGCATACAGAAATTGTCTATTGCAATTTTTTTATTGTTGTAGGAAAACATGTCTGGTGATGGAATCAATCACATTGTCAGTGAGAAGCTAAACAAGAACAACTTCCATGCCTGAAAGTTTATAATGACCAATTTTCTTATGGGGGTAAAGGATTTTGGGACAATGTCAAAGGAGACAATGAGAAGCCTCCTGAGTTGTCTGAAGAGAATGCCACTCCAAGCAGACATAAAGGCATTCAAAGATTGGAACCAAGGTGCAAGTAAAGTCATGGATTGGCTTTCAATTAGTGTCATAGGCATGATGATAGGACACATACAGGATGCCAACACTCCAACGGGTTGTATGGCAGAATCTGGTGTAAATATTCCAGACCAACACAAAGGAAAGGAAATTGTAACTAAAGCAAGAGCCGTATACTATGGAAAAGAAATGCATGTCAAAATGAGTATGCTTTAAAGATCCAGGGAAATTTTGAATCCCTTAGGTCTATCAAGGAAATTAGAATTATGGACAACAACACTCCAGTGATTCACAATAGCAATCATACACAGGCGAAAGAGGCCACATGGGGAGCCAAAGAGGCCGAGGTGGTTGGCAAAGAAATCAGAATGCAATATCATAGAGAGATATTATTTTGGCAAACCAAGGCACATGGCAAAGGACTACTATAAAAAGAAGCATGACATTAAAAGTGGTAAGTTACAGCAAGGCAACTATGCATCATCTAGTAAAACAGGGAGGTGATGACAGAAGTGAGCAGCTGTTTGTGATGCAACACGTGCTCTGTTCCATAACAGGAGATGTGTCAAGATCTCAAGATACATGGTATGTGGATTCTAGTGTCTCTAACCACATGAGGAGTCATGCTGTGGTTTAGAGACATGTAGAAAATGAAAAAAATAGGTTATGTAGAAACAGGTGATGATATTGCACATCCCATTGCACATGTTGGTAAAGTGCCATTGTCTATGCAAGATGGAAAAATGTACTTGGCAAATGTACTTCATCTTCCAAAAATTACAAAGAACCTGGTTTATGTTGGATAGATGGTTGAGCAGGGTCTGCTCAACCATCTATCCAACGTTTACAAAGAACCTGGTTTATGTTGGATAGATGGTTGAGCAGGGTCTGCAAGTGAGGTTTAATCCTCAAGGATGTTTTGTGGAAGACTTCAAAAATCAATGTTGCTTGGTTGCAAAGGGTAACAAAAATGGCAAGATGTTTACTTTGGATGTGAATATGCATGAAGTAAAGGCAGCCATGTTTGTGCATGGAACAGATGTCGTTGCAGATATTGACATATGGCACAAGCGCATTGGTCATGTAAATGTACAGTGATGACTAAAGTCTATGTAGACCCAAAATATTATTGCAGGTTTGCCAAAGTTTAAGGTTGATGGTATGTACAAAGTATGTGAAGCATATCAGCTTGATAAGCAAGTCAAACTTGCTTTCCCACATGAAAAGCATGTTAGTGCAAAGCCATTAGATGTCATACATTCAGTTGTATGGGGACCGATCAAGACTGCAACAATTGCAAGTTGCAGGTACTATGTTACATTTATTGATGACCACACTAGGAAAGTGTGGGTTTACTTCATGAAGGAGAAAAGTGTGGTGTTTGCTCAATTTTAGAGATTTAAAGCCTTGGTTGAGAAGGAAAAAGGAATGTAAATAAAATGCCTAAGATTAGATGGTGGGGGAGAATATTTCTCCAATGAGTTCAGCGATGTCATGAAGGAAGCAGGGAATCAAGAGATAGTTTACATGTAGGTACACTCCGTAAACAAAATGGTGTTGCAGAAAGAAAAAATAGGCACATTCCAGAAGTGGCGTTTTTCTTGATGGCCAAAAAGAATATGCCGAATTATTTTTGGATAGAAGTAGTAGCAACTGCTGTGTACGTTATGAACAGGACACCCACTGCAACTGTTCATGGTATGATGCTACCTGAATAGAAGTTTACACGCATAAGACTGGATGTGTCTCACTTGAAAGTGTTTGGATGTATTGTATATGTGCATGTTTCTGATGAAGTGAGAACAAAGTTGGATTCAAAGGCAGAGAAATGTATCTTTATTGGTTATGCTTTGGAGCAAAAAGGTTATCGATGTTATAACCCTACCACTCGTGAGATGCGAGTAAGTAGAGACGTCGTCTTTGACAAGATGAGTAGCTCGTATGAACCATTAGTGAAGGCAACAGAAGATGTAGATGTAAGAAGTGCTGATGCTGCACCACATGTACAGCAGCAATCACAGGTGCTGCTTAGTGGACCTGGAGAGTCCTCTAGCAGTGGATCCAATGTTAGCCCATGGTCAAGCAGGTTGATGATAGATGTAGGTACACATGTATCACACAAAGGGAAGGAAAAGGTAGATCAACCTTTTGTGCCTGATCTGTCAACAGGTCACTTATATGTGGATGGTGACTCTAGTGGCTCTCAGAAGAGCCTTGATGTGAGAAGCTTGGCATCCCATCTGTGGTTTACTCCTCGTGTAAAGAGAACGAGGGCTGTTTTGAGGACACCTGGTAGTGATCTAGGTGTACGCAGGTCTACAAGGGTTAGGTACCCTATTGAAGACACCTGCTTTGAGTGTACGCAGGTCTACAAGGGTTAGGTACCCTATTGACATGTTGATATATGATGGATATATAGCCCATCATTATGCTTACATGGTGAAAGCAATATATGAATTTCATTATTGCAGAGGAAATATGGCTTGGACATGTTGTCCAAGTATGGTATGATAGGCTATAAGTGCCATTGGAGCAGAACACAAAGCTTCCTACAGATACAGGTGAGCTTTTGGAGGACCCCACTACATACAGGTATATAGTGGGTAGCTTGATCTACATGACCATTACTAGGCCATAATTGAGTTATGCTATTTGACTTGTGAGTCAGTTTATGTAGGCCCCTAGGAAGCCACACTTGGATGCGGCTAGATGGATTCTCAGGTACATAAAGTCCACAGTTGATTATGGACTTTTTTATAAGGCTGGTATGAGATACAACTACATGGGTACATAGATACTGATTGGGCTAGTAGTGTTGTAGACATGAGATCTACTAGTGGTTTAATGTTCTCATTTGGGAGTACTACTGTGAGTTGGAGCAATAAGAAGCAACCAACAGTTGCCTTGTCTCGGTATAAAGAGGCAAAGTATAGGGGTGCTGCTATGGCATCTTGTGAAGTAGCTTGGTCTCAGAAGCTACTTAGTGATATGGGTGAGCTCATGGATAGGAAAATTGTCATTTATTGTGACAACATGAGTAGCATACAGTTGGCTAGTAACCCAGTATACCATGCTAGAATGAAGCACATTGAGGGGGAGTGTTGAGATATCGAGCTCAACTAGTGCTACAAGACGGACATTGATGACTTGCCTAGGTGACAGCTTTAGCACTTATGCCACTGGCATGGTTGGTGAGATTATGGTCAATATGCTACCACTAGATGACAGGCTGTGTGATAGCTACTTTGGAGTACTAGAGTTATGGAATAGTTATAGCACTAGCTCATATAGTCAGGTTCACACTATAGACCGACCACTTTGTATGTTGTAGGAGAGTACTTTCCCTTTATATATGTACTCTTATCTTTTAGTTATATGGTTGTATAGAAAAGAACAAGATAGAAGAAAATTCAACCATCCATCTCTCTCTTCTGTCTTGTACTCTCTCTCTTATGTGTGTGTGTGTGTGTGTGCTTGTAAGGAACTCAAGTTCTCTCTCTCCCCCACATTCTCTTTATGCATGGGGTGCTGCTATGGCAGCTTGTGAGGTAGCTTGGTTTCAGAAGCTACTTGGTGATATGGGTGAACCCATAGATAGGAAAGTTGTCATTTATTGTGACAACATGAGTAGCATATAATTGGCCAGTAACCCAGTATACCATGCTAGAACGAAGCACATGGAGGTGCACTATCACTTTATGAGGGAGAATATTCTAGCAGGTGATGTAGATCTGGTATATGTCAGCACAAAGGCTTAGGTGGCTGACATCTTCATGAAGGCATTGGGCACAGAGAAGCTCCATAGGTTTAGGAGCTTACTTGGAGTGTAGTGTGTGGAGTAGAGCTTGAGGGGGGGAGTGTTGAGATATCGAGCTCAACTAGTGCTACGGCGGACATTGATGACTTGCCTAGGTGATAGCTTCCGCACTTATGTCACTGGCACGGTTGGTGAGATTATCGTTGATATGCCGCCAGTGGATGAAAAGATGTGTGACAGTCACTTTGGAGTACTAGAGTTATGGCATAGTTATAGTGCCAGCTCATATAGTCAGGTTCACACTATAGACCGACCACTTTGCATATTGTAGGAGAGTACTTTCCCTTTATGTATATACTCTTTTCTTTTAGTTATATGGTTGTAAAGAAGAGAAGAAGATAGAAGAAAATTCAGCCATCCATCTCTCTTATGTCTTGCACTCTTTTGTGTGTGTTTGTGTGTGTGTTTGCTTGCACAAGGAACTCAAGTTCTCTCTCTCCCCCACATTCTCTTTATAGAGGATGAGTATAATTTCCCTAAGAGGTAGAGGAGTATCCTAATATCTTGCAACCAAGTTGGCCTACTTGGAATTGATGGTGGATAAGGACATTGATGATGTGGGTGATGGGGATGATCAAAATGATAGCCAATAACCTCAATATAGGGGGTGGAGGATTGGGAAGGGGAGGTGCTAATGATGATGACTCTGTTATGGTTATTCCAAGGCAAGGGAGTATCCTAATAAGTGTGAGTTGACAACCAAGGTGACTACTTGTAATTTATGGATAAGGGATGATGGCGATGTGCCAACAATTATGAATGTGGCATGGCTATTCCAAGGCAAGGGAGTATCCTAATAAGGGTGAGCTAATAATCAAGGTGTCCTATAGGGAACTTATTGTTGGGTATAAAGTCCCAGTTTTGCCTCCGGACCTTGATCATCACGTAGCTCTTTTCGAGAGCTTCGCGGCCATATATTTACTTGTACATTTGGCCCCCATTTGGGCCTTGTAACGGCATTCTTTGTATTTGGTCCGTCGGCCGCCCCATAAGTTGGGCGCCCGCCCATATTAGACCTAACCCTAACTTTACCCTTGTATCACTATAAATACGAGGTCTCCCTTGAGCCTCATCAAGACATCAAGATATTCTTGAGCATTGTGTGAGTTCTCTCTCTCTCTCACTCTTCTCTATCTCCTCTGCACTTCCTTGGCTGCAAGCTCTTGTGTTTGAGTCATTCTCTTCCAACAACTGCTAGTATCAGAGCTATGGAGGGAAGCTGTATGCAGAAGCTATGGAGTTAGAGGTGTCTTCCACCACTTGACTACGGGATTGTCTACGTTTTTCGCGTCAAACACCTCCCTTCTATCGTCAATCTGGTGCGTTTTTTTTTCTTTTAGAGTGCTGCTCTGTTTTTTTTTAACGCAGGAGCCTGTTTTGCGTTTTTCTTGCTCTTCCCCTCTCCTGCGTTTTTTGCTCCACTCTACGCTGCCCTTCTGCTGCGTTTTCCTCTACCCTGCTGCCCCCTTTGCTGCGTTTCTGCTGCTGTGCTGCTGCAATCAGCGTTTGTTTTTTTTTCTCCTGTTGTACGGCTGCCATCAGCAGCAGCCAACGCTGCTGCCAGCAGCCCCACGGCCACCAGCAGAATCTAGGGCTGCAGCCAGCAGCCCACGGCCGCCAGCAGCCCCACGGCCACTAGCAGCAGCCAACGCTGCCTCCAGCAGCCAGGAACTATGAGCAGCCCCAAAGACAGCATTATACTCCCCCGGATTCACTTCAGCATCAAAAATAGAGCTGCCCCGGTCCTCTTTTGCAGTATCTCCGGCTGCCCCTCGACATCCGGTGATTCTCTTCCGCCGTCTTCTTCACTTGAAGTTGTTTCATCAATCTACAAGCATCCTACTGTCAACCCGTATCTGGTACATAACATCTTGCTATTGCTTACTTTCTGAAGTGTCAGTTTGATAAGTCATGGCATCTACAAGTGATCTTAAGGGTCTACTAGAGATTAAGAAGTTTGCAGGCACTGGGTTTGATCTTTGGAAGGTGAGGATTCAGAATATCCTCTATCTACGGGAATGTGATACTGCACTTGAGCAGTTCAAACCCGCTGCTATGACAGATGATGAATGGGGAGTCCTGAACAGAAAGGCCGTTGCCTATCTCCAGATGGCTGTTGTTGCTGATGAGGTTCTTGTTGACCTCAAAGGGCTGACAACAGCCTATGCTGTCTGGGAGAAGCTGAGAAGCACCTATGAGATCACCACGCCAGTGAACCAGGTACATCTCATCAGGAAACTCATGAATATGCAACTTGATGATTCTAAGAATGCAGTAGAGCATATTACTGCTTTCACAGGGGTGCTTAATCAGATGCAGGATTCTGGATTGCCTGCTTTTGATGATAAGTTGAAAGCTATTTTTTTGCTCACTACTTTTCCTGACTCTTGGGAGACACTTGTGGTGTCACTTGGGACAAATCCCAACCTAACTTTTGATGGAGTCAGGGGTGCTATTCTCAATGAAGATATCCGGAGGAAGACCTCAGAGACTAGCGGTTCTGCAAATGTCTCACGAGGGAGGACGACCAAGCGGGGAAATACTACTACCAATTCAAAGGGTAGAAGCAAGAGCAAGGGCCAGCAGTCTGATGTTACATGCTACCAGTGTGGTCGTAAAGGCCACAAGAAGCTAGATTGCAAGTTCTACAAGATGGAGCAAGACCGGAAGAAGAAATCCAGTCATTCAAATGACAAAAAGAAGGAAAAAGAGAGTAATTCCAGCAAAGCAGAAGAGTTCGAAAAGGACAAGAGCAAGGCCAATGTGGCCTCTGGTGTTGTCATAAAGGAACTGTCTGACTCAGATGATGTGCTATGTGTTTTTTCTGCTAATGCTCTTGATGTTCATAACTTGCATGTCTCAGAACCAGATGTTATTCATGCCTTGATGTATGAATCTAATGTGCTTTCACAGACTTGGATTATTGACACGGGTGCCTCTTTTCATGTAACTCCTATCAAGGAGTGTTTTGCAACTTTCACTGCAGGCTCCCGAGGAAAGGTGTTCTTGGGGAATGATCAAGCTTGCAATATTGAAGGCATGGGCACCGTGAATTTGACTTTGCAGGATGGTAGTGAGTTTGTGCTGCCAAATGTGAGGTATGTGCCTGGTTTGAAAACCAGTCTCCTGTCTGTGGGCCAGCTTGATGCCTTGGGATACACGGCCATATTTGGAAATGGCACATGGAAATTGACCAAAGGCACAAGGCTGATTACAAAAGGATGCAAGAAAGGAACATTATATAGCCTTCATGGTCAGGCTTTGTTTGGTAAGTTTATTGCTTTTGCAGAGGTACGCTCCCACATGGAGCTTTGGCATAAGAGACTTGGCCACATGAGCCAAAAGGGTCTCTCCATTTTGTCCTCCTTGAACAAGTTTGATGCAAAAGGAAGCAAGCTTGATTTTTGTAATGATTGCTTGTATGGGAAACAGAATAGGAGTTCTTACTCCTCTCGTGCCTCTCGCACGGCTGAAAAGTTGGACTTGGTCCACTCTGACGTATGCAGCATGCCCATTAAATCTAAAGGTGGTTCAAAGTACTTTGTGTCTTTTGTGGATGATCACTCACGAAAGTATGGATCACTTTGTTGAAATCTAAGGATGATGCTTTTGCTGCATTTCAAAAGTTTTATGCATTTGTTCATACTCAAACTGGAGTGAAGATTAAATGCTTACGCACCACAGCTAATCTCTCTCAGGATTTTTGGGGAGAAGCCTTGAAAACTGCAGTTCATGTTTGCAATCGATCTCCACACACAGCTTTGAAAGGTGGAATCCCTGAGGAGGTTTGGTTTGGCAAACCGTCCTCATATGACCACTTACGCATCTTTGGTTGTGATGCATATGTGCATATCCGCAAGGAAGACCGGAACAAGCTTGATGCTAAGTCCGAGAAGGGCACCTTCGTTGGCTACGGTGATGAAGGTGAGATGGGCTACCGTGTGTGGTTGCCATCAACCAACAAAGTGGTTTGCAGCCGGGATGTTGTATTTTATGAGGCAAAGCTGCTCCGTAATGTTTGTGCCTCTCATGGTGATCAGAAAAAGGTCAAATTTCAGCAAGGGCAGCCACCCATTGATGCTGAAAATGAGCCCCAGGATGCTTCACAAAGGGCTGAACATAATGAGTCCGTGATATTTGAGCCAGAAGAGGTTGGACAGCCGCTTCATGCTCCTGGAGGTGTAGGGCAGCAACCCCTATATGCTGAAAATCAGGCTGTTCGTGAAAACCCGCAGCCTTTTGATGCTGAAATTATGATTCCTCCCGATATTGACCCCCAACCAGCCAATGATCATTGGGTACGGAGGTCTACTCGCTTTCGGAGGGAACCTCAGCGTTTTGATCCCTCTTTGCAACATGTTTTGCTTACAGATGAGGGTGAGCCTCTTACTTTCAAAGAGGCTAAGTCTTGTGAACTCCGAAACAAGTGGGAGCATGCTATGCAGGAGGAGGTTAAGTCTCTACATGCAAATGACACTTGGGACTTGGTTGAGTTGCCCAAAGGAAGGAAGGCTATTCCTAACAAGTGGGTGTACAAAGTCAAGACAGTTGACGGCCAGCCTAAGTATAAAGCCCGCCTTGTTGCTAAGGGCTATGCTCAGAAGGAAGGGATTGATTTTCAGGAGGTCTTCTCTCGTGTGGTCAAAATGACCACCCTTCGTGTTTTGTTTGCTCTCACTGCTGTTTTGGATTTAGAACTGTATCAGATGGATGTAAAGACAGCTTTCTTACATGGTGATTTAGATGAAGAGCTGTATATGAAGCAGCCTGAAGGCTTTGTCATTCCTGGCAAAGAACATCTGGTTTGTAAGCTGAAGCGTAGTCTCTATGGGCTGAAACAAGCCCCGAGGCAGTGGTACAAAAAGTTTGATGCTTTCATGCTTAACCAGAAGTTTAATCGTAGCCATGCAGATCATTGCTTGTATACTAAAACTGATGCAGATGGCAGCCCAGTGATACTTGTGCTGTATGTTGATGACATGCTTCTTGCCGGGAAGAATAAGAGCGTTTTGGAAGCTCTTAAGGACCAGCTGAAGTCAGCTTTTGCTATGAAGGACTTGGGTTCAGCTGAACATATTTTGGGTCTTCGGATTAGACGGGATAGAGCACAGAAGTTGCTTTTCCTCTCGCAGGAGAAGTATATCCAGAAAGTCCTTGATAGATTTAACATGGCTGATTCTAAGCCTTTGGGTGCTCCATTGCAGCCCTATATTAAACTATCCAAGGATGATTGCCCAAAAGATGATGATGCATCCAGTACTATGCGTGGGATCCCTTATGCTTCTGCTTGTGGATCTCTTATGTATGCTATGGTTGCTACACGGCCAGACATTGCTCATTCAGTGGGAGTAGTCAGTCGTTTTATGTCCAACCCGGGCAAAGCACATTGGGATGCTATAAAGTCTATTTTGAGGTACTTGAAGGGGACACAGAAGAAATGCCTTATGTATGGTAAAGGTCCACTTGAGGTGCAGGGTTATTGTGATTCAGACATGGCAGGTGATTCTGATACCCGCAAGTCTACTAGTGGGTACATCTATACTCTTGCAGGTGGTGCTGTTTCTTGGTGCTCTAGACTCCAGAGGATAGTAGCACTTTCTACTACTGAGGCCGAGTACATCTCCGTCACAGAGGCTTCTAAGGAGGCCATTTGGTTAGCACGCCTTGTCACAGAGTTTGGATTGCCAGAGAGGGCTCCGGTCCTTGGTTGTGATAGCCAGAGTGCCATATACCTGGCTAAGAATGCCATGTTTCATGCTCGTACCAAACACATTGATGTACGGTACCACTTCATCAGACAGGTGCTAGATGATGGTTTGGTCAGTTTGGTCAAGATTGGCACTCATGAGAACCCTGCAGATGCTCTCACCAAAAATTTGCCAAAAGCACAGCTTGATATGTGTCTACAGTGGGTGGGAGTTACATAGCTTCACTTAGAGGAGCTTCACTGGCCCTTTAAGTGGGAGGTTGTTGGGTATAAAGTCCCAGTTTCGCCTCCGGACCTTGATCATCACGTAGCTCTTTTCGAGAGCTTCGCGGCCATATATTTACTTGTACATTTGGCCCCCATTTGGGCCTTGTAACGGCATTCTTTGTATTTGGTCCACCGGGCGCCCCATAAGTTGGGCGCCCGCCCATATTAGACCTAACCCTAACTTTACCCTTGTATCACTATAAATACGAGGTCTCCCTTGAGCCTCATCAAGACATCAAGATATTCTTGAGCATTGTGTGAGTTCTCTCTCTCTCTCACTCTTCTCTATCTCCTCTGCACTTCCTTAGCTGCAAGCTCTTGTGTTTGAGTCATTCTCTTCCAACACTTATGGGGATAAGGTAGTTGGTGATAAGGGTGATGGGGATGATGGGGAGGAGGATGACATCAACGAGTGATATGGATGTAAAATTGAAGGTGCTAGTTATAACCATGATTAGGTAAAAAAGATGGCCAATGATGATGAAGAGGATGGAGGAGGTGCCACAAAGAGGAGGGTGAAGAGGATAGAGGAGATACTAAGAAAGGAGGATGATGATGTCACAAGTGATATGTGGAAGGAGACTGTTATAAACATGAGGGCAGAAACAAAAGGTGATGCCATGAAGGGACCTAGAGGGATTGCACTCATTAGCATAGAGTACGTGAGGAAACCATATGTAATTACATCTTATGCATTAAAAACATAAACTCATAATGTGAGGATTGGGATAAACTCAATGATGCACAAATTAAGTGATGTTTCCTCATGGGGCTAAAGAAAAACACTTTGCACAATCTGATCATTGTCTCAAATCTTTGAGATTCTTTTGATCAATGTTGCAAAGAAGAAATGTGTTTCGATGACAACATGATGGAAGATACCATGGATATGAAGTCTTCCTTGTCTAAACTAGTAAAGGCAAGGAGAAAAGAGACAATGATCTTTGAGATATCAATTATAGAATTCTATAATGTGGTACTTGAAATTAGAAATTCACTACAAGAAAGAAGATGAGATAAATTGCTAGCAACCTTTACAATCCCTTCCTCTTGTAGACCTAATGTGTTATGTACATTACAGGAGCCACCATGCCAATCTATATTGCATGTAACCTAAGCTAGTACTATATTACAGTCATTGCAAGGTGTTCGGTCATGACATCTAACAGAAATAAAACCAAAGATAGAAATTGCTAAGGACGTAGTTAGATAAACAATGTAGTGCTTCTCATAAACCATACAAGGTTATAGACTGCCCAATGTGGAATCCATTTGTAGTTCTTGAAGCCACACAACCTATGTGTGAACGATGTCACTTGTTCATAGACTTCCTGTGAGGAGAGATGCTTTATTGCAAGCTTCCTCACAATACCCAACTCTTAATATCTTAAGTGTGTAGAATGGACACTTGTCCATAGTTCCAATCTCAATGCGCTCACATGGTTAAAATCTAAAGTGCAACGAAAGCCAAAAATCCTATAAAAGAACACTCTACATAAGGGGCAGAGGAGATTATCTAGAAACAAAAACCATCAAAAGATTCACAGCCTCCTAAAACCAAGAGAGCAAAAGCTATACAAACTAAAGAGGCTAAGTCTAAACCTTAAGACAAGGGAAAGAGGTGTGAAGAAACATAAACCCAAGGGAGGTAAAAGAAGCAAAATGCATAAGCATTAACACCAACAAGTGACACTTACTATAAAGTTATCAAAAAAATTTCTCTCGTTGTATGTGGAAAAAAACAATGGGAACGTGCTAGTGATCTAAGAAATATCAAATGAAGAAACAAGGTCTAGCACCTCATCTAGTGTAATTGAAAGACAAATCAAAGCACTAAGCCCCAACCCACCACCTCAAGATGAGAACAGGATCCTTAGCAAATAATACTCTCAAGATATCATGCTCAAACTAGTGGAAGTGTTGATTGAGTTCACATTGAACCACATCTTGTTAAACCTAAAAGGATTATCCGAAATTAACCAGAAGTAGTACCAATTGGCTTTTCATGAGGAAGAGGCACTATCTACCAAAATCGATCCATTTTACCATGATGCCACATGGCAAATCCAAGATTTCTTCACAAGCTTCTAAAGAAGTCTTAGTAAACATAGTAAGGAATCCAGAAGCTTCTAAAGAAGTCTTAGTAAACATAGTAAGGAATCCTTCAGTGCCATTGTTCGTACTCAGCATGGCATTGGGTACTCTTCAAAATGATGAAAATAAAATGACAAAAACTATAATTTAGACCAACTCTTTGGGAATAAATATAGGAATGAAGATTCATTGCCTCCATCTCAGAGTGAATGGGAAACTAAAACCTAAAAGTAAAAGTGAAACTAAGGCATCCATGATCCCATTGGAAGAGCATATCAAAGTTTGGCTACATCATATCACGGGAAACTTAGGTGTCTTTGGGGAAACCTGCACTCAGTCCTAGAAACATTAATGTGATAGATGCTTATGGGGAATACATGGAAATATGGGGTTATTTCATTCTTACCATTTAGGGGGTTGACATAGCATAGGAGCTAGCTTACTCTTGAAGAAATCATCTTGGGTGGCCCTTGGATTAATAGATTAATAGTTCTCTATCCTCTTTTGACTAATCATTGCAAATTATCATCAACTTATGGCACCTAGTGAGTACACTCACAATGCTCTTACAAGAAGAGGAGTAGCCAAAAATGAAACCTTCACCACTTAAACCCATGGGGGTTGAATCCCTAGCACCTGAACTTGGCCCTACATTTTTAGAATTGCAGAAACCATGCGAGGCTTGCATGATGGGCAAGCAACAATGCAAGTCATTTCCACAAGAAAGCGGCAACAATAGGGCAAAGACTCCTCTAGAGCTGGAACATGATGATCTCTACTCGTAAGATGTCTACTATTACATTGGGGGGCAACAATAGGGCAAAGACTCCTCTAGAGTTGGAACATGATGATCTCTACTCGTAAGATGTCTACTATTACATTGGGGGGATCTTCTTGCTTTATGTTATTAGTTGATGATTATAGTGGAAATATGTGGGTTTATTTCCTTTGGGATAAGGTTGAAGTATTTGGCAAGTTTAAACAATGGCATAAGCTTGTGGAGAATGAGACATGAACGAACCTGAAAAAGTTTCATGCAGATCGAGGAGGAGAATTCATAGTTGGGGCTCAGGGATATGGATAATATTTTTGGAATATTCTTAGGATACCTAAGTTCATTTTTAGTGTGTGGTGGACGGTTGGTCGTGCTCTTGATATGTGGGTGGTGATCACATCCATACAACATAATCGACCACATTGGGTATACATGCCTATCACACCACCTACAACACTATATATGGACATAGTGATCACAAGCTAAGGTATCCAATTCTTGTGAGTATCTACACCCTCTAGACTTAGTACTTCCTCCATCTAGAGTTTGTCTAAATTGCCTTCTAATTTGAGAGCACACGGGTGGATAGCACCATCACATTGTACCTATCTTAGAAATTTTAAAATTTTTGATCTATTACATTGTCTATTGCACTTTGTTTTACTATCTATCTTTCCACTATGCTATATTCTTATAGGGTATTGATTGTTATATTTGGTTTGGGGTTGAGATTATGGTCATATTGTGGCAAGGGCATGCCAAATTTTTCCCATGAACTAAGAGGGTTAACATGTCAAAAACGGAATTCAATAAAAAAACCCTAACCTTTTCAATCAAAGAAATGACACCCTTGTAATCTACTCATAAAGATATTTTATTTCAGCCATCAACCACTCCGTTTGGATATGTGTAGAGACCGGTCAACTCCTATGGTTGAGTTTTTTCACATTCAACTTTGATCACGAGAGGATTGACTTTTTGACAAGACCTATGCATGGATGTAAAGAACACCCCAATAGGATTTGAGTAGTGCACCGAAAAGTGGACTCTCGATCGCACAAACCCTAAAACAGAGAGATATAACACATGCCAGAAGTGTTACCTAGGGTGGTACAAGAAATCCTCTCAACATTGAGGACCCGACAGGTTATAGCACATTAAACTCCAACTGTGTTTATCTACTCAAAATTGGTGTTTTTGGGTCTTTCCCCCAAAGATGCCAATGAACATGGGCAATATGGGAAGGCAAGGAAAAGTGTCTCAAGACCGAATGAAAATGGACGATGGTGCCAATACAAGTAGCAATGGTGTGGGAGCTACTCAAGTGACCAATGAGGGGGATGACAATGTGCAAAGAGAAGTGCCAAATAAAGAGACAACTATGCCGAATCCTACCTTTGATAATAGGCAGGTCTTAGGTGATTTACAAGTGGCTATGCAAACTATGCAAAACATGATTGAGGGCCTATTTGATCGGTTTGATAGGAGACGAGAGTACATTTTTGAAGAAATCAAGGGTGTATTTTCTTTTCTTAATAAAGAGATCCACAATGCGTATGCTAAGATCCCTTCTTCAAGCATGATGGTGGTAGAGGCAAAGGTGTGGTAATCGAAGAACCAATAATTGATGGTACTTGGGATAGAAGACCAACCAATGCACATTTGAATGCGGATAACCCAAGGGAGTACCCAAAGGAGCATGACGAGTTCAAGGGGGTAAGATTAATTTCACCAAGTTCAGTGGTGAGAACATGTTTAATGAGCAATTCAAATAATGAAAAAAACAAGTTGGATATATACTTTGAAATAAGTTTAGGAAGTGAGAAGGAAAAAGTTTACTTTGCTACTCTACATTTTGAGGGCTATGTTCATTCTTGATGGTAAGAGTTTCAAAGAAAAAGCTATAGAGTTACTTCTTGGGTGGCTTTCAAGGAGGAGATGAGAGAAACCTTCACTTCTACACTTCAAAAGGACAAGCTCATATAAGAATGGGATGATTTGGAGAAAACGGGGAGTGTGAGGGACTACACTTAAAAGTTTGTCAGCTTATGTTACATGTGAAAGATTTTGGTGAGCACTTCAAGGTCATTAAGTATATCAAGGGATTGAAGCCATACGTTGGAAGGCTTAAAAGCCTACAAATCTCAAGCAAGCAATGGTATGAAGAAAAGTAAACTAACCAAAGCATTCATAAGCCGTGATTTTAGGGCTAACATATCATCTTTGACAACATGAAAAACCATCAAAAGAAGCTTCTCCAACTACTACAATTCCACGGTATATGTCCTGTGGTGTATGGTAGAGGTATAAGACCAAATTTCAGATTTGGTGGAGCTTCTCCAAAAGGAACAATTGGGGATGGAAAAGCTTCTAATGGAGTGAATAAAAGCAAGTTTGTCAAAGAGAATTGCATCCATTAATTGAGAATTAAGGGCTTGTGTTATAAATGTGGAGAAAAATGGATCAAAGATCACCCAAATTTATGCAAAGCAAGGAATATGTCACTCCATACGGTGATATCCAAAGAGGTTAAGGATGAGCACGAGGATGAAGTAGAGAAATTTAATAAGTGCATAGAGTTCTTGGTTGATGACGATGCTCATTAGATTGAGGGTGAGTTTCCTTTTGATCTGGGGAGGATCACATGAAGGAAACTATGATGATGGAATTCCTACACCCATATGCATTACAAAAGCAACAAGGTATGATGCAAAGTTGTGCACTCTTTCTCATGATTCTTGAGGGATGCAAGGGTTCCACCCTTGCAACACCTTGAGAAGAAATGCTATGATCAATGGGAGGGTCGCTCGTGCTTGTGGATATTGGTACCACACATTGCTTGTGAACAAGAGTTCATTGGGCAATCTAAGATTGCAACCCATAGCATTGTCAAAGTTACACATGGTGTAAGTGGAAAATGGAGCAATGATGGATTACAGAATGGTGTGTAAGGATGAAAAAGGTTATGCTTTCTAATGAATACACATGCCATGTGGATCTGCTCTTGCATTGGAGATTGGTCTAATTAACATTGTCTTAGGATGTGATTGAACATTTTATAGAGCTTGAACCAAATGCCAAACGGTCCTTAACAAGCCACTATATAGACTCTCAAAGATGGAAAGAGATGAAATGGCAAAGAAAGTGAAGGAACTTGGGGATATGATGTGGATTGAATCAAGACAATCACCACTTGCATCTCCCATGGTTTTAGTAAAGAACAAAGATGGTTCATTCCAAATATGCATAGACTTTCAAAGGTGGAAAGAGATAAAATGGAAAATCAAGTAAAGGAACTTGGGGATATGATGTGGATTGAACCAAACCAACCACCATTTGCAATCTCCCATTCTTTCAGGAGACTGAGAAAGATTTACAAAGCTTAAAATGAGAGACTCATAATAAGGAGGGGGTGGCTTTGATACCATGTTAAAAAATAAAGTACCTCAAGCTATGGCTATGGAATCTTGTGGGCTAAACAGATGATGCAAAACCCTAATCTACGGTGGATGCTACCCAAGTACACATATAATGATGAAAAGCTAAACTAATTAAGCTAGATGCTGCCTAAGCTAAGGTGGATGTTGCCTAAGTACATATATAATGATGAAAATCTAAACTAATTAAGCTTAAGACTCAAGTTCGGTTAGGTTACAAGATTGAGGCTTGTAGTCATAGAAAGACTTGAAAGCTTGCTTGATTTGATTGCTTGAAAGTGACCCCATTTATATGAGATGGATACATTGTGGCTTTATATGAGGTGGATACATCTCGGCTTTGTTAGCTCATGTGGGATAATTCTACTTGCTCATGTGGCAGCTTGCTAGACTTACACTCACTCCTTACTTCCTTGAGCTCCATGGCACCATGATTCTCAATAAAGGTTAGAAAGAGTTTCTTTTGGAATGGCATAGAAGGCCATACATACATTTGTATCTAAGTGTATACTTTGTTAACTGAATAGAGATCCTACACATAAGCCGAATGGGTTTCTTCAACCCTTTCCTAATCCCAAAGGCAATCGTACTCACATTTCTATGAACTTTGTTACCAGATTACCTTCTACAAGAAGGGGATGGAACATCTTGTATGTGGTGGTGGATCATATGATGAACGTAGCTCATTTTATCCCTACCAAGATCAAGTGTATGGCATCTTTGGTTGCCAAACAATTTGTGGAGCATGTGTTCAAATTACATTGTATGCTAATGGAGATTGGGAGTAACCAAGATGTCAAGTTTATGAGCTTATTTTGGGGCACATTGCATCGGCACTAAGTTAACGCCTAGCACCGCTTATCATCCAAAGAACTGATGTGGTTAAATAAAAAGGGTGAGTAAGTGGGTGGATACCTACTTGAGGCACTTTTTCTATGAGACACAAAGTCTATGGGATTAGTGGTTGTCTCTCATTGAATTTGCATATAGTAACACCCATCATAATAAGAGACTTGGCATGTCACCTTTTGAGACATTGAATGGATATCTCTCATTGAATTTGCATATAATAACACCCATCATATAAGAGCATTGGCATGTCACCCTCTGAGGCATTATATGGATACAAAGTAAATTTGTCACAATGATGGTCATAAAGCAAGATGCGGTGAATTAAAATGCAAAGGAAGAGGTCAAAAGATGCTAGCTTTGCTTCAACAATGTAAGGCATGTATGAAGCAAGCCCAAGAGAGTATGAAGCATTATGCAAAAAAGCATAGAAGACACTTGGAGTTCAAGGAGGGTGACTATGTGTTCTTGAGATTGCCAAAATCATTATATGGGTCACTTATCAAAGGTAATACTAAGACCAAATTGGCTAATTGGTATTATGGTCTTTATAAAGTGTTGAGAAGGGTTGGTGAAGTAGCCTATTAGCAGTTGGCTACCCTCATCGACAAGGCTTCATGATGTATTTCATGTATCGCACTTGAAAGCTTATGTGGGACTGAATGTTGTTGTTCATGAGGAATTGTCTCCCATTGATGAAGAAGGGTTGGTTGAATACCTACTCGAGAAGATGTTGGGAAAAAGAGAAAGGGTTTTTTGTAATCGAACTTTTGTGAAGTCCCTTGTGACATGGAAAGGATTTCCCAAAGAAGAAGCTTCATGGCAACCTGGTGTTTTATTTTTATGAAAGGAATGTTTTCAAGGAGTGCGCTTGTGAACTTGTTCAAGCGATGTGTGTGAGTAAAATGAAAATTTTAATTATGGGTGTGAGTTTACATTGGCTCCATAGGTCCAGTGGTGGTGGGAAAAAGGCTAGACCCATGGGATTGCACGAGGCTAAGCTAAGCCTATGGATCTGGTTAAGTAGAGAAAGGATCAAACACTGGAAAATGGGTGGCAGGATGGACTCAAGTTATGGATGCTTTCTAAAACGAGACAAGTTTATATTTTTAGAATGAGGAACTTTGGACGAGTAGTTTAGATCGGTAATCATGAACAAGGATACAAGACTTTCCTTCATAACTGAGGAGTTAAGATATCTTTTTAAGCCTTGGGAAGCTGCTCGATGTGACCTGCTTTTGAGAATTATGAAGGAAAACTACATGGAGGAATCATTCACTTTTCCTTACATAAGGATAGTTCTAGTTAGACTAGGGGAAGCTGACATAATAGCTAAGCATTAGGATAATATGATATAAGACCCCAAGTGAGTTTCTCTACCCTTATTATAATGTGATTTTTTTTCCATATTATTGTATAGATAAGGGGCAGGGGTCTCATATGTATGCTCTATTGCTTTGCTTAAAAGCATGCCTAGAGCTATGCATGTCCCTTCTGCTTTGCATAAGAGCTATGCATAGATGTATGGTCTTACAAAGAGAAAAGCATAGGAGCATGCATAGCATAGAGATTTTGAATAAGATTTCCATTCAAGAAAGTACACACCTCCAACTATGAGCTCATCTTGTAGAGGTACTCTCTGTCTTCTTAAGTAACTTTTTTTTATTAATGAGATGCACATGCTGCAAGCTGGTAAGCTCGCTAGTAGTAGTACAAGCCTGTAATTTTGCTATAGCGAGTAAGCTTATAAGAAGATAATTTTGCAAACCGATAAGCCCATAAGTAAGCAAGCCAATAAGCTCACAAGTTCGTAAGCCCACAAGCCTACAAACTCATAAGCCTTCAAGTCCACAACAAAAAAGCAAGTCTATAATTCTTATGAGTAAGCTCTACACCTACTCTCATGCATAATTTTTGCATAATAAGTAGGCAAAACATGATCTAAATACATCCTATGGATAGATCAATATGATTGTCAACATCATCAAAAGTGCATCATCATCCTCCTCGCCATCACTTGGTTCCAAGGTAAAAATAAGATGCCTCCATGGATATATAAGTGTAGGTGGGTTGGCAATTATTCCTCCTATATGAATCTATAACTATAGAAAATGAGGTGATTTTTTTCAAAAAAATACCATAATATGTCCGAAATCGAGCGAATATCTACTAAAAATTGGCTATTTTTGGGGTTTTTTTGCAAAAAAAAACCCCAAAAAAAATAGCCAATTGGCTAAGATTATCAAAGTGTATGTCTTTCCAACTTAACAAAGATCCTACACATAAGCCGAATGGGTTTCTTCAGCCCTTTCCTATTCTCAAAGGCCAGTGGACTCACATTTCTATGGACTTTAGTAACAGGATTGCGTTTTCTACAAGAGTAGGATGGGATAGCTTTTATATGATGGCGGATCGTATGATGAAGTGGCTCATTTTATCCCTACAAAGATCAAGTATACAAAATCTTTGGTGCCAAGTAATTTGTGGAGCATGTGTTCAAATTACATGGTGTGACAGTGGAGATTGTGAGTGGTGACCGAGATGTAAAGTTTGCGAGCTTATTTTTGGGCACATTGTTTTCTATCATGGGCACTAAGTTAACGCCTAGACCGATGGTTGAAAAAGGGTGAATAAGTGGGTGAGAGACCTGCTTGAGTAACTTTTGCTAGGAGACACAAAGTGCATGGGATGAGTGGTTGTCTCTTGCTGAATTTACATATAATAACACCCATCATGAGACCATTGGCATGTCGCCTTTTGAGGCATTGTATGGATACACAGTAAATGTCCTAATGATGGTCATAAAGCAAGATGTGACGAATCAAAATGCAAAGGAAGATGCCTAGAACATGCAAGATTTGCCATGTGAGGTGCATATGAAAGAAAGCCCAAGAGAGTATGAAGCATTATGCAAACAATCATAGAAGACACTTGGAGTTCAAGGAGGGTGAGTAGGTATTTTTGAGATTGCCAAAATCAAGATATGGGTCACTTAAAGGTAATACTAATACCAAATTAGCTCATCGATATTATGGTCCTTACAAAGTGCTGATAAGGGTTGGTGAAGTAGCTTATCAATTGTTGCTACCCTCATCGACAAGTATTCATGATGTATTTCATATCACTTGAAAGCTTATTGTGGGACCAAAAGTTGTTGTTCATGAGGAATTACCTCCTATAGATGAAGAAGGGTTGACTGAATACTTATTGAAGAAGATTTTGTGCAAAAGAGAAAGAGTTATTTGTAATCAAACTTTTGTGAAATACCTTATGAAATGGAAAGGATTTCCCAAAAAAGAAGCTTCATGGAAACTCGCTTCTATGATGGAGCATTGCAAAGGATTGTTGGATGAATTTAATGAAGCAAATGCGAGGGAATAATAGTGAATGTACTTGGAAATTACTATAAAGTCATTGTTTTTCAGTCGATATATGGTTGTGGGAAGCTCAATGGTTGACCAAAGCTTTGGAAGAGGTATGTACCTTTATAGAACAAAGTTCAAGGGATAATTTGGGGGTGTCTTTTGTAGTTTACAGCCAAAGAAGAGCTTACATACTCTTTTGGAAGAGTTTTACCCTCTAGACATACATATGCAATTAAATGGATTTCGATGTGTGTGAGCAAAATGAAATTTTTAATCATGGGTACGTGAGTTCAGACTGGCTCTATAGGTCCAGTGGTGGGCGAATGACTAGACCCATGGGATTGCACGGGGATAGGCTGAGCTCATGGATTTGGTTTAAGCAGAGAGAAAGGACCAAACACTGGAAAGTGAGTGGTAGGGTGGACTCGAGCTATGGATACTTTCCAAAATGAGACAAAAATATATTTTTAGAACGAGGAACTTAGGATGAGTAATTTAGATCATCAATCATGAACACGGATATGGGAATTGCCTTCATAATTGAGGAGTCAAGACATCTTGTTGAGCCTTGGGGAGCCACTCGATGTGACTTGCTTGTGAGAATTATGAAGGGAAAATACATGGAGGAATCATTCACTTTTCCTTATGTAAGGATAGTTCTATTAAGACTAAGGGGAACTGACAGAATATCCAAGCATTAGGATAATGTGATATAAGGCCCCAAAATTAAGCCGCTCTACCCTTAATGTGATTTTTACTACCATGTTATTGTATAGATAGAGTGGTAGGGGGGTATCACATGTATGCTCTACTACTTTGCTTAAAAGTATGCAAAGAGCTATGCATGTCCCTTGTGCTTTGCATAAGAGCTATGCATATGCTCTTCCAAAGATAAAAGCATAGGAGCATGAATAGCTTTATGCATAAGCATGTAGATTTTGAATAACCTTTCCATTCAACAAAGTGCACACCTCCAACTATGATCTCATCTTGTAGAGGTACTCTTTGTCTTCTTAAGTGACAATTCTTATTAATGAGATGCACATTCTGCAAGCGAGTAAGCCCGCTAGAAGCTGGTAGATTTGCTAGCAAGTAAGCTTATAAGCTGGTAATTTTGCAAGCTGATAAGCTCACAAGTCTGTAAGCCCACAAGCCTGCAAACCAGTAAGCCTACAAGCCCACATGAAAGCAAGTCCGCAAGCCTTACGAATAAGCTCTATGCATGCTCTTATGCATAATTTAGGCATAGTAAATAGGTAAAACACGATCTAAATACATCCAATGAATAGATCAATCATCACTGTCCTCATCATCGTCATCTCAAAGAGCATCACTTGGTTGTCAACATCATCATCATTGTCATCATCACTATCATCCTACATACACCATACACATAGAGTTATCCATAAGAGGCAAAGATCTATATGCATAGATATATACATAGCTCTACGCATATATCTATGCATAAAACTCTTAACTATAGCTCTTATGCATTTAGCCAGCTATGCATAAGAGTCATATGTATAGATCTCTATGTATTAAAGTCTTATGTATCCATAAGAGAAAAATATCTATATGCATAGATATATCCATAGCGCTACGCATACATCTATGCATAAAAATCTTATCTATAGCTCTTATGCATATATAGCGAGCTATGCATAAGAGTTCTATGTATAAAAGTCTTATGCATAGAGATATGGATAAGGTCCCTGTGTATAGAACTATGGCTAAGATCCTTGTGCTGCATAGAGATATGGATAAGATCCTTGTGTATAGAGGTATGGGTAAGATCCTTATGCATAGATATATGCATAAGAGCCATGCAACATAAGACTCTTGTGCATAGAGCTACATAAAACAATAAAAATAAACATAAAAATCGAATACAGATGACGGGTGCGACATAGTAAGGGGGGACAGAGCACATACCTCACAAGGAGTGTGATGATTCGACAAACTTATTATCAAAGAATCATCTTGAGGTTGACACTGACCACAACCGGAAGCAGGTCAAGCGCCACTCTAATTAGAAGAGGGAGTCAGTCTCTCTGACGCCTCGTCAGTGAAATAAATGGAAAACAGGATGATGATATATTGATAAGCTGCCGGCTTCTCCAAGCAAAAGCCATGCTTGCGGCGCCTCTCTTCTTATCATCCTGTTGTGACGTCCAGAGGGAGTTCTGTCTACTCCTCTGCCCCGCGCTGTCGTTCTCACACAGGCGATGTAACAGAGTTGCCAGCCACTATACACTATTAGTGTTTTCAATCTCAACCTCGGGCGTTTGGTCTAGTCGCGTTGGGTGCGAGAGACCGTCGACCCTCTTGCTACCTCCCCCCTTCTCTCCCTCCCTCCCCAAACTGTCCGGATGGTGTAGTTGGTTATCACGCTAGTCTCACACACTAGAGGTCTCCGGTTCGAGTCCGGGTTCGGACACGTACGCACATTTATTTTCTTCGATAAAATAATTGGATATTGTTTTGCTTTCAAAATAGGTCAAAACCCTTAGAACTTGTACCCCTTTTTGTGCGAAGTGAATCAAGGACAAGAACTAGATCGAGGTGCAAACTTAAAATGGATCTCGTTGCCCAATGGCTTTTGATTTGTGTTAATGGCTCTCACCCCTCCATCCGCCGTGCACGTTTCTATTGTTGGGATAGTTAATAGAGTGAGCAAAAGCAAGAACTGCACCACGTTTACAATACAGATTGCCTGTATGTACGTGCAACCCTCTCTCTCTCTCTCTCTCTCTCTCTCTCTCTCTCTCTCTCGGATGTGCATATTCTCTGCAAACTTAAAATGGACATTGATTTTCTGCGGCGTGAATCAGGGACAAGAACTAGATCGAGGTGCTCATTCGGCAAACTTAAAATGGATCCCCTTGCCCAATGGCTTCTGATTTGTGTTAATGGCTCTCACCCCTCCATCCGCGCACGTTTATGTTGTTGGGATAGTTAATAGAGTGAGCAAAAGCAAGAACTGCACCACGCTTCAAATACAGATTGCCTATATGTACATGCAACCCGAACTCTCTCTCTCTCTCTCTCTCTCTCTCTCTCTCTCTCTCTCTCACACACACACACACACACACACACACACACACACACACTCACTCAGATATGCATATTCCCTACAATGAAGCACATCCATAGGGTCATAGTAGCAGATGAGCTGGAAGATATGAATCTGGGCGATGCAAAGGATCCAAAGATAGTTCATGTCAGGGCACTAAGTTGGATGTAGAATTTAAAGCAAAACTCCATAACTTATTAAAATCTTATATGGATGTATTTGCCTGGAGCTACAAAAGATATGAAGGGAGTTGATCCTCAGTTTTATCAACACCATATCAATCTCAAGGAGGATCCTGTTTCTGTCTCAGCAGTACTAGATGAATCCAAATTATGCAAAGTTAAGGAGGAAATTGATAAACTTTTGAAAGTGGGATTCATGTATCCGGTGGATAAGGTGACATGGCTGTCACCGATTGTAATTGTGCCAAAAAAGAACGGAAAGCTTCGAGTCTATGTGGATCTCGGAAGCTCAATGTTGTGACAAAGACATATCATTTCCCGCTCCCGTTCACAGATTCCCTGTTAGATGCTGTTGAGGGACATGAGATGTATTCTTTCCTGGATGGTTTCAGTGGATACAGTTCTGATGGCCCTAGATGACCGCCGTGAAAAGACAGCTTTTGTTACAAAATGGAGAGCATTTGCTTCCAATGTGATGACATTTGGTCTGAAGTATGCTCCAGAGACATTTTAAAGAATGGTTCAAGAAATTTTATATGATTACTTGGTTACATTTATGAAAGTATTCTTGGATGATTTTAGTGTCTTCAGAAAAATGATGGAGCATCTCCTATTTTTAACGCTATCTTGAAAGGTGCCAGACCGCCCGCCTGAGTCTCAATCCGGCTAAATGTGCATTTGTAGTTACTAGTGGAATTCTGTTGGGGCTTGTAGTGTCAGCAAACCGGAATTGCAATAGATTCCCAGAATGTGGAAGTAATTAAAGCTTTATTGGCACCCCATAATCTCAAAGAATTACAAACATTTTTGGGTCAGATTAAATGGCATAATAGATTTTTGCAGTACCTAGCGGATGTGGCTTATCCAATGTATCTTCTCACAAAGAAAGATGTTCCGTATATATGGATGGAGGCATATTAGCAATCTTTTCGGAAGTTTGCTCGAGAATGTGATGTCTGCATGATTGGGTCAGCCAAGTGCATTAGATCGGCGGATGCCCCACAATCCAGTGCTTCTAATGGAACCTTTTAAGAAATAGGGTTTGGATTTTGTCGGACCATTTAAATCGCCCGCTCAGAGAAACGACAACAAATATATTCTGGTAGCCACAGATTATTATTCCAAATGGGTGGAAGCTAAAGCATTAAAAGATAATAAAGCCAGTTTTGTTGTAAAATTTCTTTATGAGATGATTATTACTAGATTCAGATGCCCAATTGAGTTAGTTAATGATCAAGGAGGACATTTTTTGAATGGAGTAATTAAAAGATTAACTCAATACCACACGATTATTCATAATAAAAAGTCTACAATATATTATCCTCAAGTTAATGGTCAAGTTAACTCAATACCACACGATTATTCATAAAAAGTCTACAATATATTATGTCAAGTTAACTCAATACCACACGATTATTCATAAAAAGTCTACAATATATTATCCTCAAGTAATGGTCAAGTTGAATCTTCCTATAAATTTTATTGAGAATCTTGAAGAAAGTGGTTAATGAAAATTGAACAGATTGGGATCAAAAGCTGTATTCTGCACTTCGGGCATTTGGACAGCTTACAAATCAACCATTAGGAAAAATATGGACTGTAAAAAGGGCCCTGTAAGGATTAGCTTAAGTTTCTATTTTTTTTGGGTTTAGAATGCTAAACTTGGCTCCATAGTAGGGGACAAGCTAATGACTATCCTACTTTTGGATCCCTTTTTAGACTAGTAACTCCTAGATCCTCTCCTATATTTACTCTAGGGTGCACTCACTTTTTAAAAAAGTTACCACTATTTCTAGAGTCTATTCTCATTTTTGAAATTTTAATGTGTGAGATGCCTTGGACCACGCCTTTTTTATGTGGTCCTACATCACTCTCTTCCCCAAATCTGAAAAACGTGGGTATAAGGGACTCTAAAATTAGGGTTTTTTGAAATTTTAAATTTTTTTAATATTTTTTACTAAAAAAGGTTCCCTCAATCACATGTAACCTCTAAAAGTACCTTTTCAAGGTCATTTTCAATCAATAACTACCTCTTTCAAGCCCCATATCTTATTCATATATATGTGATCCCATACCTCTCTCCTCCCCAAATTTAAAAAACACGGGTATAAGGGACCCTTAAATTAGGGTTTTTTTAAAATTTTAAATTTTAACATTTTTAAATAAAAAAGGGTCCCTCAAATTATCATATATAATCCCCAAAAGTACCTTTTCAAGGTCATTTTCAACCATAACTATCTCATCTTCCTTTAATCATCATTTCATCTTACTCTAATCCTTCTTTGATTGATGACCTTAGTCTAAACCATGCCTCCTTTAGAAGATATTACTAACACAAGAAAACGTAAGATAGATCTTCATATTTGTGTAGAAGAGGAATATGCATCAATCAAATGTCCTTACATAAGACAACTATTGTATAATGCATCCACTTCTTTACTTAAGGCTCAAGGAAAGAAACATGTAGACTTATGGGCTAATGGTGCACTCTATCCATGTGACCTATTAACCTCAGATAACCCACCATTCACTGATTCGACTAGTTTAGTACATCACATTGGTGATGGGAAAAATGGGATTCTTAGATATTGTAAAGGTCTACTAGTCTGTGGGGGCTTACATGCAATATATATACACATCAAATTTGAATCTTTAATCAAATATTAAAGATTTAACAAGCCAAGTGCAAAATTTAGAGAATAAGAATAAAGAAAAGGAGATACAAATCAAGGAACAAGAGAAAGAATTAAATAAGCTTAGAGGACTTCAAATTATATCATTTGAAGAAAATCCAAATTGGTGTAAGGGAACACCAAAGAGATCTGTTAGAAATTGATAGGCTTGCAATAGGTGGTGGTGCTAGGAAAAGGTGAATCATGGCAACAAGGTGAATAAGAATAATTGAGTGTTGAATAATTTAAATAAGAATTCTACAACTAACACTTTTCTTCAACGTTTACATTTCAAGAACTTTTTAATTGATGCATCAGCGGAGGAGACATAAACTTATACCTAGAGTCTTTTGAAAGCTTGCATTAGGAAGAAGGAATTTCATGATGTTTTGATGAAAGAAATCATGAAGGACGTTGAGAGGTTTTGAGTGAAAATGATATTCAAAGTCCTTGTGATGAAGCAAGTATAAGTCGCAAGAGCTATGAGGCCATCCATGCCATCACCAAGGAGGCTCTTCACACGTGAGGGATCAAAATCCACTTTCTTCCACCTCCGTACAAAGTTGCATTGGCAAAGAAGACAAACAATGCACATGTAAGATCACTTGTCGGTGAGTATTTCCATGTAGAGGGAACAAAAGTATTGAAGGAAAAATCAAAGGACGATACCAAAGTAGATTACGTTGCCTTCAACAACATTTTCTTGGATTTAAAGAGGCTTCAACAAGCAATGATCAAATTTTATAAAGTCTCTCATGAAGGTTAGTATAATTTAAACTTTCTTATTCATGGGAAAAATCAAATAACACATATATCTGATTATGTGTTGCTTCATGATTGTAGAGTCTATGGGAGTGGTCTCTTTCTTATTAAAGCTAGATGAGTGCCAAATTGTTAAAGGGTGCAAATTGGAAAGAATGGGACTTACACTCATGAATGAGGCAATGGCACATGCAAAGGAAAAGGACAAGGTGTCAATTGGTGGTTAGGAGCTTTTGAGGTGCCAAAGGAGAACCATGAAATGCTAGATTGGATGCTTCAAAGATGTCCTTGGATTGTTGAAGTCATCAAGCAACAAATAAATGGTGAACAACTTGAAGTTCCTAGTGTGGGTACCTTTGTAGTGGATTGGCATTTAGGAGGAGATTTGAAAACAATCAAATGTATGCTTGGTTGTGACACAAGTTCTACCTCTTTACTTCTTGCCCTCTATGCATGAAGAAATCAGAGCAAAGTGCAAGAAGGAAGATGAATTGTGATGGATTGATGGAGTCATGTCATGCAACTTGGAAACACCGCCAGACAAGGATATCAAGGATCCTACATGGAATACCATTATTTCATTTCCATGTGAAAAAATTCACTTTTGCACATTACATGCCATGATGAGAATATTTGATAAGTTACTAAAATTGCACATTGAATTTGTATTCACTATGAAGCCGGCTACTTGATCCATGGAAACCATTTTCAAAGTGAAGGATCTACTCAAGTCTCTAGGGGTGCATGGAGGCAACGTCAAAATAGTGAAAGATGCAAAGATGTCTGGAGATAATCATGTTGTGGCACAATAAGTATCAATGAGTGGAGAAAAGGCTAAACTCCAAAGCAAGATGGGAATTGTGGAAAGAGTTATATAAGTGTACTATTGACTACAATGACAAGGGTGTAACTCTTCGTAATAAGCATGCAAAGGTTTGGGCTTGTTTTGACAAGATATTGTTGATCATGCTATTAAGTACTACCAACACTGAACAACGAAGCATATTCAAGACAATAGTCATCGAGTTTACTCAACTCGTCATTGACAGTTGGGAGAAAACATTAATCACCCATTACATGGTACATTTTTGTTATTATCAAGTTGTTATAATCTATATGTATTTATAATCAATCACGCAATTGCTTTGTTTCCAGCATATTATTTACGCTCATCCATGGATCATATTACTTGGAAAGTATGGGGTTTCCTCAACATGTGGAGCACCCACCAAGGGATGGAGAAGTAACATTATAGGGAAAAGAGAATCTATTTCAAGAACACTCGTCATGGTGGAGGGGTAACACGAAAAAATTACCTCATTAAAATGTTTGATTGGTTTTTTCGATACACATTGAGTAGAAGCTTATTGAAGGAGAAAGCAAAGGCATCTCAAATTACAAAAGCAATCCAACTCCACATGAAGGAGACCAATAAATCTAAATGGAACCTACCATGCTGCATGGCATGCTACAATGGTTAGAAACAACATTAAATTGCATGGTTAGAAAGGGTAAATCTTAGGTGAAACAACATTAAATTGTAATGGACATTATTTGTTTTGGTTTCACACTAAATTGTCATTTTAAAATAATTGACCTAATATTCAAGTGCTATAATAACAGTCTATGGTCTCATTTTTTTCATTTCACTTTCATTCTTCTCACTTTCGTTTCACTTTCATTCTTCTCACTTTCTCACCCATGGCTCGAACTAAGAATATTGCACGTAGAGTACCTCCTAGTCTTGCCAATGCTGTTACTACTGGTACTAGAAAGCGTCCTCACGATCCCAATAGCACGGAATCATCAACTGACAGTGAGCAAGAGCGAGAGAAGGTTCCTCCACCATGGGAAGGAAAAAACATTCCACCTCCATGAGGGCAACGTGTTGGGAAGACTCTCTCTACCAATATGGGTCCCCTTTCAACACGAGAGGAAGTCTAATAAGTAGGTGAAGGACAAGGAGGCTCTACAAGTGAGGGGAGCGCGCCTTGTGTTTTATATTTACAAGAATCTCCATAGCAGCAGGTAGGTAGTAGTAGAACCTCCACCACAAACTCGCCGTGGTCGCCCCAAGGGACCTAACTAGAAGAAGGTTCCTCATCCTCCAAGGCCTCAGAACCCGAATGTGCCTCCATGTGCACCAAGGAGGAGGAGGAAATTTGGAGTCAAGGCACTTCAAAAGATACACAAATTTCAAAAATATTTGAATCTCCTTATTCCCAAGGCACATTTCACACGTCTTGTAAGAGAAATCCTATATAGTTACTCTTAAGACTATCATGTGCAAAGCCTTGCCTTGGGAGCTTTACAAGAAGCTGCAGAAGCTTTTTTGATGACCTTTTTTGAGGATGCAAAGTGCTATCCATGCCAAGAGGGTTACTATAATGATGGAGGATCTTAAATTAGCTATACTTTTGCATTGTCAAGACTTGTAATCAGTAGTGGTGCTATGTAAGAATTTATCTTTATCACAACAGAATGCTCAAGTTTTTTTGTCTTGTCTCATTTTATACTTGTATAATCATGGATTTTTGTTTTGGAACACATTTTAAAATATATAAATTTGAAATATATTTTATTAATATACCATGTGCAAAATTGAACTAGATTGCACCATTTTTCTCATAGTAGGTTATAAAATACATAAGTGTATTTTTTTGTAAATTATTTTAGAGGGTTTACATATTTACATTTTTTTTGTTCAATTGAATTATAAAATTGAATTTTGAATTTGTAACAAAATTTTTTTTAAAAGCATTTTTTTTTCAAAGAATCCGAAACATCTTTTTTAAGTCTATGTAGGCCTTCCAAGCCCTCCCCCAGACCTTGGGGAGGCAAGATGGGCCGCCCAAAAGGACCCAGGTCACCCCGTGCTGGCTTGGGGCCTTCTGGGCCCATCCAGCCTTCCGTAGGCCTGGGGAGGGCTTGGAAGGCCTATAGAGACTTGAAAAAAATGTTTCAGATTGTTTTTTTAATTGATTTAAGAAATAATTACAAAAATTCAGTAAATTAGTACAAACTCAACTACAAAATTGAACTCACTCCATTCAACATGCAAATTCAAAATCAAATGTACAATGAAAAAATTAACTTCATGTAAAATTCAACTACAAAAATTAAAATTGGCCTCGGCGTAGATGACTTCAAAACAAGTGTATTTTTATTACCAAAAAAGGGGATTACATGATGAGAAGCATTACAATTTACATCCCAAGTTTTTTTCAGTCTTTTGATTGCTTCTTTTGAGGCTCTCTCCTACACTTTTGGCAATGGCTGTATTGACAAGGACCTTAGGAGCGTAGCCTCCATGAAAGGTTGCAAAAATGGTCGACTTGTTGAGAAGGATAAATTTCTCCACATTCTTGGAGACGCTAGACAAGCACAACACTTTAGATAAGGCCTTGAGAGAGAAAAGTTGGAATCCTTCCATAGGGCTAAAAGCATTATGGAAATCCACAAGGTCTTTAGTTGGAATACGGCCCATGAAATGGGCCAATGCTGTATTAGTTCCAAAGGGATCCCTTGTGTTGCCCTTACGATGTGCCTAGGCACCCAACTCCATGACATGCTGCATACAAACCACATTTTAGTAATCAATCATGCCATTAATAGGAGTAAAAAACTCTCTAATACCATACCATCAATTGGTACAAGTTTATCCGTCATGTATTGATTGGATCTGTTATCAAGTGGTGGACAATCTAGCCCGATGGTGGCAAGGAGAGACAAGCACTCATCTTTCTTTACTTTAAACATTTTTTCTAAGTCGTGCAAAAAGAGAAACTCCTCTCCATCTACCACTACAGAGCTAAGCATACTTAGTGCTAACTCGGGCACATCTGGTGCTAACCCTATCTCATTGGCCTCATCCCGCAGGTGCATCCATAGCCGCCATTTCTCCCTCTACTGATGATGACCCTTCTCCACTAGCCCGTGAGGTTTCACCTTTCGCTTTTTCTACCGCCTCATTTTCTCGAAGAAGAACCAAGGCTAGAGCTTGCTCTGCCACTTGATCAAGGATCTCGGGCTTTGGATCTACCTCCTTGCCCTTAATTAAATTGGCCAGGGCAACATCACCGACCTCAACCTCATCATCGGACTCTTGTTCATTCAACATGAGAATGAATGTTGGGATCCATGACAAAAAGTTAGTGTTGATGTTTTCCTTACCAAGGGCAGCCATTTCCTGATTGGAGAGCATCTTCAAGTGCCCATCTTCTTACACGGCTTGTTGGTACCTACGCAATCTCTTAAGATAATTTGCATCGGTTTTGTTGATGTAAGGTAGAAGTTTGCAAGGTACCTAGAGAGTGTTACTGTCAGGGATGATCACAAGAAAGGGATTTATGTATGTTTCCATGTACTCCAAGATCTCCTTGTAGTCTTGTTTGGCGACGAGGATAGTTGATTTGAAGTCAATGGTGCAAGAGAAAATGTGAAATAGCTCTTGCTGGCCAGCCTACTCAATCCTCTCTAGGAATGCAAGAAAGTTCTTATACACCATGGAATGATCCATTAGGATCATGATGAGAGTGCAAGCCAAGCTATAGGGAATGTATGCTAGCAAAGTGCATGTGAGTGCTAGTGATACAAATGACAAAAATGAGGGAGGTTCCCTATTTATAGAAAAAATTAGGGTTTGGAATAGACAATTTCACACTTATAAAAAAAGGATCGACCCCCCAAAATACTTTATTAAACATAGTCATTTTAATTAAAATACTTAATCCAATCAATATATTTAATCAAACATATCCAAATAATAATTTTGATGACCCTTCTCCACTGGCTTGTGTTGTTGTACCTTCAGCTTTTTTGCCCTCTTCATGTTCTCGAAGAAGAACCAAGGCCAGAGCTTACTTTGCCACTTGATCAAGGAGCTCGGTCTTTGGATCTACCTCCTTGCCCCCTTAACTAAATTGGCCATGGAAACATCACCAACCTCAACCTCATCATCCAACTCTTATTCATTCAACATGAGAATGAATGTTAAGATCCATGATAAAAAGTTGGTGCTAATATTTACCTTACTAAGGGCAACCATTTCTTGAGTGAAGAGAACCTTGAAGTGCCCATCTTCTTGCACGGCTTGTTGGTACCTACACAATCTCTTAGGATAGTTTTCATCAGTTTTGGTGATGTAGCATAGAAGCTTGTAAAGGACCCAGAGAGTGTTACTATCAGGGATGATCATAGCAAAGGGCTTTACGTATGTTTCCATGTACTTCAAGGTCTCCTTGTAGTCCTTTTTGGCGAGGAGGATAGCTTCTTTGAAGTCAATGGTGCGAGAGAAAAGCAAGCCCACTTATTACTAACAAACAAGGAAACTTGGTTTTTTTCCATTTGAGTAGGAAGATGAATGTATGAAGCCATGTAGACATGTTGAACCACTACCACCATGCCTTCATTTCAAGTTTTCTTGAAAGCTAGCAATCTTCCCTTCTAATGATGTTCCAAAACGCCACAAGATTTAACTCTGTGTGGCCCTCTTGAGCTTGGCTATAAGTAAGCCCGATCATTAACCCTGAATCTCTCTCTAACCTACATACCTTGCTCATTCCTAGAGTTGTTAAGAACATACTTAGAGATGGAATCACTAGGTGTCCTATTCGATGTTTCCATGGCTGAGAACTTGCTTACAAGAGGATAAAGTGACTTAAGTGGGATTAGAGGAGCAATAGGGAGGTTAGAAGGCTACTAGAGGATTAGCCAAGAGCTTAGAGAGCCATTAGACCTTGTAGCAAGATTTACAAGTGGTTAGAGAGTGATTAAAGAGGTTATAGCAAGATTAGTAGAGATATGGAAGCTAGCAAGAGGGTTAAGGAGAGATTAAAGACACACAAGCAGATTGGAGAGATATTACAAGCTTACAACAAAGGTTAGAAAGAGATTAGAAGGCTACAAGCAATATTAGAGAGGAATCAGAGAGGTTATAGCAAGATTAGTAGAGATATGGAAGCTTGCAAGAGGGTTAGAAACTTGTTGCAAGATTAAGGAGAGATTAAAGACACATAAGAGGATTGGAGAGAGATTATAAGCTTACATCAAAGATTAGAAGGTTGCATGCAAGATTAGAGAGGGATTAGAGAGCTCTAGGACTAATGGTTTATAGGTGTAATTAGTTTAAGAGCATAGAAAGGGGATGGGAAACTTGGATAATTCTTTTTTCACTATAGAATAATATGGAAGCACTTTTTTGGGGATAAAATCACATTTTTGAGGGAAACAAAATTTTTTAATTTTTAGGCTTACTTTTTGGCCGAGCAGATTTGGTGGGGCCCAAGGGAGGTGAAGTGGCACTAGTGGGGATACTAGATAAAAAAAAGGTAATGTGATTGGGGTTACTAGGGGGACAAGCCTAAAGTATATTAATAAATACCCCCACTTTAGGTCCTAAAGCTAGAATGTGCACTTTTCTCCACTCCCATTGGTCCAAACTTGATTAAAATGTCATTAAAATTAATCCTAAAGGGCCCTTTTTGTAGTCCATATTTACCCTAATGAACAGGACAAACACCGTTTTCCATGGTCTATAGACTAGAGGTGGTAGTTCCAATGGAATTTATGGTACCTAGCTTGAGTGGTAGTGTCTACCAGATTATCTTCCGATGAATCTGAAGCACACCATTTACAATAGTTATTGGCTCTAAAAGAAAACCGATTGCAAAGTGTCTAGAAATCAGATGTTATCCAGTGCCAGAGGAAGCTGTGGATTGATCACAATACAAAATTTTCATTTTTTGATGTTAAGGATCCGGTTTTATTGTTTAATTCCCGGATGGGTCCACATCCGGGTAAATTAAAGTTGTGGATGGGCCCATACTGGATATTTTCCAGACTCCGCACCGACATTTTTGAGTTAGTGACATTGGATAGTGTGAAACTTTTGAAGCTTGTAAATGGTTTTCGGTTAAAACCTTATTTCGGACGGTTACCTGAATTGGCGTCTGTTCTAGTGTACACTGTTTCTGCCATACATGCATCTCCCACGTGTCATAGTCCATGGTGCATTCATGCATTGGTTCGTGCATTACCAAATTAGGCTATTATTACCACAAAATGGAGCGGCCTTTCTTTACTCATTATTAATTCACGTCACCGCCCTATTCTTTTGAATAGAGTGCATCTTCCTTATTGTCCTTATCGTGAAATTATGGGTAAATCTTTTTTAGATTATCATTACCATGATTTAACTTTCTTCTTATCTATTATTCATCTTTCGCCTACAATCTTTTATCAGAGTTTGCATTTTCTTGGTTATCACTATGTTCATAACCTTTTTTACTCTCTTGCCATTACTGCCTTCACAACTTTCATCGCCTGCATAGCCTGCTCTAGGATCTCAGTGACCATGGATGTTAATCTAAACAACAGAAATAGGGCATGGTTGGAGAAAGTGGACTTACTACAGTTTGCCCTAGAATCAAATACAACCCGGACTTGAAGTTCATAAATTCCCTAGAATCAAATACAACCCGGCCCTGAAGTTCTCAAATAGTTGCTGGAGGTGTAGAAGAATGCAGTCATCAAAACTATAGAGAGAAACTTTGCGTTCACATCAGCTGAGTATGTCTCTCAAGTTTTTAATCTTCCCTTAGAAAGTGCAATCAATGTACCAGTTGCAACAGAGGAGGAGATGGAGTCCTATTTTGGCTCCAAAGGCATGGCTAAAGAATACAAGCTAAGCAACCACATCAAGACACCCACAATTCCTTGTCGAAATGATTATTTTAAGCCATAAGGTAACTTACACATCAAGGAAGGCCATAAGTGTGTAATTATATGCCTCTATAGGAAAGCCTATTGCATGGGCTAGAATACTGTATACCAAAGCTAAAGGCGGAGTTAAAAAATATTGGGCCCAAATCAAAGACCAAAATTGGTATATTTATCAAATTCATGCACTAAGAAGCTATGCAGAGCATAACATTGTTGCAGTCGGCTCTGCAAGAGTTGCATCTGGTTTCATGCACAAGGATACGTGCAACAAGAAGAATCAGGTGCAAGGAAGTACCACTCCAAAAGAAACACCGAAAGAGCAATAGCATATAGGTGGAGGCACTCTTTCGAATCCAGCTAATCAACAAGGAGGCTCTACACAAATCACTTTTTCGGATACAATAGATGATATCAATCCAGAAAAGGTTCAGGATACCTGTAGATATCTCTCCCTCTGTGTAGATAAAGTTGTTTCACTTCAACGGGGAGTAGATAACATCAAAGAAGAGCTCCAGAAAACAAAGGAAGAACTACAGACACTTACATCAGTCAAACAAAGAGTAAAATGTTGGAAGGGAAGCAAACACATTTCAGAAGTATTATTGATTTGTAGAACAGGGAGCTCTCTCAACTCAAACAAGAAAAGTTACAGATGTAGCAGGAGATCAGGACACTACAAAAGAAGTGTATAGATGTTGAGCTACAAAGTGACCATCTATTAAGCTAGCACATGTTTACCATGGAGCAACATGAAGATCAGGCAAGGAATGATAGAGAAACTTTACAGGTATTGTAAATTAGAGTCAGCCCTCTCTGGATGCACTAGATGATGCAGAAGTGTACAAGCTATGCGAGTGAAGTCAACACATATGAAGCTCACATTCGGGAGCTTATGGACAGTCTCTGTGCGGGTTACATCTAGGAATTCAAGAAGATTATTCAAATGACATGCCGTCCGGATGTCCTCTAACAACAATAGAAAGATGATGAATCTAGAGTAGGTGGATCCGGCGGAGGAGAGGGAGGAGCAAGACCTTCCGAGCACGCTAGACAGACTCAGTAGACAACCGGAGAGAGACAACTCAAGAATAGTCCGCAAGAAAAGGTAAATGTGACCAAGCTGGTCCATCAGAAGATCCGGCATTAAACCAGTTAAGAATGTAGTATGTTTTCATTCAAGAGCAAGCCAGAGTCTTTCACCATAATGCAGAGCAGTTCAAGAATGAAGATAAAGCGATAAACCTGGCGAATCAACAATTAGAAGAGTGAAATGCCCAATTGGAAGATTTGACAGCTCAGGATTTAACCAAATTAAACAAATTGAAGCACAAAGTTATAGGTAATAAAGATACAACAAGAAGAATGGACAAATATAAGATAAAACTTCAAAGACTGCAAAAGAGCACAATGAATATGAAAAAGCAAGTGAAGAAAAGATAGGGGAGCTCTAGAGGTCTATACAAATTTTAGAAAATGAGTTACAGAAATTCTCCATATGTATGGAGGCAATGGAAACATTGCAAACCAGTGACTTACTTCTACTCTTGAATTGGCGCCTGGTGCAAAAATTACTGGCACATTTTAGCAAACTTGTGCAGCCCACTGAGCCAGCAACCACTGGAGACAAAGTGCAAAATTCTCTGGAAGATTTAAAGAATCTACACAGAAGACACAAGGGCAATATTCCAGAGGCATGGGTCGTGCACAATGCCGAAGTGCCGTACTACTTGAATATATGGTTAGAGTAACTAGCTGGAAGCAGAGGAGTAGACAAAAGAATTAGAGGAAGCTGATATTCGGAACATTCTTTCTTAGATTATATAAAATCTCAATTTCATTCTTATAAGCAAGCACATCCATCAGCCCATATTATAGATATATTTTTTAGAAATCCCTGAGATAGATCTGGAATAGGATTTCAGGAAGATTTCTTTGAAGAAGTAATAGAATCTGGATTTACTTTTACTTATCCTTGACATCAAGTGGGTTCGACTTTTGTCCATGGGGAAGACTGCCCAAATCAGGTGTGCTAGGTGTTAACCGTAGATTTATCCTTAGCTATTTACCATTTATCTACTGAATAAGTCATGAGAATTCAATCAACATAATGAATGTATGTGTCATTTTGTATCACACCTGTTAACATCTTAAGGCACAAAACGAACTATTATGTATTCATTCATTCATTCATTCATTCATTTAGAGCATCAGTAATATATACACAGATCATTGATGGTTTGTCGATTACTTATTCTTTATTCCTTTGATTTATTGTACTATTATCTTTAATGTTCTATCTGTGTGATACTTTAATATATGTAACTGTATTCATTGGATTTTTCGCTAACACCATCTTCAATAATAATATATGTCCAACGAATAGATGAAATTGTGGTCCTTTTTATAGTGTAAAAATCATCATTTTTAAAACTTGAGCTATTTCTACTTGGAATCTTAAAATTTTCAATCCAAATTTGAAATTTACGTGCGATTTTAACCTATTATACAACACTCAAAACGGACTCCGGAATAAGCTTCTATGAAAAATTTTAGTTAAATTAGAGTAAACTTTTGACCTTAATAAATACCTATCCGGGTGTCCGATTGATGAACGTGCAACCAAGAAAACACCTCGGCCAATTTCACCGAAAATAATTTCGGTAGCCATCAAACGCGCCGGCACATATTGAGGTCCGCGCCCCGATTGACGAATAGATTGCATCCCTGAAACCATGAAAACATCTCCGCCGCCAATTTCACTGAAATTTTTTTTGGCAATTGTCGAGAATGCATTGGCACACATATCCAGGTCCGTGCCCCCAAAAAAGAAGTCCCCGCCCCAAAAGATGCATCAGGAAGAATGCATCAAAAGACCTTACCTTGGACCGTTGCACATACCAAGGTGCCCATACAAACGGCTACACACGGACCAAAGATTGGCCACCCTAACATAAGGTCTTCCCTTACCACACCCATGCCGCCACTACCCTGGAAGGACCATGCATAAAGAGAATGTGGGGGAGAGAGAGAACTTGCGTTCCTCGCAACAAGCACACACACACACACACACACACATACACACACACAAGAGAGTGCAAGACACGAGAGAGATGGATTGTTGAATTTTCTTCTATCTTCTTCTCTTCTATACAACCATATAACTAAAAGATAAGAGTACATACATAAAGGGAAAGTACTCTCCTACAACATACAAAGTGGTTAGTCTATAGTGTGAACCCGACTATATGAGCTAGCGCTATGACTATGACATAACTCTAGTACTCCAAAGTGGCTATCACACAGCCTGCCATCTAGTGGCGGCATATTGAATTAGAATATTTCTTTTAGATGCAAAAATTGTGAGAATTACTCTTTTGGAATAAGATAAAAACAAACTTTCTTTTCCACAAAATTTTGGAAAATTTTGCCATAATCTCCTTTGTATGGCTGACCATTTCTCATTTTTATCATTCTTTATTTAACTTAATTAACCCAATTTAGAAACTCTAATCTACACAATTTTCTAGATTCAAGAGAGTAAACAATAAATTAATCCTTTAGTTAATCTTTTTAGGATTAAGAAAGGCTGGAATGTAAAGAAGAGAAGGGGGTGGCCTTTTCCTCAAAGGCATAACATTTGAATTTAGTTCAATCAACTGTAAAACATGAAAATCAAGAAAACTATAGATTTAAATTTAAACAAGTAAGAAAATTAACTTACATAATAATAGAGCTTGTAAGCTCTCCTTTGGCTTGAGGGATTGAGGGTTCTACTCTTGTTTGAAGCAAGAGTGGCCACCAATTCACTTTGGAGAGGATTAGGCCAAAAACAATTGAATTATTAAAAAATTCAATGTGGCTCAGGACAAGAGCAGAGTAACAGTGCATAAACACCATTAAGCTTTTACAAAAGGGGGAGGCTTCTATTTATAGAAAAAAGTGAGCCTCTAACCAAGCAAACTGATTCTAGAATTTTCTAGATCAGTTTAGTCAATTTTTGACCATTTTTGGGTCAGTTCAGCTTACTTTTTGGATCTAGTTTTGAAATAGGAGAGAGGAGAAATGAAATATCTCATTTTATTGATTTAAAATTAGAGGTAATGATGAGAAAAAGGTGCCTACTTCATGGGGAGAAATCCCCACAGTGAGGTGTCAAAATTCAGTTTTTTAATCCTTTTCTTTGGTCCTTAGTCCACTCTTCATCTTATGTGAACATTTACTCATCTTTGGGGGGTTTTTCTTTTATTCTTCAATTTATGTCCTCCCTACATTTGGATTAATCTTATTGGTCCATAGGAACCATAATCCAAAATTTTCAGAAAATCTGGACCCTTAGGCTAAGGTCCTTTTTACCTATTTTCAATTAATTCCAATTGCACATTGGAAAGTTCTTTTTGAATTTCTATTTCAGGGGAAATCATTTTAATAAGAAGGGATATTTTTCCATCCAAAGATATCTAAAAACTAAATTACCTCTCTCTAGAACATTTTCTCTTTAGGCCAAAACAGATAGAAACAAGATCTGTTATTATTCTGAAAGGGGCTGGGGAGGAATCTTACATCCTACCCCACTTAAAAAACACAAGATGTCCTTATCTCACAAAGTAGAGGACAACTCTTTCCCTTAAGATCCAACTGATTTTGAGGTTCCTTATAGTCTAGTCAACCCAACAGAATCCTGGGATAAAGATCTCAGGATAGAACTCATCATCATATATGATGATGAGTTCTATATAAGGGATAAAGATAATGGTCCATTAGACCAAATTTTTCATATGAACTGTCCTCCATGGGAATTTCAATTATACAGATTTTTGATTTGACATCCCTTAACTTGATCCACTGGGTCAAGTGTTAACAATAGCAATCAGCACAATCCACTAATCTCATAGTGATTTGCTGAAGTCATTATCATCATTCCAATTACGAACATCATCACAGGGACTCGTCCCATTCATCCTCATTGTGGTTTTGCTCAGTTTATCGCTTTTCAACCAAGATTCAGGAATCATCATTTTTCAATCAGAATCCAAATCAATTCATCAATTCTCAACCAGAGTTTTTAAAATCATATCAACCGCATTCGAATTCATCATCGGGATAGCATTTTTGCTTATAATTTCAAGGTCTTAGATTTACTCGTATATACTGCCAGTAAAGAGCTGCAGTTATACCCTCGGTATATACGGGTAGTCACGGTCCTTGGAATTATAAGGTAAATACCATCATGTCTAGGCCTCAAGCCCTCAAGCAAGTCAGGGATTCCATGCAATTGCGGTACTTCCATATGAAAACCCAATTACTAATTTATGAATTTCAGTCTGAATATCAATTTGTATGCATTTCATCACACAATTACAACCTTTTACTGCTACTTCATAAAATTTTGACATTTTTGGCTTCTCGGTTGATTCACTTTAGCCAATTCGCTCTGATAGCAACTGGAAGATCCCTGCCCCCTCTGCACAACAAATTCGAGGGTGCTAGCAGCGGAAGTAGCACTTCTTGCCCGGAAAGCACGGGTGATTCCTCCAGGATATTTTTACTCTAACGTAGTCAATAGCCTTAACTAGCTGAACTGATCTGACCGAACCCATAAGTATCAGAGTCAGATCAAGGAAAAGACTTGCACTTGGATCATAGAGACCAATGCTTTTTTCCTCATTGAGAGGCACAGCTGTTGATTCTTTTCCATAGAACAATTTTTATCCGGGATATACTTCATCTACCGTACCATAACAGAATTAAGTCTTATTTTAGGGATCCATCAGTCCAGCCTAGCCCCATCCAGTCTCGTGGGTTAGCCAACCGCCCAACCACTGTAGTGATGGGATCCATTTAAGAGTTTGGTTAGGTTTTGTCCCGGGTACCAGGGAAAAGAGTTCCCAGGCCCCATAGCCGAATATTCATGCAAACTTAAAACTAGTCACGCCACTTACACACCCAATATGAAATTACCTTTTTCATAGATCAGCTGTCTTTAAAACAATCATCTAATGAAACCATAGTGTCACTGATCATAATCCTCCAAAATATCCGGTTGAATCCTAATTTTCAATCATTCCTTCATCGGTGTACCTATGGCATCATTGGCAACCAGAACGCTCACCACGTGTCCACACTCAGGGGCCGTTTCGATAGTTCCTAGCTCATAGTACTTGGCAATATACTCACTTATAAAAATCAAAATGGAATCTCCGTTGAAGATCAGCAAGATCAACCAACAAATCCATATAAAAGAGCCGTGGACTCATCCATTGAGGACCAGTAAGCTCAATCAACCAGATCCATATAAAAGAGCCATGGACTCATCCATTGAGGACCAGCAAGCTCAATCAACCAGATCCATGCTCGAATTCAAAAAACAACTCTTACTCCTTGTTCCAATATCTTCCCCGATGTACGTGTGGGTATCTTTGGCGACCCAGAGCCCGAGCACCGTATGGTAAGTACCCCCTAGCATCTTTCGCAGCAGGTCACCTAGCGCACTCGTAGGCTGCTTCCTTGGTCCCTCATCCACCATACCGGAAGCTCACCATTTAAATCGAATCGAGGCTGGTCAAGACCTCGGCCAACCTTGCTACGCGAGACATCCTCCATTGACTCTCCATTAGCCATTGCAACTTTATCAGCAGTTAGGTCTCCACGACCTCATTCACAAGATGGTCAAAATGCTTCCCCAGCATTCTTGACATAAAACAGTCATTTAAAAACAGGTCATAAATACAATTTCTATAACGAACTCTCGTCTTTTCACATTATTCTACATCAATCCACATTATTTAATCCGCATCCATTTCATATGTATTCCCATTCTCATCCAATCACATCATTTTCCAACTCATCACTCCTTTCCTCATTTATCCTCATCAGATCTCATCCACTCGCATCTACCCACCATAACCACATCTCATCACATTACATTCATTCACATCTCAATTCTCATTCATTCACATCTATCCTAATTTACATCACATCTCATCACATCCATTTCACATCACATCTCATTCATTCACATCCTGATTCACAACACATCACATCTCATTCTTTTACATACATCCACATCCATTCTTTCACATACACTTTAACATCCATTCTTTCACATACATCCACATCCATTCTTTCACATACACACCCACATCTATTCTTTCACATACATCAACATCCATTCTTTCACATACACATTCACATCCATTCTTTCGCATACACTTTCACATACACATCCACATCCATTCTTCACATACACATCCACATCTATTCTTTCACATACATCCACATCCATTCTTTCACATACATCCACATCCATTCTTTCACATATACTTCTACATCCATTCTTTACATACACATCCACATCCATTCTTTCACATACATCCACATCCATTCTTTCACATATACTTCTACATCCATTCTTTGTATACACATCCACATCCATTCTTTCACATATATCCACATCCATTCTTTCACATATACTTCTACATACATTCTTTGTATACACATCCACATCCATTCTTTCACATACATCCACTTTCATTCTTTCACATATACTTCTATATCCATTCTTTACATATACATCCACATCCATTCTTTCACATACATCCACATCCATTCTTTCACATATACTTCTACATCTATTCTTTATATACACATCCACATCCATTCTTTCACATATACTTCTACATCTATTCTTTACATACACATCCACATCTATTCTTTCACATACATCCACATCCATTCTTTCACATATACTTCTACATCCATTCTTTTCATACACATCCACATCCATTCTTTCACATACATCCACTTTCATTCTTTCACATATACTTCTACATGCATTCTTTTCATACACATCCACATCCATTCTTTCACATACATGCACATCTATTCTTTCACATACATCCACATCCATTCTTTCACATATACTTCTACATCCATTCTTTCTTAATACTTCTACATCCATTCTTTCACATACACATTCACATCCATTTTCATCACATATCATCCACTCACATCCCATATCATTCATTTACATCTTGATTCACATGACATCTCATCACATCTATTCAGATCACATCTCATCTCTCCATTCTGGCGTAAGACGGTCCTTTAAGAAAACAAGGTTTCTAAGCAAGTTTTCAGTTTGATTTTCTTTTGAATACAATAATATTTCTTGCATCAGAATCCCCAAAACTCCTTGATCGGAATTCTGAATTTCATACCAGAATTCCTCGAGTTTTATAACCTTGATCCACAGATCAATTCGAAGGGTCTCAAACTTAGTTTCAGATTTGGCGGAGTTTTGAGTGTATTTTTCTAAACTGGTCACACCTTCTTTCCTCGCAATTGATGAAAGAGTTTGGTCTTGGTCATAGTTTGATTCAAGGTTCGAGTCGGATAAGATTTTTCCTGAACTATCTTTCTTGAAAAGGTTTGATAATCCAGTTACTATTTTACTAAATTTCTTTCTTTGAATATTCACTTAACTGATTTCTAAATTATTTAGGAATTCTAATGAGAAATAAATTAATCATTTATCTAAATATTTGGATCTCGATAGATTTCCTGAATTTTCTTTTTAGAATGCGGGTGAATATAAAACGATAGAAATTTCTCCCTTAGAGTATTTAATTATTCATTTATGAAATACTCATAGAATTTAAACATAGAATTTAATAGAATTCTGATTTTGATATAAAAATAAATCCTTTATGCATCTTTTTATGCATAAAATCAAATTTAATGAGAATAACACTTGAAATAAAAATAAATTCTTTATGCATCTTTCTATGCATAAATCAAATTTAATGAGAATAACACTTTTGAAATAAAAATAATTCTTTTATGCATCTTTCTACGTATTTTGAAATAAAAATAATTCATTTATGCATCTTTCTATGCATAAAATCAAATTTAATGAGAATAACACTTTTGAAATAAAAATTATTCTCTATATCTTTCTATGCATAAAATAAAATTTAATGAAAAAAACACTTTTGAAATAAAAATAATTCCTTTATGCATCTTCCTATGCATAAAATCAAATTCAATGAGAATAACACTTTTGAAATAAAAATAAATTCCTTTATGCATCTTCCTATGCATAAAATCAAATTTAACAAGATTAATACTTTTGAAATTAAAAAAATTCCTTTATGCATCTTCCTATGGATAAAATCAAATTTAATGAGAATAACACTTTTGAAATAAAAGTAATTCCTTTATACATCTTCCTATGCATAAAATCAAATTTAATGAGAATAACACTTTTGAAATAAAAATAATTCTTTTATGCATCTTCCTATGCATAAAATCAAATTTAATGAGAATAACACTTTTGAAATAAAAATAATTCCTTTATGCATCTTTCTATGCATAAAAACAAATCTAATGAGAATAACACTTTTGAAATAAAAATAAATTCCTTTATGCATCTTCCTATGTATAAAATCAAATTTATGAGAATAACACCTTTGAAATAAAAATAATTCCTTTATGCATCTTTCTATGCATAAAATCAAATTTAATGAGAATAATACCTTTGAAATAAAAATAATTCCTTTATGCATCTTTCTATGCATAAAATCAAATTTAATGAGAATAACACTTTTGAAATAAAAATAAATTCCTTCATGCATCTTCCTATGCATAAAATCAAATTTAATGAGAATAAAACTTTTGAAATAAAAATAAATTCCTTTATGCATCTTTCTATGCATAAAATTAAGTTTAATGATAATAAGGCTTTTAAAATAAATAAAAATTCCTTTATGCATCTTCCTATGCATAAAATCAAATTTAATGAGAATATCAGTGATATCCATGCATATTCATAGGTGAATATGTACATGGAGTAATTAGAATATTTCTTTTGGATGCAAAAATGGTGGCAATTACTCTTTTGGAATAACATAAAAACAAACTTTCTTTTCCACAAAATTCTAGAAAATTTTGCCATAACCTCCTTTATATGGCTGACCATTTCTCATTTTTATCATTCTTTATTTAACTTAATTAACCCAATTTAGAATTGTAGAACTCTAATCTACACAATTTTCTAGATTCAAGAGAGTAAACAATGAAAGAGTTTAATTAATACTTTAGTTAATCTTTGTAGGATTAAGAAAGGCTGGAATGTAAAGAAGAGAAGGGGTTGGCCTTTTCCTCAAAGGCATAGCATTTGAATTTAGTTCAATCAACTGTAAAACATGAAAATCAAGAAAACTATAGATTTAAATTTAAACAAGTAAGAAAATTAACTTACATAATAATAGAGCTTGTAAGCTCTCCTTTGGCTTGAGGGATTGAGGGTTCTACTCTTGTTTGAAGCAAGAGTGGCCACCAATTCACTTTGGAGAGGATTAGGCCAAAAACAATTGAATTATTAAAAAATTCAATGTGGCTCAGGACAAGAGCAGAGTAACAGTGCATAAACACCATTAAGCTTTTACAAAAGGGGGAGGCTTCTATTTATAGGAAAAAGTGAGCCTCTAACCAAGCAAACTGATTCTAGAATTTTCTAGATCAGTTTAGTCAATTTTTGACCATTTTTGGGTCAGTTCAGCATACTTTTTGGATCTAGTTTTGAAATAGGAGAGAGGAGAAATGAAATATCTCATTTTATTGATTTAAAATTAGAGGTAATGATGAGAAAAAGGTGCCTACTTCATGGGGAGAGATCCCCACAGTGAGGTGTCAAAATTCAGTTTTTTAATCCTTTTCTTTGGTCCTTAGTCCACTCTTCATCTTATGTGAACATTTACTCATCTTTGGGGGGTTTTTCTTCTATTCTTCAATTTATGTCCTCCCTACATTTGGATTAATCTTATTGGTCCATAAGAACCATAATCCAAAATTTTCAGAAAATCTGGACCCTTAGGCTAAGGTCCTTTTTACCTATTTTCAATTAATTCCAATTGCACATTGGAAAGTTCTTTTTGAATTTCTATTTCAGGGGAAATCATTTTAATAAGAAGGGATATTTTTCCATCCAAAGATATCTAAAAACTAAATTACCTCTCTCTAGAATATTTTCTCTCTTTAGGCCAAAACAGATAGAAACAAGATCTGTTATTATTCTAAAAGGGGCTGGGGAGGAGTCTTAATCCTACCCCACTTAAAAAACACAAGATGTCCTTATCTCACAAAGTAGAGGACAACTCTTTCCCTTAAGATCCAACTGATTCTGAGGTTCCTTATAGTCTAGTCAACCCAACAGAATCCTGGGATAAAGATCCCAGGATAGAACTCATCATCATATATGATGATGAGTTCTATATAAGGGATAAAGATAATGGTCCATTAGACCAAATTTTTCATATGAACTGTCCTCCATGGGAATTTCAATTATACAGATTTTTGATTTGACATCCCTTAACTTGATCCACTGGGTCAAGTGTTAACAGTAGCAATCAGCACAATCCACTAATCTCATAGTGATTTGCTGAAGTCATTATCATCATTCCAATTACGAACATCATCACAGGGACTCGTCCCATTCATCCTCATTGTGGTTTTGCTCAGTTTATCGCTTTTCAACCAAGATTCAGGAATCATCATTTTTCAATCAGAATCCAAATCAATTCATCAATTCTCAACCAGAGTTTTTAAAATCATATCAACCACATTCAAATTCATCATCCGGATAGCATTTTTGCTTATAATTTCAAGGTCTTAGATTTACTCGTATATATTGCCATTAAAGAGCTGCAGTTATACCCTCATTATATATACGGGTAGTCACGGTCCTTGGAATTATAAGATAAATACCATCATGTCTAGGCCTCAAGCCCTCAAGCAAGTCAGGGATTCCATGCAATTGCGGTACTTCCATATGAAGACCCAATTACTAATTTATGAATTTCAGTCTGAATATCAATTTGTATGAATTTCATCACACAATTACAACCTTTTACTGCTACTTCATAAAATTTTGACATTTTTGGCTTCTCGGTTGATTCACTTTAGCCAATTCGCTCTGATAGCAACTGGAAGATCCCTGCCCCCTTTGCACAACAAATTCGAGGGTGCTAGCAGCGGAAGTAGCACTTCTTGCCCGGAAAGCACGGGTGATTCCTCCAGGATATTTTTACTCTAACGTAGTCAATAGCCTTAACTAGCTGAACTGATCTGACCGAACCCATAAGTATCAGAGTCAGATCAAGGAAAAGACTTGCACTTGGATCATAGAGACCAATGCTTTTTTCCTCATTGAGAGGCACAGCTGTTGATTCTTTTCCATAGAACAATTTGTATCCGGGATATGCTTCATCTACCGTACCATAACAGAATTAAGTCTTATTTTAGGGATCCATCAGTCCAGCCTAGCCCCATCCAGTCTCGTGGGTTAGCCAACCGCCCAACCACTGTAGTGATGGGATCCATTTAAGAGTTTGGTTAGGTTTTGTCCCGGGTATCAGGGAAAAGAGTTCCTAGGCCCCATAGCCGAATATTCATGCAAACTTAAAACTAGTCACGCCACTTACACACCCAATATGAAATTACCTTTTTCATAGATCAGCTGTCTTTAAAACAATCATCTAATGAAACCATAGTGTCACTGATCATAATCCTCCAAAATATCCGGTTGAATCCTAATTTCCAATCATTCCTTCATTGGTGTACCTGTGGCATCATTGGCAACCAGAACGCTCACCACGTGTCCACACTCAGGGGCCGTTTCGATAGTTCCTAGCTCATAGTACTTGGCAATATACTCACTTATAAAAATCAAAATGGAATCTCCGTTGAAGATCAGCAAGATCAACCAACAGATCCATATAAAGGAGCCGTGGACTCATCCATTGAGGACCAGTAAGCTCAATCAACCAGATCCATATAAAAGAGCCGTGGACTCATCCATTGAGGACCAGCAAGCTCAATCAACCAGATCCATGCTCGAATTCGAAAAACAACTCTTACTCCTTGTTTCAATATCTTCCCCAACGTACGTGTGGGTATCTTCGGTGACCCAGAGCCCGAGCACCGTATGGTAAGTACCCCCTAGCATCTTTCGCAAGCATGTCACCTAGCGCACTCATAGGCTGCTTCCTTGGTCCCCCATTCTCATCCAATCACATCATTTTCCAACTCATCACTCCTTTCCTCATTTATCCTCATCAGATCTCATCCACTCGCATCTACCCACCATAACCACATCTCATCACATTACATTCATTCACATCTCAATTCTCATTCATTCACATCTATCCTAATTTACATCACATCTCATCACATCCATTTCACATCACATCTCATTCATTCACATCCTGATTCACAACACATCACATCTCATTCTTTTACATACATCCACATCCATTCTTTCACATACACTTCAACATCTATTCTTTCACATACATCAACATCCATTCTTTCACATACACATTCACATCCATTCTTTCGCATACACTTTCACATACACATCCACATCCATTCTTCACATACACATCCACATCTATTCTTTCACATACATCCACATCCATTCTTTCACATACACTTCTACATCCATTCTTTACATACACATCCACATCCATTCTTTCACATACATCCACATCCATTCTTTCACATATACTTCTACATCCATTCTTTGCGTACACATCCACATCCATTCTTTCACATATATCCACATCCATTCTTTCACATATACTTCTACATACATTCTTTGCATACACATCCACATCCATTCTTTCACATACATCCACTTTCATTCTTTCACATATACTTCTATATTCATTCTTTACATATACATCCACATCCATTCTTTACATATACATCCACATCCATTCTTTCGCATACATCCACATCCATTCTTTCACATATACTTCTACATCTATTCTTTACATCCACATCCACATCCATTCTTTCACATATACTTCTACATCTATTCTTTACATACACATCCACATCCATTCTTTCACATACATCCACATCCATTCTTTCACATATACTTCTACATCCATTCTTTGCATACACATCCACATCCATTCTTTCACATACATCCACTTTCATTCTTTCACATATACTTCTACATCCATTCTTTTCATACACATCCACATCCATTCTTTCACATACATGCACATCTATTCTTTCACATACATCCACATCCATTCTTTCACATATACTTCTACATCCATTCTTTCTTAATACTTCTACATCCATTCTTTCACATACACATTCACATCCATTTTCATCACATATCATCCACTCACATCCCATATCATTCATTTACATCTTGATTCACATGACATCTCATCACATCTATTCAGATCACATCTCATCTCTCCATTCTGGCGTAAGACGGTCCTTTAAGAAAACAAGGTTTCTAAGCAAGTTTTCAGTTTGATTTTCTTTTGAATACAATAATATTTCTTGCATCAGAATCCCCAAAACTCCTTGATCGGAATTCTGAATTTCATACCAGAATTCCTCGAGTTTTATAACCTTGATCCACAGATCAATTCGAAGGGTCTCAAACTTAGTTTCAGATTTGGCGGAGTTTTGAGTGTATTTTTCTAAACTAGTCACACCTTCTTTCCTCACAATTGATGAAAGAGTTTGGTCTTGGTCATAGTTTGATTCAAGGTTCGAGTCGGATAAGATTTTTCCTGAACTATCTTTCTTGAAAAGGTTTGATAATCCAGTTACTATTTTACTAAATTTCTTTCTTTGAATATTCACTTAACTGATTTCTAAATTATTTAGGAATTCTAATGAGAAATAAATTAATCATTTATCTAAATATTTGGATCTCGATAGATTTCCTGAATTTTCTTTTTAGAATGCGGGTGAATATAAAACGATAGAAATTTCTCCCTTAGAGTATTTAATTATTCATTTATGAAATACTCATAGAATTTAAACATAGAATTTAATAGAATTCTGATTTTGATATAAAAATAAATCCTTTATGCATCTTTTTATGCATAAAATCAAATTTAATGAGAATAACACTTGAAATAAAAATAAATTCTTTATGCATCTTTCTATGCATAAATCAAATTTAATGAGAATAACACTTTTGAAATAAAAATAATTCTTTTATGCATCTTTCTACGTATTTTGAAATAAAAATAATTCATTTATGCATCTTTCTATGCATAAAATCAAATTTAATGAGAATAACACTTTTGAAATAAAAATTATTCTCTATGTATCTTTCTATGCATAAAATAAAATTTAATGAAAAAAACACTTTTGAAATAAAAATAATTCCTTTATGCATCTTCCTATGCATAAAATCAAATTTAATGAGAATAACACTTTTGAAATAAAAATAAATTCCTTTATGCATCTTCCTATGCATAAAATCAAATTTAACAAGAATAACACTTTTGAAATTAAAAAAATTCCTTTATGCATCTTCCTATGGATAAAATCAAATTTAATGAGAATAACACTTTTGAAATAAAAGTAATTCCTTTATACATCTTCCTATGCATAAAATCAAATTTAACAAGAATAACACTTTTGAAATTAAAAAAATTCCTTTATGCATCTTCCTATGGATAAAATCAAATTTAATGAGAATAACACTTTTGAAATAAAAGTAATTCCTTTATACATCTTCCTATGCATAAAATCAAATTTAATGAGAATAACACTTTTGAAATAAAAATAATTCTTTTATGCATCTTCCTATGCATAAAATCAAATTTAATGAGAATAACACTTTTGAAATAAAAATAATTCCTTTATGCATCTTTCTATGCATAAAAACAAATCTAATGAGAATAACACTTTTGAAATAAAAATAAATTCCTTTATGCATCTTCCTATGCATAAAATCAAATTTATGAGAATAACACCTTTGAAATAAAAATAATTCCTTTATGCATCTTTCTATGCATAAAATCAAATTTAATGAGAATAATACCTTTGAAATAAAAATAATTCCTTTATGCATCTTTCTATGCATAAAATCAAATTTAATGAGAATAACACTTTTGAAATAAAAATAAATTCCTTCATGCATCTTCCTATGCATAAAATCAAATTTAATGAGAATAAAACTTTTGAAATAAAAATAAATTCCTTTATGCATCTTTCTATGCATAAAATTAAGTTTAATGATAATAAGGCTTTTAAAATAAAAAAAATTCCTTTATGCATTTTCCTATGCATAAAATCAAATTTAATGAGAATATCAGTGATATCCATGCATATTCATAGGTGAATTTGTACATGGAGTATTTAGAATATTTCTTTTAGATGCAAAAATGGTGGGAATTACTCTTTTGGAATAACATAAAAACAAACTTTCTTTTCCACAAAATTCTAGAAAATTTTGCCATAACCTCCTTTATATGGCTGACCATTTCTCATTTTTATCATTCTTTATTTAACTTAATTAACCCAATTTAGAATTGTAGAACTCTAATCTACACAATTTTCTAGATTCAAGAGAGTAAACAATGAAAGAGTTTAATTAATACTTTAGTTAATCTTTGTAGGATTAAGAAAGGCTGGAATGTAAAGAAGAGAAGGGGGTGGCCTTTTCCTCAAAGGCATAGCATTTGAATTTAGTTCAATCAACTATAAAACATGAAAATCAAGAAAACTATAGATTTAAATTTAAACAAGTAAGAAAATTAACTTACATAATAATAGAGCTTGTAAGATCTCCTTTGTCTTGAGGGATTGAGGGTTCTACTCTTGTTTGAAGCAAGAGTGGCCACCAATTCACTTTGGAGAGGATTAGGCCAAAAACAATTGAATTATTAAAAAATTCAATGTGGCTCAGGACAGGAGCAGAGTAACAGTGCATAAACACCATTAAGCTTTTACAAAAGGGAGAGGCTTCTATTTATAGGAAAAAGTGAGCCTCTAACCAAGCAAACTGATTCTAGAATTTTCTAGATCAGTTTGGTCAATTTTTGACTATTTTTGGGTCAGTTCAGCTTACTTTTTGGATCTAGTTATGAAATAGGAGAGAGGAGAGATGAAATATCTCATTTTATTGATTTAAAATTAGAGGTAATGATGAGAAAAAGGCAGGATGAAAAAACTAGTTGAAGACATGGTTGCTGGGCATGCCATCTCTATGGTTGAGGCAGCAACCTATGGGTTAAAGGTTGGTCAATCAAAGCAGGAATCTGAGAATGATGAAGATTATGAGAATGAAGATTTTTGGCCATCAACAATGGAGCTAATTGTGTCAAAGAAGGTGTCTAAACAGGCTTTGCATGAGGCAGGTGACTGTATACGTCTTGAGACTGGCTGGGAAGAGCCTGTGGATTCTTTATCTGTTCATGCCTACATTGCAAAATGCCAGAATAATGAGGCACAGGTAGAGGAAAAGCGTAAGAGGGAAAATGAGGAAGGAGGGCCATCAAAAAGAGTTACCCGTGGAAGTGAAAAGAAGGATCCTGGGCCATCACATATGTCTCCACTACATAGCAGACCTCCACAGGAAGTATCAATGGAAGAAGTGCCAGCAAAAATGAAGCATGAGAAGGAGAAGGGTAAAGGGAAAACTCCACTCTACAAGCTTCAATCTGATATTGAAGCCGCAACAGACCTCAAAAAGGTGCTTGAAGAGAGGATTCTAAACAGTAGGGTGGAATTTACACTAGGGGAAGTCTTGGGGATTGCAAAGAAAGAATCCATGATGAGATAATTGATATTATACGAAGGAAAAGGCAGTCCATAATTGAATCTATTCCATCACAAGGGGAGACAAGCACTTCCAAGACTCATGGAGTACAGGTACAGCAAAAGGAAGAGAGAGAGAATGTGGTGGAATGTAATCACTCTACTGAAGGGGCACGACAAGTGCGCTTTGTGGATGAGGATGATGAAAAAGAAGTTCTTACAAAGAGTCATTACTCCAGGAGCCATTGGGCAAGGGCCACCACTGAAACCCTTGTCAAGATAGGGGACTTGGAAGAGCCGTATGTCGCTCTAATCGACCATGGGTCTGAAATAAATCTTATGGCTAAAAATCTCTACAACAAATGTAAGTGGCCAATGGATGTAGATCATGGGTGGATGATTAAAGCAGCTAATAACTCATCTGGAGAGCTCTATGCAGCCTGTCCAAATGTAAGGGTAACTATAGGGGATGTGAAAGATGATCAGAACTTCTTTGTCCAGGAGATGTCATCATATCTCCTCATCCTTGGGCAACCCTACATTACAGCTGTGAGGATGGAAACAAAAGTTTTGGATGATGGCTCGGCATATGCAAGAATAAGGAGTAAAGATGGCAAGAAAGCTGTTCAGTTCTTGACAGTTTGCATTAACCATGAAAGGAACCGTGAGTCTCTTCGAGCACAGTCACTCCCAAAGATAAACAGAGAATTCATGAACTACAGGGAGATGAGGGATTTTGGCCAGGTGCCATTGTAAAGCGGGATTGCAATGGTACAAGGGGCAATGAGTTCTCGCAGGACTCAATCAATGTAAATAACTTTTCAGCAAACTTTCAAGGATTTTCTAGCCATGGGTCAGTAGCATATGTAAAAAGCAAGGATTTGAAGCGTGGTATGTGTCAATATGTACAGAATGTACAAAAAAGTTTTGAACAGTGTGGTCTTTTGGAGAAGGATGAGTTTATATCAGGTGTCCTTGATGAGGTGTCATTTGTGGATACTATGGGTGAGCTTTGTGCCATGGAAAGTTCATGCTTGCAGGGTGGGAATGAGATGGTGAAAGTATCGTCTGTGGGAATGTATGATGTAATCAAGGAATTTGAAGAAGTGGAATGCAAAGGTATGTATTGTGGGACAGATGCTCGAGTTGATACAAAGTATAAAACGGTTTCAAAGAAGGTGAAACCAGTTGCCTTGCCCTTGCCACCAGAAAGCAAGGAGAAGATAGATGAAGCCTCTATGCAACCGAATCTCAGAGATTCGAAGAAAATTGGGCATAAGTTTACACAAGAAACCCTAAAAGAGCTGAAGATTGGTGAAAAGGATTTTCTGTTGCCAGTTGAAAGGGAATGCTTTGAGGAGATGCTTGTAAAACATGGGAAGGCCTTTGCTTTTCAGCCGCATGAGATAGGCTGTGTTGATCCAAGCATAATAGCACCAATGGTGATCTTCACAATTCCACATGTGCCCTGGAACTTGCGACCGATTCCAGTACCAAAGGCTCTCTTGCCAAAGCTGATGGAATTACTAAAAGAAAAGATCAGGATGGGAATTTTGGAGCCATCATGCGCTCCATACTCCAACAGATGGTTTACCATGCCAAAGAAGAATGGAACATTGCGCTTCATTCAAGACATGCAACCTGTAAACAAGGTCACAATCAGGAATGTGGGAGCAGGTCCGATTGTGGACGAGTTTGCAGAAGCATTTGCAGGGAAAGCTATATACTCTATGGGTGATCTGTATTCGGGATATGATCAGTTCCAGCTGGATATACAAAGCAGGGACTTGACCACAATGAAAACTCCTTTGGGATTGGTAAGGATGTGTACCTTACCACAGGGAGCCACCAACTCAGTGGCGCATATGATGAATGGAATGAATAAAGTCTATGCCTTTTCTGGATGATGTGCCAATAAAAGGCTGTGATGAGAAAGATAAAGATGGGGATTTGGATTCGAAGGGGTGCCGCAAGTTTGTGGCGAATCAAATTAAGGATTGTGATATGATTCTATCCAGGCTTGAAGAGGTGAATCTTACTTTATTTGGACTGAAATCAGTGTTTGGGATTGGTGAAGTGCTAATAGTGGGGCATCTTTGTAGTACTAGTGGACGCCGACCTTATCCAGCCAAGATAGATGCAATACAAAGAATGAAAGAGATATGCATTAATGTTACAGAGCTGAGGAGATTTCTTGGTGCATGTGTCTTTTATGTTATTTGGATCCCACATTATGCACATGTAGCAGATCCTCTTTATCAACTTTTGAGGAAAAATCAAAAATTTTTGTGGAGTGCAGTATATATTAAAGCTATGCGGAAGCTGAAATGTTTGCTCCAATCATCACCTACTCTAAGGAAGGCAGATTATGAGTGTGGCAGGCCTGTGATTGTTACAGTTGATACTAGTCCTACTGGGATAGGATGGGCAGTAGGACAAGATGATGAGGATGATCACAGGTATGTAATCAGATTTGGAGCAAAGGTATTAAGCATTCGTCAGCGAAATTATCCGCAGATCAAGAGGGAGCTATGGGGAATAGTCACTGCTCTAAAATGTGAAAAAGAATATCTTATTGGGGCATCTGTACTTGTGGAAACTGATTGCTTGCCACTCCTTGGGATGATTGCAAGTTGCACCACTCCAGATATCGCTATGCTTAGGTGGATTGCCTATATCAAGTCACTAAATCCTGAATTTGAGCATATTGTGGGAAAAGATAACCCAGTTGCAGATATGCTATCAAAAGCCAGGTATGAAGATGAAGAAGGGATGATTAGTGACATTGATGATGTAGGTACAAAATTCTATACTACTGCATATGCAAAAGGGGACCATACTTGCTTATTAAATGCACTTGAGTCTTTTACTGAGGAAATGTATGAAGGAGATTGGTTGCTTATTGGTCAATACTTGAGTACTTTGATAAGACAGGAAAATTGGTCTGACTCAGAATTTAAGAGGATCCGCAGAAAGGCATATGGGTATTTTCTAAAGGATGGGTACCTGTGGAAGCATCCTAAGCAGAGGAATGCTATGCCACAGAGTCATATGTGATAAAGAGACTCAAGGGAAGCTCATGAAAGAATTCCATGAGAGTCTCTGGGCTGGACATCGAAGTGTGTGGGCCACCTTTACCAAAATAAAGGAAAGATATTGGTGGAAAGGAATGTACAAGGATGTATCCCAATATGTGGAAACATGCATGGTATGTCAAATGTACTCGAATGTGCGACATCGTGATGGCCTGCAACCAACCTACCCACCTGCCATGCATTACAAATGGGTAGTGGATCTAGTTACAATGCCTTTGGGAATTTGGCAGATGCGGTACATAGTACTTGCAAGAGAAGACCTGACAAATCAGGTAGAAGGGCGTGCTCTTAGAACAAAGAGTACAGAAACAGTATGCAAATTTCTCTTGGAAGATGTGATTTGCCGGTATGGTTGTGTTGGGAAAATAACAACTGACAGGGGTGAGCTAGATGCTGAAGAAGCAAGGGAATTCTTTTCTAGAATTGGCATCAAATTGGCCCTAACATGTGCTTACAGCCCTGAGGGCAATGGTAAAAGTGAGCGAGGACATCCTCCAATCATTAAAGCTTTGGCTAAGGCATGCAGAGGAAGAATGCGAGAGTGGCCAAGACTGCTACCATATGCCTTATGGGCTAACCGTACAACTCATAGCTCAGTGACAGGATACATGCCTGCAGAATTAATGTATGGTCAGAAGCCAGTAATGCCAGTTGAAGAAGTAGTTCCAACTTGGAATGTATTACCCTGGGTGGAAGAATTGAACATGGAAGACCTCCTTGCATTGCGAATGAGGCAGTTGGAGAGAAGGCCTGAAGATGTAGAGCTTGCTAAAGCTCGTTTGAAAGATGCAAGGTTGAAAAATAAAGAAAGATTTGATAGAAGACATATCCGGCCAAAAACCATTGAAGAAGGTGACTGGGTCCTAATGTATGATAGTAGTCTTGATAACCAGTTCACTGTGCAAAGGAAGTTTGCAAAAAGATGGTTTGGCCCTTACATTGTCAAGCATGTGCATGGAAATGCCACGTATACCCTGTGTGAGCTTGATGGAACAGAGATAAAGAATCTTGTAGCAGGCAAAAGGATCAAGATGTTTAAAAGAAGGCATGACAGTGATCCTTTTGATTCGCAGGAGACTCAAGATGAGAGGCTTTTGATAGTGATAGCATGGATATGGTTGAGAAGAGGAAGAGGATGATCTTCCTGGTAATGTAGAAGATGAAGACGACATTCAGATATATGTGGATCTTGATGATGACTTGGCACATACCGGAGGATGTGAAGGTTTAGAGGGGGTGGATGTCATGCCATGGCACGTCTATGGTGTGAAACCATGCATGTGAGGCCATTAAATGCAAATCCAGATGCATGGGATTAATTAAGTGCCACAGTGTACATGATGTGTATATGCCTTTACGCATTCCGAGGGCTAGCAGAAGTCTCTGTGCCTGTGTACATATGGTGTGCGTGGTTTACGAATAAATTTTGCCATGAATGCCCTGGCAAATGTACAGAGTAGGTGGTTTTATGGTTTTTTTTACGAGCTGATGGTGATGCCTGCACGTGAAAGTGTGCCGGGAACTCCAAATGTGATGATGGTTGGTCAATCTAGGGCTGGTTCTGGATGCAAGGATGACACTCCATTTTTAGCAAGCGTCTGATGATCATCGGCAGTGCATGGCACCAATGGAATTGGTCGTATTTTGGTGAGGAGAGGTGCTGATGATGATGAGCTGTGGGCAGATGTTGCATAATTTTGGAAGGTCGTGGTGCTGCACATGAACTTGAGAAGCAAGGTAATAAGGAGGCATTGGTGGCCATTATTGAGCTTTGAAAAATAAATAAATAAATATAATGCAACGTGGCCAATTAAGGAATTGCCACATGGAGGTTCTTTTTGGCTGCCAACATGACGTCTGGAAGGTGGCGAAAGCATGGAGAGAGCGGGTGATGCGTGACCGCCTGGGGGGTACGAGAGGGGAGAGGGAAAAAGATGAGTAGAAAGACCAGTGAAGGGAGCGCTTTTGTGCATGAGAGCATTCGCGCTGGGGAATACTAGGGGAGAGGAGTCGGTTTTGAGAAGGGGGTCTTGTTTCAGACAGAAGCGTGGAAAAGGAGGCCGCAACAAGCATGGGGAAGGGGTGTGACTGCTTTGGAGCTGGAACTGCTGGGAGCTCTTGGGCGTAGCCGGAGGCTTTAGAGAAGTAGCCTTTGTAGCCACAAAGACCTGGAGCGGACAGACGTGCGGGTGATGCGTGGCGGCCTGGGGATACGAGTAGCGGGAAGCTTGTAACAGGGGGGCAGTGGCGAAGAAGGAAGGTGGGGGGGGGAGATTGGAGAAGTGTGGTAGCCGATCGTGAGTCTGAAGGGCAGCTGGGGGGGCTCTGAGGTGCAGCTGGTGTGGGCTGATAATACTGCGGGGGGGGAATCGCTAGGTGCAAAAAGCGGCAGCGAGGAGGGTGGCCTCAACGGTGGCCGTCAAGGGCTGGGGAATTCTACTGACAGGGAAGAGGGGGCAGAAGCGCAGAGTTTTTTGTTTGTTTGGGGCCGTGTTCTCTACGGAGGGAGTCTTTGGCCGTTGAGAGAGGGAGATGCTGCTGAAGCTTGTGTGAGAAGGGAGTGTGGGGATCGCCTTGGGAAGGGCTGCTGGAGCTCTGGGATGCAGCCGACTGAAGCGTTCTATGCTCTCTCTCTCTCTCTCTCTCTCTCTACCACAGGAAGACTGAAACGTTTGATATCTTTCTCTCACACACAGGCGGAATGATAGTCATCAATATGCTCGCTGACTGGAATGCGCCACAAGTATCTCTCTTTCCTTTCTTTCAAAACTGAATTACAGGAATACTCCATCATGTCTATTCTTGGCTTTTCCAAGGCTGTGCACAAAGAGGAGAAGAGGGACAGCTTGTCAAAAACTTCGTTGTTCTCCATTGGGTAATTTACTGTATACAGGGCTGTGTACGAAGTGTATCTCTCTCTCAACACAGGATTCCAAACACAGTGGTACAGCAAGTATTCTGTTGTTGAGCTTTTAGTTTGATGGTTATTAGACTCGTTTCCTTGGAAAGCTGCGAGCAGCTTGTAGCTATTGTTATGTAGAAAACATTTCCAAGGTGGTTGTTAGGCAGATTGAGTGCCCTATCCTTTTGATCTTTGAAGAGAGGCTAAAATACCATAGGTGTTGTGTTTTGGTGGCTTGTGTGCACTACTTGTCTCTGGTCTTCACAAAACTCTTTTCCAAAATAATATACTACATGATTGCATTGATGAGGCCATGTATTGGTGACCTGGTAATCTTGTACCCATCTGTCTAAATTGAAAAGCTTCTGCTGGTGGTTCTCCTTGAAGAGATAAATAATTTGTTTCCTTGCTAGGATTTGAAGCTACTCTCACAGCCAGAAGTCTCGCACTTTCCCAGCGATACTGCCCACGTTGTCACGACAACGTAATGGCATCACACGTTACGTGCCACATCATCACCAAATTTTGGGACTTCTTGAATATGAAAAATTACCCATCATGCTATATATCATTGAAAAGGTCTCAAAGAGTAGATTCCAAATATCCAAACTTCGCTCATTTCTGAGTTAATTTATAAAAATTTCACCATGCGCCCATTTTTGTAGAGAGAGAACATGTAGAAATCCTTATACACACACACATATACGTATATATATTGTCCTTAGATCTCTTATCAAACTTGTGAATATAAAGTGTGAAAGATAAAGTATCTCACTTCACTCCACATCACTCTCAAGAAGTAGTATGGCATGTAGGAAGAAGTCTGCTCATAAAAGCAGAGTTAAGGTTTGACCACAATTGCCTCCTAATCCTAACAACAAAACTGATATAGTGAATGTATTAAAAGACTAAGGTCGTGTAAAAGGCTAGGAGAAGGGTGTGTGTGTGAATGGACTTATGGTCCACTAGCTCACCTATTTAAAGGTGGAGCTAGAAGGCATTTTGTGTGTGCAAAGGCCAAATTGTATGCATAAGCAACTTAATAAAAAAGATTCGTTCTTGTATTTTTTGGGTCTCTCTCCTCCACTCAACTTGATCTAGCATAAGCACCACGTTTTCTCAACATGGTATCTAGAGCTTGGGTAGATTAGGTCACATTTTGTGTGGTGTAGGACTAGGTTATCCACATTTCACTTCTTGTTGTGGAGATGAACCCCCAGCCAGTGGAGGCCTTCTAGCAACCGTATCTTGGCGTATCTTAGCATGCTCTCAACTAGGAAGTTGAAGACCATCCCTAGGCGCTCAGAATCGTACAGCTAATTGTTGGATTACACCTCTCTTAGCCGTGCCATTGCACTCTGAGCACACTGACGCACGATTTCTGCAGCGCTATTTGTCATACAACAATGCATAGCTTGTGGGAAATCTCAAGCCACACAAGCTTAGGGCTTTTGAATCCCTAAGTCTCAAGGTTCTACAATCAAAAAAACAGCCTCAATGGCTGCTCGACGTGCACGCTAGAAGCAAAAGACCAGGCTGCTCCTGTTTTCTACCATGAAAGCTTCTTCAAAAGTTGGATAAAAGTGTTCGTAAACACTAATAGTGCTAATTAACACTAATGATACAACTAATCCAACAAAGGGGATCCATTTCGGAGTGTTTCTAAACACTAAGAGTGTTCTTAAACAGTAATGGTGAATCTAATCACCAATGCAAGTGTCATTAGATGCTAAAAATGTGCTCTTAAGCATTAATAGTGTTGCTAAACACTAACGGTGATCTTAATCACCAAAGAAAGTGTTCTTTGACACTACTGAAGCTCATCTCCATCAGAATTAGTGGTTTTGGGCACAAACCCTAAGTGCTAAACCATACGCTTGATCATCTTAATCTCTTTTTATGCAACATCCTTGGCTTGATTAAGGGTTGTTGCACTCTCATAAGCCATTCTCCTTCTACTTAAGCCAAAACATCACAAATTTTCTGGTTTTCTTCTTCATAAATCAGCCCATTACACTCTTGTAATCTCCCTTCAATACCCAATGTCAAAGGAAAACACCCAAATTAAGAAGTTCTCAGGAGAGGGCTTCCACACTTGGCAAGTTCTTGTCAAGTACAAGATGATGTCCAAAGGTTTTTGGCCATTTATCTCCGGCACTAAGGTTATTGATCGAACTAAGGCTGAAGATATTGAAGATGATGAGAGGGCACAAGCCATCATCAGGCTCCATCTTGAGATGAGGCTCTTATTCACCATGTGGACCAGCTTCCAACTGCAAAGGAGAAATGGGATGAGCTTGACAAGCTCTATGGAGCTCGTGGTAAGAATTCCAAGATCTCACTTAAAATTGAATTTTTCAGCAAGGAGCTCAAAGAGGGAGACGGCATTGGAGCCTTTATCTCTCACTTGAAGGGCCTTATGGCTCAACTTGCATCAGTGAATGCAAGAATGGATGAAGATGATGCAGTGGTGGCTGTTTTGTTAAAAGCAGTCAAGAAAGTGTACCCCAACTTAGTCACCACCCTGAAGAACATACCTAATCCCACCCTTGAAGGAGTCATTCAATCTTGTCTAGATGAAGAAAAGAGGCCAAAGGGAGGAGCTGAATCTTCAAATGCATCGACTCCATTGAATATATCGACTCCATTGAATATATCGACGAACAAGCTTTGTCACATCAAGTGAGCAAAGTAAGGTGTGTCCATTGCAAAAAGGTAGGTCATTTGGCAAATAATTGTTGGATCAAATATCCCAACAAGATGAAATGTAACAAGTGTAAACAAACGGGGCATCACTTCTAAATGTCCTAACAAAGAGTCAGATGCTAACTTTGCATCAGCCTCTAACTCCACATCTCAATGTAACAACACCTATATTCCTAACCTTGTACGCCTAATGTTATAAAGGCAACCTACGTCCAATACCACCTATTCCAATTTTTTTCATGGTTGGTATTGAGGGGGGGTATTAAAAGACTAAGGTCATGTAAAAGGGTAGGAGAAGGGTGTGTGTGTGAATGGACTTATGGTCCACTAGCTCACCTATTTAAAGGTGGATCTAGAAGGCATTTTGTGTGTGCAAAGGCCAAGTTGTATGCATAAGAAACTTAATAAACAAGATTTGTTCTTGTATTTTTTAGGTCTCTCTCCTCCACTCAACTTGATCTAGCATAAGCACCACATTTTCTCAACATAATGTACACTATCCACGACAATGGTGCTGCTGCTCCACCACCAATAGGTGCTACAAATGCAAGAGCCACCTCTAGCTCCAGCTCCAATGGGTCCTCCACAGCCACCTCATAGAAAGCAAAGATGCACATAGGCACTGTTGCCCTCCGAGAGATAAGGAAGCATCAAAAGGCAACATACTTGCTTATACCAAAGGCCCCTTTCACAAGGATGGTTAGGGAAGTGATGCAAGATGTTCAAAAGACATCTACAAGAAGGTATTATGCATAATATTACAATTGATCGTTGGTCAACCCAAGCATTGATGGAAATTCAAACAACAATTGAATATTATCTCGTTGATTTATTGCATGATGGCTCCGTTAAAGATAAGGATTTACATTTAGTTCATAGGATCTGCAAAACAATAGTGATGCCTTCAATCTTAACCCTATTTAACTAACTAACTAACTAACTAACTAACTAACTAACTATATATATATATATATATATATATATATATATATATATATATATATATATATATATATATATATATATACACACACACACACACACACACACACACACACACACATACATATACATACATGGATGGTCTTTTTGGTACATAATAGGTTTGTACATTTAAAGAATAAAAATTTATACACATTCTCTCAAAAAATCTTAGCAATCTAAACTTTGTGCTAAAAAATCTAGTTGGAAAATGCTCACCAAAAAACTGAACCCTAAAGAGGGATGCTTGCTTGCCTCTCTCATTTTGATATAGGTGCTATAATGCATAAACCTTTGCTTTTTTAATGATTTCTTAATGCCAAGTCTAATAATACCTTATTTCGAAAAGTATGCTAATTTCAAGATACACCCTTAGATGCAAAAGCTTGTGTGCTAAAACAAAATCTTGGATACTTTTTTCCTTTATAAAAACCTTATAGCTTCTTTTATCCTTTACAAAAATCTTTACACTTTTTATAAAAAAGCTTTGATACCTCATAAAACAATCCTTGGAACCCACCAACACCACTATTTTATAACAAAGCTTTGATACCTCATAAAGCAATCCTTGGACTCCACTAGCACCACTTGTATACAAGGTGTGTAATCGACAAACTAGACATAGTTAGGGTAGCTAGCTAGGTAACCCTAATCATGGATTCTTTTTTCCCTTTATAAAAACCTTACACTTTTTATTATAAAAGCTTGCATGATTTTTACCTTTACCAAAAGTCTTACACTTTTTATAGCAAAATCTTTCACCAACTACATATACAAGGAACACAACAAATCATTGTGCACTCCATAAACTAGACACAGTAAGGGTAGCTAGCTAGCTCACCACCCAACCATAGCCTTATGGAGCACTCATGAGCTTAAGGTCAAAAAATCAAATGTCGTTGATTGACCAATCATAGTGCTATGCTGAAACTCTAATGTCCAACACCTCTAGAGCCTAACACACTAGTAGGGCCTTGGTAAATTTTCCAATTCGAGATGCTAATTTATGATTGTTCACTCATTGATATGATCATAGAGACCTAGTTAAATTATCCCTTATTATTATATTAAGTTATTTACACATTGGGGTGCTTGCCCAAGGTACAATTAGCCTAACCTCAATAATAAGATGAGCTTTTCATAGCCTTTAGGGATCATAAAAGTAGTAATCCAAATTCTTAAATTTGGTTGGTGCTCAAATTTATTTGCCATGGCTTAAGGTATCATTCTACAACACCTCAAGATTGATAGTTTTAAAGTAAAGCATTGAAACAATGGAAGTAGCACTTCATGTTGGTTTTACAAATCTATGGATTTATAGGTGAAAAAGAGGTATCTAAAGCTTGAGCACCAAATTTTTAGGGCATGATAAGCTACAAGGTTCCTTTCCTAGTCACATCAGCATGTTCTAGTATATGAGTAACTAGACCACATGCTTATCATCACGGATGCCCTAAATACTATCAAAAGTTCATAGTGAGTCTAATTTTGGTTGATATTTTAAAACATACTCTTAGAAATAAAACAATCTCTAAGTGGTTCATTTAATGGAGAAATTGTGTGGATGAAGGAAACACTTGGCAAAATGTTGCTTCACTCTAGAGCTAGTATCTATATTTTATCTCTCTTAGTCTTTTTTAGGAGGGGGATAATTGAGTCCCATTATGTGGGCATAAAGAGGCTAGCATGAGGCTAGGTGGTTTTCTTGATGTGAACTAGATTATTGGACTCCTGGGGGATTCACTCTTAGAAAACTTATGATATCATGTGAGCCTACAAAGAGATTATCATATCATTTATATAATTTTCACATAAACAATTTGTGGAATGGGAAGGTTGGCTAGGATGCATACCTATTCATCTCTGCAAGTGCAAGGAGGACCTCCCCTTCTTGTGTGTATGATCAAAATTGAGAAATTTGTAGCATACCCTGACATGCCTTTGCACTTGCTATCAGCCCACAACACACCAAAAGAACATAATTAAGATGCTGACATTTAATGGATAATAATCAATGTGTTTTTGAGAATGATGAGAAACCTCTACTAAAGAACACTGGCATGGCCAGAACTGACTCAAACTGAGTCAACAGGTACATGCAATCAACTACTTTCAGCTCTAGGCTTGGGAAGTTGAGTCTTGGTGTTATTTGAAGGTTTTGAGGGATTGGAAGTGCTAGAGGACACTTGGATGGTCCGAAATGACTCAGAACTAAGTCAGCATAGGGACAGTTGGCCAGTTGCTGTCAGCTCTAGGCTTGGGAAGTTGAGTCTTCATGTTATGTGAAGGTTTTGAGGGATTGGAAGTGCTAGAGGACATTGGGATGGTCAAAACTAACTCAAAATTGAGTCAGCCAGCAGGGACAATTAGTTAGTTGTGTCAGCTCTAGGCTTGGGAAGTTGAGTCTTGATGTTATTTGAAGGTTTTGAGGGATGGGAAGTGCTAGAGGACACTAGGATGGTCAGAACTCAGTTCAACAGGGGGATAGTTGGGTCAGATAGGTCAAAATTCAATCAGCAGGAGGTTAGCAGGGAGTCAGCTGGGGATTGCTGACAAGTTCTTTTGGTTTTTGAGGAAAGGATTTTGAAGGAATTTGGGCCTAGAGGACATTTTGTGTGCCTAGTCAGCAATTAGATTTTGAATCAGAATACAGTCAACAGATTCTAGTCAGCTGAGATTCCTTTGCTTGCTATTGGCCCACACTACACACCAAAAGAACATAATTAAGATGTTGACATTTAATGGTGGATAATAATCAATATGTGTTTGTGATTATGACGAGGAACCTGTGCTTATGAATTGCAACCATGCTTTTAAGCGATGGTTTCCATCCCACATAAGAAATTTCTTTCCTTTGAGAATTTTCCACTCAGGATTTTGTTGACATTCTGCCTTAAACTCTTCACACATTGTTTGCCACACAAGGTCCCAATGCTAAATATCCTCTAGCGACCTCGCTCGCTAGATGATGATGGAGCGAGTAAGGGAGTGCACTTGTGAGAAGATCTCGATTCTTGGTGGTGAAATGTTGATGGAGTCAACTCTATATCTCACGAGTCTCGATCGATCACCCTTTACTACAATTGGCTAGAAAAACAATCTAGTCATTGTTGCCTACGCGTTTACGCGTAAGTACAAGAATATATATTTCTTTCCAATTTTTCCACTCGAATCCTTGAAATTGAGGGTTGACATTCGACCAATAAAGCACCTTGGCCTTCCAAATGTGACAAGCAACATAGTGTTTGATGGGCATTACTCATTGTGGAGGAGCTTTTGAGTGCCATAATCCTTCTTGTCCACATTTATTAAATGTAGGATTCAAAAATGATTATCTCTTCAAGGGCCTATAGACAAAGAAAACTGAGCTCGAGTTTCTTACAACAAATGGGGGGTCATTGAAATGCCATTTTTCCAGAGAATTGTGATGTGTGTGGAAAAATGTCCATGTACGACATACTATGTTATGCCGCCTTCCTTAGATGGCATTTCAGGATTAATGATACACTTGGGCCAACGCTCCCACAAAGTTCAAGAAGGGACTTCACGACACCATCTCCTACGAGTGCAGAAATTGGTCGAGGGTTCTGTCCAATTGCAACACAATGTAGGTGCACGAAAGGTTTATCTTTGGGTATGAAGGTGCAAGATTTTCTCCCAATGAAATAGACATGAACATTCTCTTCTTTCCATTACATTATCTTCTCTATCATTGAATACATGACAAACTGCAAGCCAGCTTGCTTGAGCTCCATCTGCCCATGAAGCCATAAAAGTTTGCCTTTCTTTGACCATTTTGAAGCATCACCTCATTCAATGTCTCCCAAAATAGGATTTGTTCCTCCTTTTCCTCAACTTTCATGTCACATGTACCAATGGTGAGGATCTCACGCAAACTACATCCACCAACACACAAGACATGACATTAGTGGTGGCAACCCAGGAGCTCACATGAGTAGAGGCAACAATGCTTAGTGTTTACATGAAAGGGCTTAAGAATTTGGGCTTGCCTTGGATCATACACATGGCAAGAAAAAGTTGTCCACCCAACTATGCACTTCGTGTGATCAAACATCACCCAACTTGTTTTTAGATCACCCTTCCCTTCCCTACTGGATCTACCCCTGACGCTGGCCCCTTTGTGACATCTTGAATATTAAGCATCGATCCTCTTTAAATACTTGTCCTAGGAAGTGACTTGTTTGGAAAAAGTCATACATACATTTTTGCTTCACTTCCAATATACTGTGTCTAGTCCACCATTTCCTGACAAGCTCTCCCTCTTAGCCTTTGTAACCATCCGTTGGAGACTATAGAGACAATATCACATAATGCTACTCAATTTAGTTATTTTAAAAACCAAAATCATCTTATTGGAATATTTTCAAAATAATGGACATAAAAACACACCTTTTTGTTAGCACAAGAGGCCCCATCTACTCAAACATGTGGGTTAGCTTAGCGTCACCAAATTGATGCATGGTGGAAGTAGAACTACTCATTACCAATTCCTCAGTTAGCCTCTTTGCAACATCCATTGGACATGTAAGTATGGGATGATTGATTTTAAGTCAATCAGATCAAAATGGCAAGCTTAGTGCAAATGGGATGACTGATTTTAAGTCAATCAGATCAAAATGGCAAGCTTAGTGCATATGCATCAAAGAGCATCAAGTTGATCACAAAGATTTATGTGAGAGGTGGCGGCTAGCAACAACCAAGGAGGAAGTTAAACAATTAATTCAAGATATCCGGTCATTTTGGAGAAATCGATTGGCACCCACAAAGGAAGTTCATTTCATGGAGAGCTGGCTTCGTTGGTGGGGTGTGAAGATGCACCATTGGCGACATGTCAGTGGATCGATAAGCCCACTTTACACAAGTTATGTACTTCCTTGGATGACGAAGGTTACGAATATCAGTTCTTCTTGTCATTATACACTTCTGAGTGTCCTAAGGAAATTCCCACACCAATAGTGAATATGGCCGAGAGTAAGCATCATAGCTAGCTATCTGGAGAAGGCTTTAAGTACAAAATCACCTTATATGATGTTGCTATTAGTGACTTGTGTAATGCACTCATCCAAAGTTCCAAGAAACATGCATATGAGATGGGTAAACATCTAGGTAGTGGACCTAGCCTAATCAAGTTGATGGAGCATGCAAATCAATCAAGGCCAAACAGACCATCATATGTGGTACCCATTGTCAGAGAAGCAGTTGTAGGGACACCTACCTATGTTGTCAAAAAGAACCTCACTAGACGATGATGTGGAGACAATGTGTAAACATAGCTCCCCAATAATAGTGACAATGTGTAAACATAGCTCCCCAATAATAGTGACAGCAGCAAGTAAAGGAAGCAGATAGACCAGAATATGAGTATGCCACCCAACCACGTAAGACTAGGCACTGCCCTAGGCGAGTACTAGTAGAAGATACAACTAAACCATCCATACCACCCTCAGGAGTGAATAAAGATGCTGCACCAGGGGCACATCCTTCATCAAATCCACCAGTGACACAAGATGGTTGCATGGTGGTTGAAAGGAGGATTAACCAAGCATTTTGGGCTATTCATAGAACTAATTCCAAAAGCCGTGTTAAATTATTTGGATGGAGCCTGAGAGGAAGCGGAGCCACAACCAAATTTTTGTAAATGGTGCTCCAATACCTTCTCCATGCTTCTATTCTCTACAAGAAGGCACAATTACAATCAACAAACACCATAATGGCTATGGTTTTGTAACACCATATGCACACACACATGGAGCGTGGATGAAAGCATCACTCTTATTCCAGCAAAAATCCCAAGCATCTGGCCAGTGGTGGATGAAGGCACTTCACTCACACAGAGTGAGGTGGATGTGGTGCTAACTGCATTAGGATTCAAACTAGAGACAAATGTGTTGAAATTACAGCAATGTGATGAGCTATGGTGGATCAAATACTAGAATCAACATCATTAACAAAGTGATTAGATAATAGCTTAATGTAGGCATGGATAATGAATAACCCTAGCAAGTTCTCATTAGGCCAATGCCTCAATTTATAGAGTTTACATCCAAGCATCTAATCCCACTGATTTCTCCTTGATTCACTCCACCTCTTTTGCTTGATTCTCTCCACCTCTTCACTTTTCCCAAAATATCTCCACACTTCCTAAATCTTCTCATGCTACCCTTTATTCTCTCCTAGTAGATTCTTCTCACCTTTTCACATGTTCTTTCACATTTACACATTCTCTTTTACAGCTTCTAACCAAGGGCTTGTTCCTGCACACACCCTATTCACTTGTATATTTTAACACCTCCCCTCAAGTGAATACTCCTAGCACACCTGGACCCTATACCAAGTTTCTCTCTTACTTGATAGTCCGCGAGACCAGTGTCTAGCACACCTCCCCTCAAGTTAACTTAGCACACCTGGACCCTATACTAAGTTTCTCCCTTACTTGATAGCCGCGACGACGAGTGCCTCAAGTCCCTAAACTCATAGTCCTTGACACTCTCTCTCTATGTGTCCAAGGCTTACTACAAGTTCCCGCGACCTTGACTAAAGTGCTCACACATACATCTATCTACCACGTGGCCTACATCATCGGTGGCTCAGAGGTGGTTTTACTTTGTTGGGATAGGTTACATTGGGTTGTGGGGTCTCTCTCTCTCTCTCTCTCTCTCTCTCTCTCTCTCTCTCTCTCTCTCTCTCTCTCTCTCTCTCTCTGAGATTTTCACATGGCTCCTCACTCTTTGGAGCCTCACATCTTCTCTTGTCTACAGTCTTCTTCTCGTGGTAGCTTCTCTTCACGCGTCCATGTCTTCCTCTTCTTTCAGTCTTCTCGTGGCAGCTTCTCTTCATACGTCCATGTCTTCCTTCAATGCTTCCTCTAGATTTTCTTGGTGTGGATCTTCCTCTTGGAAAGAGATATTCTTCTTCTTTCCATGTGGCTGGGGTCATGAGCTTGTCTGTCACATCTTCTTGCTCCATGTGAGCAACATGTTTAAATGATTTGCTGACAGTTCCTTTGGGCTTTTGATGTTTATCTTGTATCATTATGCAATGCAAACCCAAATCTATGCGGGAGGTCTTACCTCTTTCCTTATTCTGGGGACAAGGGTAGTGTCTGATCCCATTTTTACACTTATGCAATGTGCCCAATACTACATAATGCATATAGCATTCATTCTTATGCACATTCCCAAATGCAACTCTGGCTGTGAATAATCTTGAATTTGAGTGAGATTTATAGGCATTAACCAAGGGTTAAATGCAAAATGATGATTATCACAAATTTATCAGCGCAATTTTACTAGAAATTACATTAAATCAAGGGTAACCAATTTGTACAGAATGGTTGGAGTATCAAACCAACTCCGAATTGCAATATGAAGTTATAGGGATCTATATCAGATACCTAATACTTAATTTGAACCCTCAATTACACCAAAATATAATGATTAAAATTAATCCACTATTTTGTGTGCCAAAAACAGAGTATGCGGGGAGTGCAGATCTAGTGCCTTAGACTTCAATTGAGCTCAAATGCTTTCAAGGCCATCAATAGCAATGAGTCTAGTAGAGGATTAAGCCAAGAAACACAAGATTTGACCAAACATTGAATGCTTAATCGCTATTTTACCAAAGTCACCTGCAGATTTGATGAAGAGCTTGGATCTCATTGTAGACTTGATCAAATTGAAATCTGACTTTACCAGCTTGTAGAGCATGCTTGAAAACACTTGAGGCTAAGAGGAATTAGACCCATTTGATCTGGAGCAACAGAGAAATCAAATTCACCTCAGAAAAATGGTGCCCAAAAATCGGGAGTTCTACGTGGCTGTTTGCGCTTCTGATTTGATTGGCTGGAGTAGCAATGAGTTGGCTGTTTGTGGCTAGAAGGGTTTGGCCTAATGTTGAGTGTGAAAGGAGCTAGAGCTCCTCCACTAGCTGGGGGTACAGAGGCTAGTTGAAAAATAACTAAAATTTTGATTATTTTCTAATTATCTACTAATCCTAATTAACTAGATAATGGGCTCATAAACTTGATGGATTCTAGGCATGGCTTTGATACCATGTTGAAATTACAACAATGTGATGAGCTATGGTGGATCAAATACTAGAATCAACATCATTAACAAAGTGATTAGATAATAATTAAGACATGATTAGTGAATAATTAACTAATAGCTTAATGTAGGCATGGATAATCAATAACCAGCAAGTTCTCATTAGGCCAATGCCTCAATTTATAGATTTTACATCCAAGCATCTAATCCCACTGATTTCTCCTTGATTCACTCCACCTCTTTTGCTTGATTCTCTCCACCTCTTCACTTTTCCCAGAATATCTCCCAGAATATCTCCACACTTCCTAAATCTTCTCATGCTACCCTTTATTCTCTCCTAGTAGATTCTTCTCACCTTTTCACACGTTTTTTCACATTTACACATTCTCTTTTACAGCCTCTAACCAAGGGCTTGTTCCTGCACACACCCTATTCACTTGTATATTTTAACAAAATGGACAATTCTCTCCCCTTGGGGGTGGTGCTAGTAGCCAACCACAAGGTAAAAATGATTTACCTATTAAGAGAGACTCGTTGCCTAACTACACGTCATTCTTACTATAGGTCTAGAATATCCAAGGGTGTTGAACAAAGAATTCAGAGACCTGTAGTATTGGATGCACATGTTCTTGAGGAAAGGTTTATCAGGGAGTGTGAGCATGAGGTGTTTCTTGTGGAGAGAAAAATGGGAAGCTCCATGGAGGCAAACTGCTATGAAGTTGCAATAAAAGAAACACCTCCAACATCGAGTGAACAATTGCCAATCATACTGGCATGCAAACATATTTACTATAAATTTATTAGGGTATCTGGGTTTGATGTTGACTCTCATATGTTTATGCATCAACCAATTTTGAAGGAACATGAGGTCATGATGACATTGACAAAGGAAAGATCATATATTTAATACCACACCTCTCCTGCATTTTTGCCATCCTTTTGCACACCCTTAGTAGTATTGCTATTTTTCTACACCTCTCCTACATTTATGCCATACTTTAAGACATGTTGTAATGGACTGCTTTTTGTGCTTCCTTTTGCACACCCTTATTAGTATTGCACTTTTTGTTTTGTGACTATTGAGAAACTTGCCACAAATTCAAAGTTTTCATGAGTTTGTTTTTTTTGCAATTCTTCTATAATCTATAATCTCAATAGTCTCTTTGATCTCTCTGATCTTTGACCCTGATCTCTCTACCTTATTTACTCTGCTTCAAAACATTAGTTAAAGAAAATATTAATTGTAGTGTTGCATATTCATAAGAAAACGTGTTATACACACTCGTGAGTTCGTAGCAAACTTGTTTAGAATAACTTGATCTTCAAAGGTTCTTCAAATGTTATGCATCCACAAAAAATGATTAGCATCTTTGGAGACATGGTGTCCAATATTGAATTTCTTAAAAAGGTTACCCACACTAAAGGAATGCCACTTTTGAGACATGGTGTCCACGCTTGAATTCCAAGCACATGTACGATTGTTTTCAAATCACTCCATCTTCAAAGATTGTGCAGCCACCTTGCCACCTTTAGAGACATAAACCCATTTGAATGGTCAGGTTCCAAAGGACTACAATAGAAGTTCATCTATGTCTCTTCTAATTAAGTCACCATGTGCTTATTTACCATATCAACTTTGACCACGTGCTTATCAACTGTATCCACTATGACGATGTGCTTCTCAAATTTTACATAGATGGATAAGTGCTTGCCAACCGTATCCACTATGACGATGTGCTTCTCAAATTTTACATAGATGGATAAGTGCTTGCCAACCGTATCCACTCTGACGATGTGCTTCTCAAATTTTACATAGATGGAAAAGTATGATGAGCTGTTGAGATTTTTGAATTGATGATGCTCTCTTCTTGGTTGTTTTTTTTAATTGAGACTTGGAAGAAGGAACACCTGTGTGTAAGTGTGTCTGATGGTTGGTGAACTATTAGTTCTGACAATCAGAATGAGTTGAGGTTCAGTGTGCATTTTGTGCCAGCTTGACCTCAATACAGTCAGCTGAGGGTGTAGGGATCTTGCTTTGGTTTGTCTGAGTTGAGGGGAAGTGTCCCTGAGTCACAACTGACAGTCTAAAACCTGTCAGAGGTCTGTTGTCAATGGTTAGAAGGCTTTGTGGTCCAAATGATGTTTCTGTGGACAGCTACAGTCAGGTTCCTGTCATCAGAAGGGTATCCACAGGGTTAGGTCTTGGCTTGGTTTGAGTGTCTAGAGGGTAAGAAGTGCCAGCTGGCTGATACAGAGGAGAGAGAACCTGTATCAGTTGGGTTAGCAAATTTTGTGTCAAAATTTTGAGGCATAAGTGAAGGTCAAAAGAGGGTCAGAGGAAGGTCCAGCAAAGGCAGCAGGAGGCCCCTGAAGTTGTGGATATAAGGTCTGCTGACCTCAAAGGATCCTAGAGGACTTGTTTCTGCTTGGGGAAAAGAGTAGACTTCGAAGGCAAAATTCTACCCTTTCTGCGTCAACTGGGTGTGCTATTAGTCAGCTGGTTATCAGTTGTGGTGTCAGAAGAGGCTCTGAAGTGAAAGATTAGAGGTGCTAGAGGTGTGTGCTGACCTAGGAGGGCATCTGACGGAGGCAGCTGAGGATATCATTTCACATTGAATTAGGTGGAAAAACATTAGCCACACAATGAGGTTGTCAAAGTACAACTGGTGTAACCACTAAGCTCACCAAACCTAGTCAAAAAAAACTTAATCTAGCTAAACAACTCGCTAGAATATAAGTGGTGCAACCATGAAGCTTGTCAAATTCATTCAAGCTTGCCTCATCAAGCTCGCCAAAAATTATTATCCCTACCAAATCTTTCCCCTCTCATTTTACATGCGCACACCTTTAGGCCCCTCTCATTTTACATGTGCACACCTTTAGGCCCCTTGTATGTTTTCTTAATGCCAAGGCTAACAATACTTTATTTAGAAAAGTATGATAGTTTCAAGGTATATCTTCATAATCAAGATTTTAGAAGCCTTAAGGATTTTACTAGCCTTACACTTTTTATATAGCAAAAGCTTTGATACCACGTAAAGCAATCCTTGGACCCCACTAGCACCACTTGTATTACACCACATTGTGCAATTTGCAAACTAGCCTCGATTAGGGCAGCTAGCTAGCTAGCTCACCTTAATCATGGATGTTTTTTTCCCTTTAGAAAAACCTTACACCTTTTATAAAAAAAACTTGCATGATTTTATCATATATAAAAAGCCTTACACTTTTTATAGCAAAAGCTTTGATACTATGTAAAGCAGTCCCCATAGCTCTAGCTAAAGCACTTGTGAGCTTAAGGTTAGACTCAATTGTCAACAGACCAATCATAGTGCTATGTCGAAAGCCCAATATCCCACCCCACTAGAGACCAGGTTAATTACATTAACTTTGCTGTTCAAAATGCCCAGAGTGCAGAATACAGCTTTTGATCCCAATCTGTTCAATTTTCATTAACCACTTTCTTCAAGATTCTCAATAAAATTTATAGGAAGATTCAACTTGACCATTAACTTGAGGATAATATATTGTAGACTTTTTATGAATAATCATGTGGTATTGAGTTAATCTTTTAATTACTCCATTCAAAAAATGTCCTCCTTGATCACTAACTAACTCAATTGGGCATCCGAATCTGGTAATAATCATCTCATAAAGAAATTTTACAACAAAACTGGCTTTATTATCTTTTAATGCTTTAGCTTCCACCCATTTGGTACAATAATCTGTGGCTACCAGAATATATTTGTTGTCATTTCTCTGAGCTGGAGGTTTAAATGGTCTGCTGACAAAATCCAAACCCTATTTCTTAAAAGGTTCCATTAGAAGCACTGGATTGTGGGGCATCCGATCTAATGCACTTGGCTGAACCAATCACGCAGACGTCACATTCTTGAGCAAACTTCCATGCATCTTTAATCACTGTTGGCCACCATAATCCACCTTGAAATATTTTTTGGCCAGTTACTTCTTTAGAAAAATGGTTGTCCACTGATACCTTGGTGTGCTTCCACCAATATTGCTTGTTGCTCATGTACTTGGACAAACCGGCAAATTGTTTGATCAATGCCCATTTTATATAATTGACCCGCAATCACCAAATAGGTTTTATACAATTGACCCACAATTACCAAATAGGTTTTATTTCGGAGAGCTAAATGCTTCTGGAGATCTTTGCTCATATGATCTAGAAAATTTCATTCTGTTAAAAACATAAGCATTTTGTCGTACCAATCTGGAACTGCAGTAATTCGAAACAAATCCGCATTCGATAAAACTGATCTGATACACCTTCCGGAGCTTCTCCATTGTCTATCTAGGATAGAAAATCTATAACTACATGTTGACTGCCTGGTGTATGACAGACAGTAAATTCAAATTCTTGCAATATCAGCATCCACCTTGCTAATTTTCTTGATAATCTAGGCTTTTCGACCAAGAATACCAAAGCTTGATGATCCACATGAAAAGTAAATTTATTGCCCAAAAAAGTAAGCTAAAATTTCTTCACTGAATAAATTATTCCAAGTGCTTCTCAGTTGGCAGTAGAATAATTCCTTTCTACTCTTGATAACATCTAGCTGGCATAATAAACTGGTGGGAACCATTTATAAGTACACTTCCAATTGCTACATCAGAGGCATCAACAAAGACATGGAATGGTTTGGACCAATCTGGTGGTTGAACAATCGGTGTGACTGCCAACATCAGCTGTAAATATCAAAAAGATTGCTAATATGCCTCCATCCATATATACGGAACATCTTTCTTTGTGAGAAGATACATTGGATAAGCCACATCCGCTAGGTACTGCAAAAATCTATTATGCCATTTAATCTGACCCAAAAATGTTTGTAATTCTTTGAGATTATGGGGTGCCAATAAAGCTTTAATTACTTCCACATTCTGGGAATCTATTGCAATTCCGGTTTGCTGACACTACAAGCCCCAACAGAATTCCACTAGTAACTACAAATGCACATTTAGCCGGATTGAGACTCAGGCGGGCGGTCTGGCACCTTTCAAGATAGCGTTAAAAATAGGAGATGCTCCATCATTTTTCTGAAGACACTAAAATCATCCAAGAATACTTTCATAAATGTAACCAAGTAATCATATAAAATTTCTTGAACCATTCTTTAAAATGTCTCTGGAGCATACTTCAGACCAAATGTCATCACATTGGAAGCAAATGCTCTCCATTTTGTAACAAAAGCTGTCTTTTCACGGCGGTCATCTAGGGCCATCAGAACTGTATCCACTGAAACCATCCAGGAAAGAATACATCTCATGTCCCTCAACAGCATCTAACAGGGAATCTGTGAACGGGAGCGGGAAATGATATGTCTTTGTCACAACATTGAGCTTCCGAGATCCACATAGACTCGAAGCTTTCCGTTCTTTTTTGGCACAATTACAATCGGTGACAGCCATGTCACCTTATCCACCGGATACATGAATCCCACTTTCAAAAGTTTATCAATTTCCTCCTTAACTTTGCATAATTTGGATTCATCTAGTACTGCTGAGACAGAAACAGGATCCTCCTTGAGATTGATATGGTGTTGATAAAACTGAGGATCAACTCCCTTCATATCTTTTGTAGCTCCAGGCAAATACATCCATATAAGATTTTAATAAGTTATGGAGTTTTGCTTTAAATTCTACATCCAACTTAGTGCCCTGACATGAACTATCTTTGGATCCTTTGCATCGCCCAGATTCATATCTTCCAGCTCATCTGCTACTATGACCCTATGGATGTGCTTCATTGTAGGGAATATGCATATCTGAGTGAGTGTGTGTGTGTGTGTGTGTGTGTGTGTGTGTGTGTGTGAGAGAGAGAGAGAGAGAGAGAGAGAGAGAGAGAGAGAGAGTTCGGGTTGCATGTACATATAGGCAATCTGTATTTGAAGCGTGGTGCAGTTCTTGCTTTTGCTCACTCTATTAACTATCCCAACAACATAAACGTGCGCGGATGGAGGGGTGAGAGCCATTAACACAAATCAGAAGCCATTGGGCAAGGGGATCCATTTTAAGTTTGCCGAATGAGCACCTCGATCTAGTTCTTGTCCCTGATTCACGCCGCAGAAAATCAATGTCCATTTTAAGTTTGCAGAGAATATGCACATCCGAGAGAGAGAGAGAGAGAGAGAGAGAGAGAGAGAGAGAGGGTTGCACGTACATACAGGCAATCTGTATTGTAAACGTGGTGCAGTTCTTGCTTTTGCTCACTCTATTAACTATCCCAACAATAGAAACGTGCACGGCGGATGGAGGGGTGAGAGCCATTAACACAAATCAAAAGCCATTGGGCAACGAGATCCATTTTAAGTTTGCACCTCGATCTAGTTCTTGTCCTTGATTCACTTCGCACAAAAAGGGGTACAAGTTCTAAGGGTTTTGACCTATTTTGAAAGCAAAACAATATCCAATTATTTTATCGAAGAAAATAAATGTGCGTACGTGTCCGAACCCGGACTCGAACCGGAGACCTCTAGTGTGTGAGACTAGCGTGATAACCAACTACACCATCCGGACAGTTTGGGGAGGGAGGGAGAGAAGGGGGGAGGTAGCAAGAGGGTCGACGGTCTCTCGCACCCAACGCGACTAGACCAAACGCCCGAGGTTGAGATTGAAAACACTAATAGTGTATAGTGGCTGGCAACTCTGTTACATCGCCTGTGTGAGAACGACAGCGCGGGGCAGAGGAGTAGACAGAACTCCCTCTGGACGTCACAACAGGATGATAAGAAGAGAGGCGCCGCAAGCATGGCTTTTGCTTGGAGAAGCCGGCAGCTTATCAATATATCATCATCCTGTTTTCCATTTATTTCACTGACGAGGCGTCAGAGAGACTGACTCCCTCTTCTAATTAGAGTGGCGCTTGACCTGCTTCCGGTTGTGGTCAGTGTCAACCTCAAGATGATTCTTTGATAATAAGTTTGTCGAATCATCACACTCCTTGTGAGGTATGTGCTCTGTCCCCCCTTACTATGTCGCACCCGTCATCTGTATTCGATTTTTATGTTTATTTTTATTGTTTTATGTAGCTCTATGCACAAGAGTCTTATGTTGCATGGCTCTTATGCATATATCTATGCATAAGGATCTTACCCATACCTCTATACACAAGGATCTTATCCATATCTCTATGCAGCACAAGGATCTTAGCCATAGTTCTATACACAGGGACCTTATCCATATCTCTATGCATAAGACTTTTATACATAGAACTCTTATGCATAGCTCGCTATATATGCATAAGAGCTATAGATAAGATTTTTATGCATAGATGTATGCGTAGCGCTATGGATATATCTATGCATATAGATATTTTTCTCTTATGGATACATAAGACTTTAATACATAGAGATCTATACATATGACTCTTATGCATAGCTGGCTAAATGCATAAGAGCTATAGTTAAGAGTTTTATGCATAGATATATGCGTAGAGCTATGTATATATCTATGCATATAGATCTTTGCCTCTTATGGATAACTCTATGTGTATGGTGTATGTAGGATGATAGTGATGATGACAATGATGATGATGTTGACAACCAAGTGATGCTCTTTGAGATGACGATGATGAGGACAGTGATGATTGATCTATTCATTGGATGTATTTAGATCGTGTTTTACCTATTTACTATGCCTAAATTATGCATAAGAGCATGCATAGAGCTTATTCGTAAGGCTTGCGGACTTGCTTTCATGTGGGCTTGTAGGCTTACTGGTTTGCAGGCTTGTGGGCTTACAGACTTGTGAGCTTATCAGCTTGCAAAATTACCAGCTTATAAGCTTACTTGCTAGCAAATCTACCAGCTTCTAGCGGGCTTACTCGCTTGCAGAATGTGCATCTCATTAATAAGAATTGTCACTTAAGAAGACAAAGAGTACCTCTACAAGATGAGATCATAGTTGGAGGTGTGCACTTTGTTGAATGGAAAGGTTATTCAAAATCTACATGCTTATGCATAAAGCTATTCATGCTCCTATGCTTTTATCTTTGGAAGAGCATATGCATAGCTCTTATGCAAAGCACAAGGGACATGCATAGCTCTTTGCATACTTTTAAGCAAAGTAGTAGAGCATACATGTGATACCCCCCTACCACTCTATCTATACAATAACATGGTAGTAAAAATCACATTAAGGGTAGAGCAGCTTAATTTTGGGGCCTTATATCACATTATCCTAATGCTTGGATATTCTGTCAGTTCCCCTTAGTCTTAATAGAACTATCCTTACATAAGGAAAAGTGAATGATTCCTCCATGTATTTTCCCTTCATAATTCTCACAAGCAAGTCACATCGAGTGGCTCCCCAAGGCTCAACAAGATGTCTTGACTCCTCAATTATGAAGGCAATTCCCATATCCGTGTTCATGATTGATGATCTAAATTACTCATCCTAAGTTCCTCGTTCTAAAAATATATTTTTGTCTCATTTTGGAAAGTATCCATAGCTCGAGTCCACCCTACCACTCACTTTCCAGTGTTTGGTCCTTTCTCTCTGCTTAAACCAAATCCATGAGCTCAGCCTATCCCCGTGCAATCCCATGGGTCTAGTCATTCGCCCACCACTGGACCTATAGAGCCAGTCTGAACTCACGTACCCATGATTAAAAATTTCATTTTGCTCACACACATCGAAATCCATTTAATTGCATATGTATGTCTAGAGGGTAAAACTCTTCCAAAAGAGTATGTAAGCTCTTCTTTGGCTGTAAACTACAAAAGACACCCCCAAATTATCCCTTGAACTTTGTTCTATAAAGGTACATACCTCTTCCAAAGCTTTGGTCAACCATTGAGCTTCCCACAACCATATATCGACTGAAAAACAATGACTTTATAGTAATTTCCAAGTACATTCACTATTATTCCCTCGCAATGCTCCATCATAGAAGCGAGTTTCCATGAAGCTTCTTTTTTGGGAAATTCTTTCCATTTCATAAGGTATTTCACAAAAGTTTGATTACAAATAACTCTTTTGGGAAATCCTTTCCATTTCATAAGGTATTTCACAAAAGTTTGATTACAAATAACTCTTTCTCTTTTGCACAAAATCTTCTTCAATAAGTATTTAGTCAACCCTTCTTCATCTATAGGAGGTAATTCCTCATGAACAACAACTTTTGGTCCCACAATAAGCTTTCAAGTGATATGAAATACATCATGACTCCTTGTCGATGAGGGTAGCAACAATTGATAAGCTACTTCACCAACCCTTCTCAGCACTTTGTAAGGACCATAATATCGATGAGCTAATTTGGTATTAGTATTACCTTATCTTGATTTTGGCAATCTCAAGAATACATACTCACCCTCCTTGAACTCCAAGTGTCTTCTATGATTGTTTGCATAATGCTTCATACTCTCTTGGGCTTGCTTTCATATGCACCTTACATCGTTGAAGCAAAGCTTGCAGGTTCTAGGCATCTTCCTTTGCATTTTGATTCGTCACATCTTGCTTTATGACCATCATTGGGACATTTACTTTGTATCCATATAATGCCTCAAAAGGTGACATGCCAATGGTCTCATGATGGGTGTTATTATATGTAAATTCGGCAAGAGACAACCACTCATCCCATGCACTTTGTGTCTCCTAGCAAAAGTGCCTCAAGCAGGTCTCTCACCCACTTATTCACCCTTTTTCAACCATCAGTCTAGGCGTTAACTTGGTGCCCATAATAGCAAACAATGTGCCCCAAAATAAGCTCACAAACTTTACATCTCAGTCACCACTTATAATCTCCATTGTCACACCATGTAATTTGAACACATGCTCCACAAATTACTTGGCACCAAAGATTTTGTATACTTGATCTTGGTAGGGATAAAATGAGCCACTTCATCATACGATCCACCATCACATACAAGCTATCCCATCTTGCTCTTGTAGAAAAGGCAATCCTATTACCAAAGTCCACAGAAATGTGAGTCCACTTGCCTTTGAGAATAGGAAAGGGCTAAAGAAACCCATTCGGCTTATGTGTAGGATCTTTGTTAAGTTGGAAAGACATACACTTTAATACAATTACATGCCCAATCAAATCTTTATAAAGGAATCCCACCAATTCAGTGGTCGGGTGGTTGGCTAACGCATGGGCCGGATGGGGTTGGCTAACCCATGGGCTGGATAGGGTTAGGCTAGATCGAAGGATTCCTGAGAAATAACTAGATACGATTAGTTACGTTAATCAGTTTAAATCCTAAGAAGACCTTGTTCTGTTGGAGGGGATCATCGGCTATGCCTCAAAAATGAGGAAAAAAGCAGTGATTCCATGGACCAAGTGCAAGTCTCTCCTTGATCTAACCATGTGACTTCAGGTTTGATCTGATCAGTTTAATTTAGTCACGATGACTCGTTAGAGTAATCTCCTCGTTAAAAGATTTTCCCCCTTCCTCGCGGAATCGCCCATGCCTTCCGGGCGAGGGGAGTCTTCCGGGCTCGGTCTCGGGGGACCGCCCCCCGGGCTAGCCTCTCGTCCCGGACATCCGCGGGCGAGGCCCCGAGTGTGTAGGACCCCCACCCCGCGCGGGAGGCCGACGCTGCTTTTGCCTGCCTGCCGGCAGGACCCCCAGAGCGGGCGGGCAGGGACTTCACATTTCCTTGCTTATGTAAGCCTATTGGCTTGCAAAATTATCAGCTTACAAGCTTATTTGCTAGAAAAATTATAGGCTTGTACTGAGTACTAGCAACCTTACTGGCTTATAGAATGTGCATCTCATTAATAAGAAATATCACTTAACAAGACACGAAGTACATCTACAAGATGATCTTGTTGTTGGAGGTGTGTACTTTCTTGAATGGAAATTTTATAGTTGGATGATCTTGTTGTTGGAGGTGTGTACTTTCTTGAATGGAAATTTTATTCAAAATCTCTATGCTTATGGGGATAAAGCTATGCATGCTCCTATGCTTTTCTCTTTACAACAACATATATCTATACATAGCTCTTACAAAGCATAAGGAGTATGCATAGCTCTATGCATGTTTTTAAGCAAAGTAGTAGAGCATACATGCGAGACCCCCTCTTAGTTATACAATAATATGGCGACAAAAGTAACATTAAGGGTAGAAAACTCACTGCCTTATGTCATAATATCAAAATGCTTGGCTATTGTCACTTCCCCTCAGTCTCTGACTATACAACAATTATTACATAAGAAAAAGTGAATGATTGCTCCAGGTATTTTTCCTTTAGAATTCTCACAAGAAGGTCACATCGAGCGATCTTCCCAAGGCTCAACAAGATGTATTGACTCCTCGATTATGAAGGAAATTCATGTATCCTTGTTCATGATTCCTAATCTAGAATACTCATCCCAAGTTCCTCGTTCTCTAAAAATATTATTTATCTTATTTTGGAAAGTATCCCAACTCAGGTCCACCCTGCCTTGCCCACTTTTGAGTGCTTGATCCTTTCTCTACTTAAACTAGATCCATAGCCGCATACTAACCTTGTCCAATCCCACCACTAGACCTATGGAGAAATTGTGGGCTCACGCACCCATGGCTCTAGCCTTCCGCCCCACCACTGGACCTATGGAGCCATTGTGGACTCATGCACCCATAATTGAAAATTTGATTTTACTCACACCACTTAAACAAGTTCATATGCACACTCCTTGAAAGAATTCCTTTTATAAAAACAAAACATTATACAATTTTCTATGTATCATGCATAATTTCATATGTCTAATCATATATCACAATGTAACACATCAGTGTTACATCATCAACATAAATCTCCTTCCACCATGATTGTGATCCTCAGACCAAGACAACATGCTCCATTAAGCCCAATCACTCCTCGACCACTGTGAGATAATTGAAGGAGTTTGCATATCCCACATCCACCTTAACACATGTTCCATAATACAAGGAGCCTATAGAGAGTGAGTAAAGAGAGAGTAGAGAGATAAAAAATAATGCACTCAAGTGGAGTACTATGCATATGCACTCTATGGGAGTAAAAAAATGGCCAAGAGCTTGGGTCTCATTCTTTATATTATGAATATCAAGATTAGCTACATAAACTTGCCTAGGTTCACTTATGTAGGCCATACTGTTCACATGACCTTATTATCCATGGTCCTATTTACATGGGTGGCTTCCCATGGCACATTGGACAACCAATGTGTTCCTCTATATTACCAAACATCCCCACCCAAATGGTTTCTTCCTCTGCAAAACCCTTGATTAATGTCACATAACCATAAGGGTAAGGTATAACAACATAGGAAACACATCATCTCCTCAATTGCATATGTATGTCGAACTCTTCCAAAAGAGTATGTAAACTCTTATTTGGCTATAAAACCCTATGGCACCCTCAAATTAGCTCTTGAACTTTGTTCCATGAAGATACATCCCTCTCCCAAAGCTTCTATCAACCATTGACCACATATAGACTAAAAGACAGAATTTACAGCAATTTCTAGCAAGCACATTCACTATTATTCCCCCACATTTTTTTCATCAGAGTCATCCAAAAATCCTTTGCAATGCTCCATCATAGAAGCAAGTTTCCATGAAGCTTATTCTTTGGGAAATCCTTTCCATTTCGCAAGGTATTCCACAATAGTTTGATTATGAAGAACCCTTTCTCTTTTTCCCTAAATCTTCTCTAGCACCACCCTTCTTCATCTATGGGAGGAAATTCCATCAACAACAACTTTTGGTCCCACATAAGATTTCAATTGTGATATATCAAGAACTTTATGAATCCTTGTCGATGAGGGTAGCAACAAACTGATAGGCTATTTCACCAACCCTTCTCAACACTTTGTAAGGACCATAATGTGCATGAGCTAATTTGGTATTAGTATTGCCTTTGAGTGACCCATATCTTGATTTTGGGAATCCCAAGATCACATAGCCACCCTCCTTGTACTCCAAGTGTCTTTTATGTTTATCTACATAATATTTCATACTATCTTGGCCTTGCTTTATATGTGCCTTGCATTGTTAAAGAAAAGCTTGTATCTTCTTGGCCTCTTCCTTTGAATTTTGATTCATGAAATCTTGCCTTATGACCATCATTGGCACATTTACTTTATATCCATATAATGCCTCCAAAGGTGACATCCCAATACTCTTATGATGGGTGTTATTATATGCGAATTTAGTAAGAGATGGCCACTCATCCTGTATCTCATAGCAAAAGTGTCTCAAGTAGGTCTCCACTCACTTATTCACCCATTGTGTTTGACCATCCATCTTCGAATGATAAGTGGGCTAGGCATCAACTTAGTTCCCATGATAGCAAAAAATGTGGCCCAAAATAAGCTCATAAACTTAACATCTCTGTCACTCACAATCTCCATCGGCATACCATGCAATTTGAACACATGCTCCACAAATTTCTTAGCAACCAAAGAGGTCATATATTGGATCTTGGTTGGGATAAAATGAGCCACCTTCATCATACTATCCACCACCACATATAAGCTATCCCATCCACTTCTTGTAAAAGGAAATCCCATAACAAAACCCATAGAAATGTGAGTCCATTTGCCATTGGGAATAGGCAAGGGCTAAAGCAACCCATTCGACTTATGTGTAGGATCTTTGTTAAGTGGGCAAGGCATATACTTTGTATTATTTTTCTTAATACAAATGCATGTAGGCCCTTCCATATGCCCTTCCGAAAGAAAATATTTTTAACCTTGTTATAACTCTTAAAGATTCTTAAATTTCCCTCAGTTGGGGTTGTGGGAAGCCCTAGCGCTATAGAAAGAACGCAGGGAATAACCCAATGCCATGGGGCTTTTCCCAACCACATTCAAGAGCACAAACAGCTCAATTGAGAAACTAGTTTACCATGGCTTAGCACACAAATACATAGTCGGGGTGTGTCACTCACCTTTTCAAAGCTGGTTGCCTGGGATTCTCGTTAGGAGACAATGTTGTCAAGTATGCACACCCAAAAGCTCCACTCCATTGTCACTAGCCGCACTACAATGGAAGCTCGACCCTCCTCACACCACTCAATCTTACACACTCACTCTCTCATACACATGCAAGTAAGCACACATAAGAGCTCAAGCAAGCAAAAGGTAAGAAAGTAATAGTATAGAAAAGTAGAGAATGAGAGCACACTATTAGCTTATGTATAAAGAATGAGTGGTGAAAGTTACATTTTGCCTCATGTGTGACTGTGTTATAGGTATATATTTCATCATATTTTTTATGCATAATAATCGTAGAAAAATATGCTTGATTTAATGTGTGCACAAGGTTATTTTATGAGTTATTTTTTTTGGCTACGTGCCAAATGTTTGTACAAATTATTTATGCATCTTTGTGCATGGTGTTGCTATATTCCTAGCACATATGCTAGAAGAGCTATAATTATTTAAAACTTAGTGTGTGAACAAGCTTTAGTGTTTGAGATATTTTTGTGAAAAGAAAGCTTGTAGAGCAAACTTGGGCTAAAATAGCCATGTATTTTTTATGGAATAAAATCTATAAAACTACTCAAGCGGAAGAGGCACTTGGGATAAAATCTATAAAACTACTGCGGAAGAGGCACTTGGGACACCCAATCTGGTATTCTCTCACGTCTCCCAGGGTCCCGTGTACTTTTCCATTTCAATGGTATCAGAGCCCAGGGTACGGCACAAGACCTGTTGGTTCTCTGTGTGAAGGTGAGGAACGACATCACGAAGCCCAAGTAACTTAGCGTGGACAACGACGCGTTAGAGAGCTGGTGACACAATGGCCCACAACAGTGAGCAAGCGGCATAACACCCAGGTGCACACTGCGGGACAACCGACGGGAGATCCCCACATAAACAGCGAGAAAGCGCGTCGACGGCGGTAACCACGCTCAACAACAGCACAACCACCAGCCACAACGATGCTTTTTGACACACACTTGGGGGGCACTTGGGACCCAATCTGGTATTCTCTCGCGTCTGTTATTTTTGTGTTGGCATGCTTCCCAAGGTCCCATGTACTTTTCTATTTCAATGGTATCGGAGCCTTGTTGAAATTAGAGCAATGTGATGAGCTATGGTGGATCAAATACTAGAATCAACATCATTAACAAAGTGATTAGCAAATAATTAAGATGTAATTAGTGAATAATTAGCAAATAGCTTAATGTAGGCATGGATAATCAAAAGCCTGCAAATTCTCTTTAGGCCAATGCCTCAATTTATAGAGTTTACATCCAAGCATCTAATCCCACTGATTTGTCCTTGATTCACTCCACCTCTTTTGCTTGATTCTGCTTCACTTTTCCCAGAATATCTCCCACAATATCTCCACACTTCCTAAATCTTCTCATGCTACCCTTTATTCTCTTTAGTAGATTCTTCTCACCTTTTCACAAGTTCTTTCACATTTACACATCCTCTTTTACAGCCTCTAACCAAGGGCTTGTTCCCGCACACACCCTATTCACTTGTATATTTCAACACCTCCCGCACACACCCTATTCACTTGTATATTTCAACACCTCCCCTCAAGTGAATACTCTCTAGCACACGTGGACCCTATACCAAGTTTCCCTCTTACTTGATAGCCCGCGACCAGTGCCTCAAGTCCCTAATCTCATAGTCCTTGACACTCTCTCTCTCTATGTGTCCAAGGCTACTACAAGTGCCCGCGACCGTGACTAAAGTGCTCACACATACATCTACCACGTGGCCTACATCATCGGTGGCTCAAAGGTGGTTTTACTTTGTTGGGGCAGGTTACATTGGGTTGTGGGGTCTCTCTCTCTCTCTCTCTCTCAGAGATTTTCACATGGCTCCTCACTCTTTGGAGCCTCACATCTTCTCTTGTCTTCAGTCTTCTTCTCGTGTGGCAGCTTCTCTTCACGCGTCCATGTCTTCCTCTTCTTTCAGTCTTCTTGTGGCAGCTTCTCTTCTCGTGTCCATGTCTTCCTTCAATGCTTCCTTTAGATCTTCTTGGTGTGGATCTTCTTCTTGGAAAGAGATGTTCTTCTTCTTTCATGGCTGGGGCCATGAGCTTGTTCGTCAGGTCTTCTTGCTCCATGTGAGCAGCATGTTTAAACATTTTGTTGACAGTTCTTTTGGGCTTTTGATGTTTATCTTGTATCATTATACAATGCAAACCCAAATTTAAGCGGGAGGTCTTACCTCTTGCCTTATTCTGGACAAGGGCAGTGTCTGATCGCATATTTACACTGATGTAATGTGCCCAATACATAATGCATATAGCATTCATTCTTATGCACATTCCCAAATGCAACTCTGGCTGTGAATAATCTTGAATTTGAGTGAGATTTACAAGCATTAACCAAGGGTTAAATGCAAAATGATGATTATCACAATTTTATCAGCACAATTTTACCAAAAATTACATTAAATCAAGAGTAACCAATTTGTACGGAATGGTTGGAGTATCAAGCCAACTCCGAATTGCAATCTGAATTTATAGGGATCTATATCAGATACCTAATGGTTAATTTGAACCCTCAATTGTACCAAAATACAATGATTAGCACTGATTAATAATTGATTAGCAAATTAATCCTCTGTTTTGTGTGCAAAAAACAGATTATGCGAGGAGTCCAGATCTAGTGCCTTAGACTTCAAATGAGCTCAAATGCTTTCAAGGCCATCAATAGCAATTAGTCTAGTAGAGGATTAAGCCAAGAAACACAAGATTTGACCAAACATTGAATGCTTAATCTCTGTTTTACCAAAGTCACCTCCAGATTTGATGAAGAGCTTGGATCTCACTGTAGACTTGATCAAATTGAATTCTAACTCCACCAGCTTGTAGAGCATGCTTGAAAACACCTGGGGCTAATAGTAGGAATTAGACCCATTTGAACTGTGGAAGTGAAGATCTCAAATTTTCTCCCAGAAATAGGTGCCTGGTAAATTTGCGATTTCTCTTGAACCTGTTGGTGGTTTGCTGCGCTGATTTGATTGGCTAGAGTAGCAATGAGTTGGCTAGCTAGGGTTAGAAGCAATAGGCCTAATTTTGAGTGTGCAAGGAGCTAGAGCTCCTCCACCAGCTGGTGGTACAGAGGTGAGTTGAAAAAAGAGGAAAAATTTATAATTTTCTACTAATCCTAATTAGCAAAATGATTAGCAAGATAATGGGCTCACAAATTGATGGATTCTAGGCATGGCTCTGATACCATGTTGAAATTAGAGCAATGTGATGAGCTATTATGGATCAAATACTAGAATCAACATCATTAACAAAGTGATTAGTAAATAATTAAGATGTAATTAGTGAGTAATTAGTAAATAGCTTAATGTAGGCATGGATAATCAAAAACCAGTAAATTCTCATTAGGCCAATGCCTCAATTTATAGAGTTTACATCCAAGCATCTAATCCCACTGATTTCTCCTTGATTCACTCCACCTCTTTTGCTTGATTCTCTCCACCTCTTCACTTTTCCCAAAATATCTCCACACTTCCTAAATCTTCTCATGCTACCCTTTATTCTCTCCCAATAGATTCTTCTCACCTTTTCACAGGTTCTTTCACATTTACACATCCTCTTTTACAGCCTCTAACCAAGGGCTTGTTCCCGCACACACCCTATTCACTTGTATATTTCAACAAGCCCAAGGTACGCTCCATCAGAAAGGTGTGTATGTTTGGGACACTGAAGATGGCCCAAGACCTGTTGGTTCTCTGTGTGAAGGTGAGGAACAATAGCATGAAGTCCAAGTAACCTAGCGTGGATAACGATGTGTCAGAGAGCTGGTGACACAACAGCCCACAACAGTGAGAGCAAGTGCGGCGGCATAACACCCACCCGCACTACACGATGGTCGTCTTGAGTGTTTGGGACACTCAAGACGGCCTAGGACCTATTGGTTCTCTGTGTGTGAAGGTGAGGAACGATAGCATGAAGCCCAAGTAACCTAGTGCGGACAACGACGTGTCAGAGAGCTGGTGACACAATGGCCCACAATAGTGAGCACATAGCATAACACCCACGCGCACTGTGCGATAGCCGATAGGAGATCCCGACATAAACAATGAGCAAGCGGCATCGACGGCAACCACGGCACAACCACTAGCCGACAGGGTGATAACATGCCGCAATGTCACCGGCACCACACGTAAATGACACAACGGACGTCAGCGCAAAACCAACAGTTTGACCGAGGGAGGCATCAGCCACTCTCGATGTCTCTAGAAGACATAAGGGGTATTATGCACTTCGTCTACTTCTTATACCTTTATCCTTGGTGCTACTGAATGCCATATGGGATAAAATAGATGTTGCACGGCAGCGCCTGGTGAGCCTCAGGGGAAAGAGGAAAAAGAAGAGAAATACAAGAGGAGAAGAAGAAGAGGAAAGAGAAGAAATAAGAAGAGGAAGAGGAAGAGAGAGTAGAAGAGGAGGAGGAGGAGGAGGAGAGAGAAGAGGAGGAGGAGGAGAGAGAAGAGGAGGAGGAGGAGAAGGAGAGAGAAGAAAGAGAAGAGGAGAAGAAGAAGAGGAGAGAGAATAAGAAAAAGAAGAAGAGGAGGAGAGAGAAAGAAAGAGAAGAGGAGAAGAAGACGAAGAGAGAGAAGGAAGAGAAGAAGATGAAAAGAAAGAAAGAAATTTATTTATTATTTTTTTAAAAGCAATTATTGTTATACTTTCATCGTTTGGACTTAATCGTTTTAGACACTTTCTCAGCTTTGTAGGGACTCTCGACTTAGGTTATAACAATGATCTCTACCATGGGACCATCTCTACCATGGGACTCTCGAATTAGGTTATAACAATGATCTCTACCATGGGACCACCTCGACTTACACACGATAAGTCCTCATCCTTACCAAACAATTATATTTTCAATTATGAATGAATTTTTTTAAATTCTCTATTTCTCTTAACCTTTTCATTTTGTAGCCAACAATACATCAAGGTAACATCTTCTTACTCTTGCATTCTATTTTACATCGTCAAGTTTTATTTAACATTTGTTATTTAAGTTTATTTCACTTGGACTCGATATATGATTGACGATGAAGAAGAACAAGTCTACCATGTGACGACTACTCCGACTCTTAGGGTAACATATTCATTTGATTATCTCTACAATAAATTTTATTTAAGACTTTTTGTAAAATTCAAGCACATTTCTTTGTTGGAATTAGGGTTGCAGGAATGCACACACAACTTCAAGAAGATGAGGAAGCTTGAGCACAACACAGTAGTGTATTATGAGTGCCAAAAATGAAAGATAACAAGCCCTAGAAGATAATGGGCGTATATACAATGCACGGGGGAAAAAACCTCCTAGTGAGGGAAAAAGTGCCCCGGCGGTCCTAAGTGTGTTCACACACATCACTACTATAATATGGTAACAAATCCCCCCTGGAGTGATGCGGTGAACAAGAGCTAGCACTCATGTATAGGGAAGTGTCTAGCTATGTGGACGAATCCACAAAAGGGAGTAAGCCCAAAGCTTTGCGAAAAGCTTCGAACTTCTCACGAGGCAGAGCCTTTGTGAAAAGGTCTGCAAGGTTATCCTGTGTTGGCACATAAGCCAAACTGATCTCTCCTGCAGAGAGTCTCTCCCTGACATAATGGTAGTGCACCTCAATGTGCTTCGTACGAGCATGGAACACTGGGTTCCGCGCAACTGCCAATGCGCTCTGACTGTCAGTGAAGATGGTGGTGGCAGATGGCTGCCCAACACCCAAATCAGCCATAAGGCGTCTGAGCCACACACACTCAACCGTAGCTGTGAAAGCTGCCCTGTACTCAGCTTCACAACTAGAAGTGGCCACAGTAGGCTGCTTCTTGCTCAACCATGATATGCATGAGCTTCCAAGCATGAAGCAAAAACCACTCGTGGACACGCGTGTGTCATAACAACCAGCCCAGTCAGAATCTGAAAAAGCATGTAAATCTGGCGGCAATGATCCCCCCTTGGGATAAAACAACATAAGATGCCGAGTACCACTCAAATAGCGAAAGATACGCTTCACTGCCTGCCAATGCTTAATGCCTGGGCTATGCATAAATCTGCTCACCTGTGAGACTGCAAACTGAATGTCTGGCCTCGTAATGCATACATAAATGAGGCAACCAACAGCTGTCTGATAGAGTGTGACATCAAAGTGATCTCCAGCATCATGAAGACTCAACTTCAAACCTGTCTCCATTGGAGTAGCAATAGGCTTGCAGTCTTCAAGGCCAAATCTCCGCAACAATGTTTCAATATACTTTGTCTGACACAAAGCAATACCTCCATCACACTGCTTAAATTGTATCCCCAAATAATGATGCAAATGCCCCAAATCTGACATCTCAAAAGAGGCATTCAAATCAGCCTTAAAATCAGCAATATGACTCTCATTTGGTCCTGTGAGCAGCATGTCATCGACATAGAGAGCAATGATTAGATGTACACCATCCACACGTTTAACATACAAAGTGCTTTCTATTGGACTATTCTGAAACCCATGTGCAGTCAAATATGCATGTATTTTTTCATACCAAGCTCGTGGAGCTTGCTTTAAACCATATAAAGCCTTTTTTAACCTGCACACTTTGTTTTCCTGCCCTCTTTGAACAAAACCACGAGGCTGCGATACATACACCTCCTCATGCAAATCTCCATTTAAGAACGCAGTCTTTATGTCCAGCTGATGTACATTCCAACCATTATGAGCTGCTAATGCACAGATGCTACGAACAGTGGTCATACGACATGTGGGAGCAAAAGTCTCATCAAAATCAATGCCCTTCTCTTGAGCATAACCTTTTGCAACAAGCCTAGCCTTATGGCGATCCACTGTGCCATCAGGCTTACACTTCAATTTGTATACCCACTTAGTGCCAATGGCCTTCTTGCCAGGGGGCAAGTCACATAAAGACCATGTACCATTCTTCATAATAGCATCGTATTCTGCTTGCATAGCAGCCATCCAATTTTCTGAACTTTGTGCCTCATCAAATGAAACAGGCTCACTTTCATCGCACATACTAGAAACAGCCAATGCATAACAATCTGACGCATAAGAGGCACCATGAGAGCCAGAACGAGTGCGAGTAGTCAAAGGGGCATCCAACTTGCTGTCACGCAAAGTCTGCACCAGCCATCTAGGCATATTCCTAGAGCCCTCAATCTCTTGTCTTTCATCCTCAAGTGCATCATGCACATCTACATCAGATATAGGCTGATCTGTGCCATCATTTAAAACCTGCATAGGCTGAAAAACTGCCTCATGAGGTATTGCACTTGACTGTGCACCACTGAAAAGAGGCAACAATGTATCATAGACATCACGTGAGCTGATATCTGTCTCCTTAGTACATGAAACCAAGGGCTGAACTGCATCTTCCACAAATACAACATCACGGCTAACCAAAATGCGCTTTGTCTGTGGATGATACAAACGATAGCCTTTGCTCTCAGCACTATATCCAACAAAAATACATTTGACAGCTTTGTCATCCAATTTTCTGCGATGTTGCACAGGCACTAATGCATATGCCAGGCAACCAAAAACACGTAAATGGCCAACAGATGGCTTGCGGCCATGCCAAGCCTCATATGGAGTGACAACCTGTAATGCTTTGGTGGGACACCTGTTTAGTACATAAGTGGCACACATGACAGCCTCAAGCCAAAAACCATGTGGTAGACTTTGACTCTTAACCATACATCTTGCCATTTCCATGAGAGACCTGTTTTTTCTCTCAGCCACACCATTTTGCTGTGGTGTATACGGCACTGTACATTGGTGTTTTATCCCACGCTCAGCCAGAAATGCATTAAATTCTGAAGACATATACTCCCCACCTCGATCTGAACGGAGGGTGCCCATCTTACTTTCTGACACATTTTCAGCCATAACCAAAAACTGTTTGAAGCACAAAAACACTTCGGACTTTGCCTTCAAAGGATATACCCATGCATGCCTGGTAAAATCATCAATGAAAGTCACGAAGTAAAGGTAGTTTCCAAATGATGGAGTTTGCATGGGACCACAAACATCACTGTGAACAAGCTGCAATCTGCGTTCAGCTCTCACTGATCCATCTTTGGGAAAGGAAGCACGCTGCATTTTACCCAATATGCAGCCCTCACAAACATGCTTGACAGGTGCCTCAAGCTTAGGCAAAGAAGACACCATTTCAGATTTCTGCAGGCGCAGCAAACTTGCAAAATTCAGATGACCAAAACGTGCATGCCACAGTTTTGCATTTGAAATAGCCTGCGTATCCATAATAGCACATGCTGAATCCTCTACACATTTGCCATCCATATTGAGCTTATACAGCCCTCGACATAGTGAACCAGATGCTACAATGATGTCACCACAAGAGAGATCATGAACAGTACATCTGTCATCCACAAATTTTACAACCAAACCTGTTTTGGCAAATGCGGAAACTGACAGCAGATTCTTTTTGATCCCTGGCACATACAATGCATCAAAAAGTGTAAAGGTGTTGCCATTTGCAACATTCAGCACAATCTGTCCAACTCCTTTAACGGGATAAGAGGAGTTATTGGCACAAGTGACAGTATTCCCTGTGGGAGCAGACTCAAGGAAAGTGAATAAACTGCGCTGCGAGGTGATATGCTTAGTGGCACCACTGTCAAAGTACCATACATCTGAATCTACTGCAGACATACATGTGTCATGCAAAGATGGGTCATAACTGCACTGCGCATTGAATGCCCATTCTGTATCTAGCACAACATTAGCAGATTCATTGTTAGAAGGAGAGGCATCTGCAACAGCCATACCAGCCTCTTTCTTCTTAGCCTCTTTCGCAGCCAGCTTAGGACACGCTTTGATGACATGATCATTTCCCTTACAGTACTTGCAAAATGTCTTCTGTTTGTCACCCTTCTTCTCATCTTTGTCTTCCTTCTTTGGTTGCGCAGCATTTGCAGATTTCTGCTTACTAGAAGAAAAGCCAGCTTTACCTTTCCCGCTTCTCTGACCAGCAACGAAAGCTTGATCTGCGACACGCATAATATTCCTGTTTTGCCTTGACTGGTCTTCTTGCAGCAAAACAGAAACTAACTCCTCAAATGATAAGGCATTGGGATTGCCTTTCATCATCAAGCGAAGAGTGGAAGCAAAACCCTGATAAGAATCTGGTAGACCATTCAAAACAGTCTGCACAAGTGAACTGTCTGACAGGATTTCATCTGCAGAAATGAGCTGCTCTTTGAAATCCTTGATCTTTGTCAAAAAGCTATCCATAGAATCACCTTCGTTCATATGCTCACTCTCCAACTGTTTTCGGAGGTAAGCAACACGAGCCTCATTTCTTGCCTGATACAATGTGGCAAGTACATCCCAAGCATCCTTAGAAGTCCTGCAGGAGCGAATATGTGGGATAATGGTACGTTTGACAGACAGCGCAATCAAGGCATGAGCCTGCGCATCTCTACCATCCCAACGAATCTGCTCTGCTGAAAGTGGTGGTTCTCGAACAGCTGCTACAGCACTTGTGCCTGCACCATCATCAACAGTACCTGTTTCTGATGTGTTTGCAGCATTCCCAGCCACAATAGGACGTGCATCAATACCCTGCACAATGTTCCATAACCCCTTTGCTACCAATACATGTCGCATCATATATGCCCACAATGGATAGTTGGTGCCATCCAACTTATCCTCAGCAGCCAACATGCGGAATACATCATTGTTGTCAGCCATGGCCAATGACTGTACTACTAGATGTAAATGCTGTCTGTAAGAGGAAAACCTGTATAAAATCGACCTGTGCTATGTAGCACAGCCCAAAACAGACGAATGGGCACCTGTCCTGCAGATTTTAATCTTGACAGAAAATCTGCACAGTAGGACGATTTTGCCTGCGCAGTACTTGGAATGCAAAAACGGAGGTCGAAATGACTTCAGATCAAAATTCTGAAATGACCAAGCCCTATGGGCTCTCCCGCGGCATATACTAACCTGCAGACGCTCGTGAAACCTCGTCGCAATCGGAGGAGATGAAGCGGCAGGTGCCGGTGATGCTGCCCGGGAGGAGGAAGCCTGCTCTGATACCAATTGTTGGAATTAGGGTTGCAGGAATGCACACACAACTTCAAGAAGATGAGGAAGCTTGAGCACAACACAGTAGTGTATTATGAGTGCCAAAAATGAAAGATAACAAGCCCTAGAAGATAATGGGCGTATATACAATGCACGGGGGAAAAAACCTCCTAGTGAGGGAAAAAGTGCCCCGGCGGTCCTAAGTGTGTTCACACACATCACTACTATAATATGGTAACATTCTTATACATCAAAAGTGGAACTTCTTGGAGGAATTGGCCCTTCCATCTTGAACTATACTTTATGAATATGACTTAGGTTATGACCCTAGTCTCTACATACTGTCACTTTTGTGAAACCATCTCTGGCTATTATCTAGCCTCATAAATGAACTGCCAAGTAATTTAACGCAAGATTTTACCTTCTTATTCTATTTTTTATTTTTTAAATAAGAAAGTATGACTCTTAATTCTAAGATTAAAAATTAAGAGTAGGGCACCAACCTTTAGAGACCCAAGCAATTGTCTAGAGGACCTCCTTCAAGATTTTCTAAGAATCGCTAATAAGTACCTTGACACAATGATGGTTTGTTAGCCCTTTTATTGGTTTTCTTAAGCTACAAAGTCCCATCCTATGAAGACCAAGGCTACGATCCCAAGGCTCTATCATTAAGAGCCAAAAGTCCTACCAAGATCTCACATGGCGATAGTTATCTTCTTGGGTCTTTCTTTTTCTTTTTTTAAATTTTTTTGTTCTTAAAACTTCTTTTACTTTCTAGAAGGCTTTACTCTAACTAAAGAGGACACACTAAGGAAGGTGAAGTACATGGCATACTCCTTGGCATATTTGAAGGTCGATCTGAGTAAAGATGGAACTAGGACCAAATCCTTAATGGTTATCCAAGTAATAACTATAAGATAGACTAGTCACATAGAATAATACAAGCAAGCATTTAAACAAACATTAAATGGAAAATTATAAAAAAGATTGAAATTGAAAGCAATAGCAACATTTAAGGATGAGCTTAGAAAACACCTGGTTAGTTTTATGGTTGGGAAGTTGGTCTTATAGAATTGTACTTGTAATGTTGAGAACTTCCATTGTTGCTTCTTGTGAACCTAAAACAATCTTCAAAATCATCACAATAAGTTGTCATCAAGTAGCCATAACTCATACACTTGGTTGGACTCAACAAACTCATCATCCTCACAGTTTGACTCTATTAGATATGCTTCCTCTAGTGTATGAGACAACGGTATAAGTGCATCCTCACTGTGATATGACATGCATACTATAGGCAAGTGAGCTAAGTAGCTACCGCTAGCTAAGCTATCAAGGGAATGACCCACCATGCTCTAAAAGGGACAAGGAGTCAGTAACATCATTTTATAGAATGATGGTTTAAGAGTGCAAGCTCTTGACCTCCTCCCCTTCTCTAAAAACTCTTCTTGTGCATTCCTTACTTGATAGGGTCCTCGCATTGGGTAAAGTACACTCATGTAATCATGTTGTTGTGGTGTATCTCCTGCCATAGACTGCAAGAGTCATATCCCATAGTGCTTTAAATAAGTTCAACAGTGCAAGCATAAGTAGAACAATGTGGATAACATGCGACGCTCAAAGCTAAGACATGGTGCAAGGGGAAGAAATTATAATTAAAGGATAGTGTCTTGTTGTTGCTATTGTCGGTTTTGCCTTTCTTTAGCTTCTTGTCAAGCTTGAGTGTTCTTTAATTTTTCTTTTTCATTGGCTACCTTTTTATCATGTGCAACCTGCAAGGCTTCCGCTCAGTAAGAGGACCATAATACTTTTTGAATTTACTACCATTCAAGAAACCTATGGTTTCAATGTCGTCAAGGGTTTGACATGCATGGTACCTTGAGGTGTTATTTCATAGACTCAAAATGGTCCTTTTCCAGTATTCTTTAGTTTCTTTTTATCGTTGTGCAGACTCCAGGTCTCTCTCATTGATTTCCTTATCTTAAAATTATTATCAGACCACTTTTTTCTTCAATTCTTTTTGGTTAACATGTTCTATATAGTAATTTGTCTTTCTTCTTCCACTTATTTAAGAATGAATAGGTAGTTGGCCAACATGTAACTCTTAAGTCTCTCAGTATCACCGCTACCCTTAAGCTGGGTATCATGGACTCCCATGGCATTACTACCTCAACCCTGTATACCATCTTTAATAGTGTGCAACCAATTACAACTTTGTAAGAGCTTTCATAAGCCCAAAGAGCTATGAGCTTGAATTCCCAATCATTTTGTTGAGCTTCAATAATTTTGGTTAATATAAGGACTTTGTTGATGCTCTCAGCTTGACCGTTTGCTTGTGGGTAGTATGGAGTGGACTGGCGATGTGAGATCATGATGAACACTGGGGCGATACATTGGATTACATCATTTATAAAAAAATTCCCTTGGTCACTCACTAGCTCGAAATAACAACCAAAGAGGGTAATGATATTCTCATAAAGAAACTTAAGTATCGCCACACCATCTGCTTTTCTTGAAGCTCTTACTTCGGCCCATTTTGTGACATAATCTCTAGCTATTAAATTGTACCTTGCTTGGGTGCTACATGTAGACAAACTGATGGGTCCCGCAAAATCAATGCCCCATTTCATAAAGGGTTCTAGAACTTTTAGGGTGCAAGAGCATCACATCCTTCTTTTGTGGTTAAGCGTATCGTTGACACTCTCACATCCTTTGACAAATAGTGCATAAATCTTTGAAGAGAGTGGGCCACCAATACCCCAATTGGAGTATTTTTCTTGTAGTAATATCTGTTGAAAAGTGCCCACACCAGCTACCCCTTGGTGTGCTTATTCAATGATGTATAAGTATTCATCCTCCCTGGGGCAGTGCCTTAATATGTCATCCTTACCTGGGGCAGTGCCTTAATATGTCATCCTCCCTGGGGCAGTGCCTTAATATGTCATCCTCCCTGGGGCAGTGCCTTAATATGTCATCCTTACCTCTTCTATAAAGAGTTGCAGCAATCAATTAGTAAGGTTCTGCTTCTTTAAGAAACTTCCTTGCTAGATCTTTCCTTAGCTTCTTTGCCTTTGGAAAACCATTAGCTAAAAAGTTAACGGTTTTCTCACTCCACTCTCGTATAGCGTCAACTTTAAACAATGTAGCATTAGGTAGATCATCATCTATTCCAATTGGTGCTTCACCATTAGGTACACAAGATAGATGATCAGCCATGACATAGGTCTTACCACCACCACTGTGAATCAAACTTGAGAAGAATCAACAACCACCTCTAGTGATTCTTCTTGTGGAGGAGCAAGGTTTATTGACAAGGTATAGCAAGGTTTAATGATCAACATAGAAAACAAATTTATTAGCTAAAAGGTAAGGTTGGAATTTCTTCATGGCTTATACAATTCCTAAACCTTCACCCTCCATGGTCATATAATTTATATCAGCCTCACACAATTTTCAACTGGAAAAACTTATGGGGGGTAGTCTAGTTTGTGTTCACTTGGCTGTTGGACACATCTAATTGCAAAGTTAGAAGCATCAATATGCACATGGAACATAACATCCCAATTTGGCACTCGTAATATGGAAGCGCTAGCCAAAGATTTCCTTAACTTTAACATTCCTCCTTAGCCTTAAAAGATGTATAAGCTCCCCTCTCAATCCCCTGTAATCATCCCCTATTTCAAAATGCAAGAAAACATTGTTTTCCCTTGTTTCTGGCCTAGAGAGAGAAAATGTTCTAGAGAGAGATAATAGAAATTTGAGATATTTTTGGAACAAAGTTTCTCCTAATATCTAATTTTTGGCATATTTCAAATATGGGTATTTTTATTTATTTAAAAGAGGAATTTTCATTGTTCTTTAATTAGAAAATGCATAAATTAATTTCGGTGTTAAAAGAGAAGGTTTCACCATAATTTCATGTAAAAATTAATGATATATTAATGTTGAGGATCAAAATGGAGAAAAGAATATTTTAAGATATTTTTATGTGAATAAATCAATAAAATAATGTATGCATATTCACAAATGGATTATTGGAAAAAGAGTTATCTTTATAAAATTCCATTATTCTCGAATAGAACTATTTATAATTCTATTGTGACTAGGAAAGAATAAATTTTCATAATTTTGGATTTTTCCTTACGATTGGAAATCATCGTTAACTTATTAGATAAATAGAAGAAAAATCCTTAGGAATCAAACCTAGGATTAAATCCGAGTAATTTATGGTTCGACCACGCCCACGTGAGAATGGTGGGCCAGTAAGATGCTTGCCCATCTCTCGAATCAGAAATTTAGTAAAACCTTGTGACCATTAACATTTCTTCTCAGTACTATGAAGAATGGATTACCGGTGATTTAGAAAAGTTTTCCTTAGACTGGAATCATCGAGAGAAATAAGTCAGAAATTCATTGTAATTGATGGGTGGGTTACCAAGATACTAGAATTGTGATTTTCATTAAGAAAGTATGGATACTGAGAAAAAGGGTCTCATGGGATCAAACTCAATAGGAAATTCTTACTTGCATAGAAACTCTATTTTTTCTAAAGGATAGTCTGACGCCAAAATGCTGGAGGAAGCGTTTGGCTTATGGTTTAATCTAAGGAGAATTACGTTGTAACAGCTGGCGAGGGAGTCATCAAAGGACGTCTCCCTCAGCAGATCCTGCCAAGGTCTTGACTAGCCTCGCTATGGTTAAATGGTGTGCTTCCGTATACGATGTGCGAGGACCGACGAAGCGATCCTTGAGTGAAGTGCTAGGACACCTAAGGAGGATCCTAGAGGGTTCTTACCAGGGATGCACGGGCTCACGGTTGCTAGGACACCCATGTGTATGTCGAGAAAGATATGGATGAACTGATAAGGAATTATCTATGTGAATTGGAACTTGACTTTGGATCTCGTTGTGATTGACTAGCTAGTCTTCAACAACGGAGAGTCCGGATGATATTTTGATTGACTTTGGATCTCGTTGATTGACTAGCTGGTCTTCAACGGAGAGTCCGGATGATATTTTGATTGTAAAACAATGGACTGGATATTTTGGAGGATTATGATCGAAATACTATGGTTTCATTTCAATTGTGCTCTAAAGACAGCTAAATATGTAAAAGGCAATTTCATATTGGGTGCGTAAGTGTTGTGCCTAAATTGTGTTTTGCATAAGTGCCGGTTACGGGGCCTGGGAACTCTTTTCCCTAGAAATCGGGACAAGACTCAACCAAATTTTTATATAAAGGGATCCCACCAATACAATGGTTGGCTAACCCATGGGGGGCCAGTTGGGGTTAGGCTGGATCAGTGGATTCCTGTGATACAGTTAGATACGTTCAAGTTACGTTAGTTAGACTAAGTCCCAGGAAGATTCTTGTTCTGTGGGAAAGAATCAGTGGGGTTGTGCCTCGCTTAAGGGAAAAAAAGCAGTGATTTCTATGAACCAAGTGCAAGTCCCTTCCTTGATGTAGTCATGTGACCTATGGGTTCAATCAGAATAGAAAAGCTAGTTAAGGCCTTGACTTGTTAGATAAATTTTCCGTTAGATGATTTTCCTGGCAGAATCGCCCGTGCTTTTTGGGCGAGGGAAGTTTTTCCGATCTCAATTTTTCAGAGAAATCGCTAGATTAGTCTCTTGTCCGGACATTCGTGGGCAAGGCCCCGAGTGGGAAGCCTTGCCTTGCACAAGAGGTTGCTGCTTCCGTTGTGCTAGCGCACCAGAGGAGGCTGCACAGAGAGGGCAGGGGTCTCACATTAATGTACCATAGGTTTGTTTAGCATTGTTCTGTCCACTCAAATATGATGAGAAGTTTGTATAAGAGATGTGCAATCTCAACATAGAATCACCTATAGTACCCTACATGTCCCATAAACCTTTGGAGTCAATTGTTGTAGTTTATTAGTGGGGGTAATTCCAAGATAATTTTGATTTTACTCTCATTTGTGGAAATCCCGTTTTCAGACACTATATGTCCTAAGATGACTCCATGTTCAACCCATAATTGGCAGTTGAATGGGTTTAGAGATAGGTGATAAAGTCTGCATCGTTTAAATACCTTTCATAAGTAGGATAAATGCTCCTTCCATGACGAGTGAATGTACAAATCATCTAAGAAAGCTTCAAGAAATGTCCTTAGAAATTATTTAAAGGCATTCATAATCCATTGAAATGTGGTTGGTGCATGGCATAACTCTATAAGCATAAACTCTGTTAGAGTGTGGCTAGTGCATGGTGTGAGGTGAAAACAAGAAAAAAAGAACATGCCTCTATAGCCCTTCACCTCCCAACTTCGATACAACAACTACAAACAGGGGCACCACCAGCCCACCGGCTGGAACACTTGTCACTGTTCACACCACACCACCCACACCAGAAAGACAGTACAAAACAGGGGCACCATAGACAAGTAAACACCCAGCAATTATATTCCCAATCAACACATCATACAAGCTTCTTCCGACACAGAAGCCTCACTCACACAACCATACAAAGACTTAGGCTTGGATTTACTGCTAAGGAAATTCGATCGCAGCCACACTGCCTCTGGAATTACAACCTTGCGTCTGACGACCAAGCCTTTTCAACCACACACATCAACACTTTGACCCGTCACTGCCAAGGATACACCACATCCTCAATCACCGCGAACCACTCGCCTGCAGCTCAGTCAATCACACCAGAAAGAACCCGGCCACTCTCTCTTCAGAGGGTGCCCCACCAGCTAACCCTCAACTCTCTCTGCAGCCCATCACTTCTGTATGTGTCGCCAGCAGCCCAGCTACACCAACACACCTCTCTCTCTCTCTGTGTGTGTGTGTGCTGATCCTCTACCCCACACTGCAGCTTCTCTGCAGTGCTACCGGCCCCACCAGCCAAGCAGCAGCACCTCTGTCTCCTAGCCTCTATCTCTGAACAGCTTCCACGTCAAGCTTGTCTCACATCTAGCCCTCTGTACTCGCCAGCAGCCCAGCTTCATCCACGTTGCTAGCCACTGCAACTCTCTTCGCTATCGGCACCAGCCTCTGCTTCTCTTCTTACTCGTCCCCTCCATTGTCACCAGCCAGTCGGCGCCCTTCACCAAGGTGGCTTCTCTCAGCAGCCCGTCGCCTTCCACATATCTTCGCCTGACTTCAGCACCCGTCTCGGTGCTTCCACAACCGCAGTAAAGCTGCTCCCTCTCCTGAGGCGGCCACCACACAGCGTCTCTTGCTTCAGCTCCTCTGGTGGACCTCTTGCGGTTACCACTTCAAAGGCGGCCTCCCCTCTGTGTGTGCCTGCGGCTACGCCCGAGCTGCTCTCACCCTTGCGCCTCCACACCAGCTTCAAAGGTGGCAGCTCCCTTCGCATTTTTCTCTGCAGAATGACCAGGGCGCCAAAAAGCATAAGGCGGCTACACACACCTTAAAGACAGCTCAAACCACGATTCGCCAACCTTCCAGAGGCCCCCGCTGTGCAGCTACATTGGCAAATAAGCAAGCGGCCAAGTGGCTTTTCTTCTAGCTAGCCACATTAATGTTTATTATTTTTATAAAAAGCCTAAAAGATGGCCACCCTCAAGCCTTTCTTTTCACACCATAAAGATCTAACTCATGCACTCATTAAATTGGCATCCCAACCATTAATTGCCCATGCTTCCATGCACACTTCAAATACAACCTTCTAGTGCCCACTTTATTTGGGATGCGTACATAACCAAAGCTGACGAACAGCTGATATCATCTCTAGCAAATCACACTCTGGACAAACCTGCACAAGCCCAAAACAAAACCATCCACCCTGTACATCTGCCAGCACCCTCCAAAGCAAAACCTTCACACATGCCATGCATCCATATGTACACAGGCCCAAAATACCTTTCAGAAAAATGCCTGACATACTTTGCCAACCCCCCATCTGCTAGAGCATTCATGCTAAGAAGAAAAAGACAAATCCCAATAGCTATCCACCAGGATCAAAAGGAAACATCTGTAAGTCACCATCCCATTTCCCAATATCTATGAAACACAATGGCCGTATCACTACATACCAAACATCAACCATATGTGCCACAAAATCATTTGCGTCCACTTCACCCACAACAAACCTCCCTGTCTTCAAAACCTGTGGCATTGCAACATCTAGCATCCAATTCATCAATACCAGTGAAGGCCAGGTTCCAACATTTTGACCTTTATGCACACAAAAATCCAGATCCTTTCCAACAGCAGTGTCCACAAACACTTCCAGCTCTACTGGTTCAGAATCCTTGTCATCCATGCACTTTGCTTTTAGCATTTCAGCAACACGCAAAGAAGACTTTGTTACACTCTCAACCATATCTGCATCCATGTCCATCTCTGGCTCCTGTTCATCAAGGCTAGCAACTTCCCACAAGCACAATACTCACATCACAACGCTCTTCATCAGCCAAATCTACATGCATACCTTCTTGAGTGTTACCAACCCCCCTGGTATCATCGTCCAAAGACTCCCCAACACCTAATGCATCAAATGGAAAATCATCCACATTATTCATCGTCGCAGGTACCAGACCACCATCAAGCTGTCTAAGAAAATCCATGACAATAGGATCTTCCTCCATGCTCTCCACATCCGCATTAAAAACCGTCTTCACTTCATCACAAGTCTCTACCCCATCCTCCTCCCTTGTAGAATCTGGCAAAGAATCATCCTCAAAACATTCTGTATCCAACTCCTCTTCCTTCTTATCATCAGCCAATCCCAAGGCATCATCCTCTTTGCTTCCATATGTATGCATGTCATCCACATCCAAATGCAAATGATCTTCAATAGAGCATTCCAAATCACTGTCATGTACAGCCATGATATCCAAATCCAAAGAAGAATCCATTGGCAACTCCTCATCTGCAAAAGTCTCAAATCTTGACCCAGATTCCTCATCCTGCTTTTCATCCACCTTCACATGCTTTAAAGACTTTGGAAAAAAATCAGAAGGCACATAAAACATCCCCCTTGCACCTGTATAGGCCTTTGAGGCTCCTGTCTAATCAAACTTTGCATAGGACTCTTATCCACCTCAACCAAATTTACATGCATATCCCTTGCAGACACAACACCTTCATACGGATAAATACCCATCTCCATCTGCTTCAAAATCTTGCCTTCCTTTTCCCTAGCAACCCTAACTGCATTGTTTGGGGCATCATAGCATAGCGGAGGCTACACTCCAACCCACACACTTGTCAATCCGTGAATGCAACCCGGTTAGCGCATAGAGGCTATCCCGAATGGGAGAAGAAGAGTTAACCACACACTAATGACCTCTAGTCCTACTCAATCCTTCTTCATCACTCAAGCAATCAATCTTACATAATCAAAGCATCAAGATTAGGCTACACTTAAGCACACAAATGCAACTTATGCAAGGAACCTAATATGCAAAGAGCTATCACACAAGCCTCAACTACACATTATTTCAAGCACAAGCTTCATTACAAGCACTCTACAACTCACAAATCAAAACATCATTAAGAAATCTAGATTAGCAAGAGTGTAGACCAAAACCTCATATCATTGAAAATGTAAAGAATAGAAAGTACAAGATTGAAGCATGAATGGAGATGGAGAGCCTTGGGAGAGCACTTGAGAAGGAGCTATGGAGCAAGCTCTCTCTATGAGCCTCCCAACCAAATGACCAAAGAGTCCTCTAGCTCTCAAATGGGCCACCTTTTATACAAAAATTCTAGAACTCCCAAAAGTTCCCATGTGGGATTATTGTCAAGCCCTCTCCCACATTCATCTACAACTTTGAACTCTTTTCAAGAGCCCTAAGTGTCTTTTTTGTTGCATCCTTGTATTGATCTTCATTCGTCATGCAACACTCCCCCCTTCCTATTTTGCGCACGTCCTCGAGCGCGGTAGTAGCAAGAGCTGCAACAAAAAAACAATGGATACAAGTAAAGTCTTTTATTGAAAAAAAGAAAAGAAAAGAAAAACCAGCAATGATAATTTCACACGTGAGCATACAAGTGCAAGGCTGATTAAAGTTTTAATGAGTCCTAAAATAGGTGAGTAAAGACTAGTCAAAGTGAGACTTAAGTGGTAGATAATGCTATGCAAAGGCAAGTGTGCTTTGTACACCGCCGGTTATGACCGCAGTCTCAATGTCCTACAAGTCTGTAAGTTATTCCTAAGTGGCAAACCTGCTCCTAAATATGAGCAAAGGTGATTGGAACTCTTTTTTTTTCTTTTTTTTTTTAATTCTTTTTTTTTGATATGTGTGTAGAAGGTGATAAAGATTAAGGTTCTATCCCAAAGAGACCCAAGCAATGGCCAAGAGACCTCCGCCAAGAGAATCTAAAGACCGCTAAGTATCTCAAGGGCGACAGACCCTTTTCTTTCTTTATGACCTAAGGAGTACCCCATGAAGATGAGGGCATCGGTCTCGAGGGCCCATAGTGTACCCCAGAGTCCTACCAACATCTATCAAGGCGATAGATTCCTCAAAGGTCTTTTTCTGAAGCTTTTCGACATCAGTGTTCACCCCATGGAAACCAAGGCATCGGCCCCAAGGTGCTAAGACAACCCCAGGTCCTACCAAGCATTTCTCATGGCTGTAGACACGTCATGTCTCAATTTACTTTGTATATATATATTTTTAGGGTATAATAATTTTTTTAATAAATTTTTATTACTCCTAGCACCTAGCTCATATCTAAGAGGTAGCCACCACTAGGGATAACTAATATACCTTGAAAGCATAAGAACTTGGCATATTTCCTTGGTATATATCCTACACTGTCTTTAGATAGAAATATCTTTTCCTAAGTCTTCTAAGACTCTAGAATTCACTCACCATATTTTAACAACTAATCAAAAACTTAAACCAGCCAACATTGTGTGAACATGCAAACCATATATTCGAAAGATAAGAGCAGATAAAGAAATAAAGATTAAGATTTGAATACACCTGTTGTAGTGCCCTGTTGATGTTGTTCATTTGCATTGATGCATTGCTGATTTTGTGCAGATTTCTCCTTCTTGATCTTTGTAAGCGTAGCATGTCTCCCCCCTTCCTAATTTGTGTGCACGATAGGTGGACTATTGGGGCGTGTTTGATGCTCTTGTTTTTTTATGGAGATCTCTGCAAAATTTTTATTAACAAACAAGAAAAGAAAAGAAAAGAATAAAATTTGCCATTGGTGCCAAACACCGAATATAGCCGAGGGGAAAAACCCAATGGGAGAAAAGTGCCCTGGCTTGTCGATCTTATTATGGAGTCGTTGAACTTACCCTTGCGCTGGTGGTGGATCCGTGTCCTCATCTACTGGAAAGATGGTATCAATTTCCTCAGGATGCAGAGACAACCCCTCACAAAAACCTGCCGCTGGAGAAGGTGGTAGAGGAAGGAGTGCTTCCTCACTAAAATATGGCATTGGTTCTGTGGGAAGGTTAATCAGACAGTTTCGATTTTGGAACTGCGCAATGCAGGTACTCATATTGATCCAATATTGACATGTGGAGGCTTGGGGAAGGAGGGCTTGCAAGATCGGTGGTTGCAAGTCATTTAAGCTTGTATCCCTCCATTGTTGTGCTTGAACCTCCTCAGGTAATCTACGTTGATTTGGTCCTCTCTCTGGTATTCTCACATTAAGAAGATTATGGCGTTGGGGTGTAACTCCCACAATTTGCTTCATTAAGCCCGTGCCATATCGTCTAAAGTAAGAGCAGCATATCCAACAAATATGTGAAGCTTCTTCTAATACAAGCCGTGCACACTCTTGACAATTTGGAAATGGGTGATGCTGTTGATAGAATAATGTGACAAAGTGATGCCCACAGCAACTTTCACCTAAGGGAGCATAGAAGTACCTAGAATGTGTTTGAAACGGAGGAGCACTATAACCCCCGTGATGATCTGGTCGAGTACTATCAGGGTCAATGCATGGTGGACATGTATCGCGCCAAATATCCATCAGGAGTTATCTGGACGTAGAACAATGAAATTTAGAACACTCATATCCATCATGACAATTCCAATCAAAAACAAGATTATCTCAAAGAGAACACATCTTCTAAAGGCATAAGGAACTACATTATTCAAACATTGATTTACCAAAGAGCTTTAATTGTAGTGTTAATGCCTTATCTTTAGTTTTTGGTATATCCTTTTTAAGAGGTGGAAACTTTAGCAATTGTTTTGGAATTTGAGCAAGATAAGAGGATTTAGTCATTGAAATGCTAGAATCTATGCTCAAATGAGACTCATTTGGACTTGTTGTAGGTACACAAGTTGATGGTTGAATTGTGTAACAAGGAGAAATCGGGACAACCAGTGTTTCAATACATGTTTTAGGAAGATCAACACAAGTAGTTTTGTAGGTGCTATCACGGCCACCTTTCCTTTCTTGAAGAGTTTGCGTTGATTTCTTTTGCACCCACTGATATGGACAATCAAGGGTGGCTTTTGGAATCTTTCTGAAACACTCTTTTACCCCTGCCAAAGCATGGCATTTTGGAAGCCAAATTGCTGTTGCACCCTCATAATAGCCTTGTGCTTTAAGAACATGTTTCGGGACCCATCGATTAACAATCCGAGGTTTAGGCTTGGAAATGATGTGATTCTTAGGAGGCTTAGCAACTGGACTAGATGGTACAAGTTTGTACGCATCTTTGGGTAGCCACATTGATAATTCCTTCTTGCCTGGTCTTCTTTGAGCAGCAACTAGAGTAGTTGGAACATGCCAGCCGTGGCCCTCACTTGAGTACTCATCAATTATCCACATCATTTGTTTTGGAGCTTCAAGAGCAGATTTTGATTGTGGGTTGGGTAAGTTAGAAACATTACCCCTTTGACACGATAAAGCTCGTGGAGTAGCAGATCCCAAGATGCAATCAGAATCAATTTGTAACTTGTATTGTCTATTCTTCCAATCTAATGAGCAATTGGTAGCACTTAACCACGATCTACCGAGAACAACCTCTACTACTGCCTTGGACTTACGTGCCACATAAAAGGGCACTGACATCTGGTGATCCTGAATGGTCATCATAATGACACTTTTTCCCTCTATAGGGTTATCTTCTCCTGAGAAGCTTCGTAGGTCCACAGGAATTTGCACAAGTGGTGGTTGACCCAAGGCTTTCCAGGTGTCAAACGAGAGAACATTATGATCTGCACCAGAGTCAATTAAGGCAGAGACAAAGTAGGTAGTCTCATGAAGATGAAGGCACACTTGAATATTGAATGGATCGACATATGGCTCATCAGTAGCCAACTGTATGGCTAACATAGAAGCTTTGCGATGCTCCTTGGCTTTTGCAACTCTAGCTTTAGCCTCCTCTTGAGCCTGACGAGTTAATGGTTCATTGTATTTCTTGAGACGACTTCCATTAATGAAGTTAGGCATTTGCTCACCTTCTAGTGTCTCTAAACGCACTGCACCACTTGGGGTAAGCTCATTAATCACAAACGGTCCTAGGCCACGTTTTTTGAGCTTTCTCTTATGCTTCTTAAGTGTGTACAAGAGCACCAGGTCTCCTTTTTTGAATCGGCCAGTTGTTACATTTCTATCATACCATTGCTTTTGTCTCCTCTTCTCAGCATACATCCCCATTACCGCCAATAAGCGGGTCTCATCAAGCTTTTCCAATTCGTCAACGCGTTGTGAAAGCTCATGACCAGTCCAATCCAGTTGTTTAGCTACTCGTAGAGTAGGGACAAGAAATTCAATGGGAAGCATTGCATCTAGCCCAAAAGCAAGTTCAAATGGGGTTGTGCCCACAGATGTTTTATAGGCTGTCCTATATGCCCAGAGAACTGAGTGCAACTTTTGCTCCCAATCAGTCCTATGTCCCTCAACAATCTTTGTGAGTGCTGTGCAGAGAATCTTATTAGTACTCTCGGCTTGTCCATTGGTCTGGGGATGATAGGGTGCAGAACGCTTGTGAATTACCATAAATTCTTGAAGCAAAAATTCTATGACTTCATTTACAAAGTGCACACCTTGATCACTAACGATCTCAATTGGTAAGCCATAGCGTGTAAACACGTACTCATACAAGAACTTGGCTGTGGTTCTGGCATCATTTTTGACTGTTGCCTTTGCCTCAACCCATTTGGTCAAATAGTCGGTTGCGACTATAATATATTCTGCATGCGTGTTACGAGCTGGGGGTTTAATGGGACCGACAAAATCAATATCCCATTTTGCAAAAGCACGTGTGCTTAACATAGGCCGCAATGGCATATTGTCCTTTGTGATGGGAGGTTTGGTCCTTTGACAATCGTCACAACGTTTCACATATTCTTCGGCATCCATTTGTAAGGTTGGCCACCAAAGCCCAGACCACCTAATCAACTTAGCTGTGGTATTGCCAGAAAAGTGCCCACCACCCACACCTGCATGTGCATGAGTTAAGATTTTCAGATAGTCAGCTTCACATACACACATGCGTAAGTTGCCATCCTTGCCCCTCTTGTAGAGTTGGCCCTCTATCAACATATAGTTTGCCGCTTCAATTTTAATAGCCTGCTTTCGATGTTTAGGAATTGTTTGATCCAAATGACCATGCTGAAGATAGTCCACAAGAAACTTACTCCAACTTGGTGTAGTTGAAATTTGGAATAATGTGACATTATGAATTGGCTTCTGAATTTTACATGAAGCACAGTTACGAACAAATGTTTCAGCATCTGCATGCATGGTAGGCCACCATTGCCCATCTTGAGATATACGTCGCACACAAGTTGTAGCTGATGCATGGATTCCATCGATACCCGCATGTGCCCATTCCAAGATCTCCTCATATTGGTCGGGATTAGGTATAAGCCTTAACACTCCATCATTACCCTGACGATATAATCTCCCTGAGATTAATGTGAATGGTCGCCATAGGTCCACATTAGGACCCGCTAGTTGTATTTGCCCACTTGTCAAAATTTCTAAAATGGATTCAGACCATCTAGGAGCTGTCTCTACAAGGAAAAGTGTTGAATCTAACATATCATCATCCACACCCACAGGAGCTTCGCCAGAGGTGATTCGAGACAAATGATCTGCCCTTAGATGAGTTGTTCCTTTTCGAACTGCCACTTCAAAATCAAACTCAAGAAGGATGATAAACCACCTTACTATCCTTCCAGTTGCACAAGGTTTATTCACCAAATATAGCAATGCTTGATGGTCCACAAAAAATATGAATTTGTTTGCCAGAAGGTAATGGCGAAACTTTTTCACTGCATATATCATGGACAATCCTTCTCTTTCTGTTGTGGTGTAATTCTTCTCAGCATTGTTCAACTGTCGACTAGCATATGAGATTGGGAAATCCTTATTGTGTTCACCCGATTGAGCCAAAATACATCCAATTGCAAAGTTTGAAGCATCAATATGGACATGAAAGATTTGGTTCCAATCTGGTGCCCGTAAAATGGGTGCAGTCACTAATGCTTGCTTCAACTTTTCAAAGGATTCCTCACACTCATCAGTCCAATTAAATTTTACAAGAAGAGCATATAACGGTCGGGCTAGGACAACATACATGTAGATGAATCTACGGTAATAGCCACAATGTCCCATGAATGTTTGTACCCCTTTAGGGTTGATAGGCCGAGGTAATGAGACAATGACATCAATTTTATCCATATCTGTTGAAATCCCATTGCGAGAAACAATATGGCCCAAAATTTTCCCTTGTCTTACCATAAATTTGCACTTGTCAGGATTCAAGCATATACGATAAAGTTGACACTTTTGAAACACAAGTCTCAGGTGTTCTATATGATCATCACGCTCTTGTGCGTGAACACATAAATCATCCATGAAAATCTCAAGAAATTGCCTAAGGTACTCCTTGAATACATGACTCATTAACCGCTGAAAGGTTGCTGGTGCATTTGTTAGACCAAATGGCATAACACGATAGGCAAAGATGCCATCTTCAGTAGCAAAGGCTGTCTTGTGTTGATCCTTTGGATCAATTGACACTTGATTGTACCCGGAGAATCCATCCAAGAAACTATATGCCTTTTTCCCTGCCTATCCTCTTGACATGGCAGGAGTCGGGCAGTCTTTAAGCTGGTGACCAAAACCCTGACACCCAAAACACCTGTTCTCACTTCTAAGCTAATCCCTCTGAGTCCTTGAAAAAGGTGGGGCTCTTGAGAAAGTGTTCTGAGGGAATGGTCTTCCTTCACTTCTAAATCTCCCAACATCTTGATTCTGATTAGGGCTCTTTTCGCACTTCTAATGGGAGGGTAGTATTTCCCTGATCGTCCTCACAAAATTTTCCTACTTTGTTGATAGGAACTGGCATTACATGCTTTGTCTCAGGGTGTATAGTACACTCATGGTGAACCTTTTGTAGCAATACCTGCTCTGACAAACATGTGGCAATATCATTCCACAACTCAGGTCGAATTTTTATCAAATCAAGCAAAGGTAAGGTACAAGCCACTGGTGCTGACAAAATAGCCTGCACCATACTCATATCTTTCTCCTTTGTCAACCTTTTATGCATGGAGGGTATCCTCAAGGTTTGAGAACAGTTCTCATATTCTCCCAGATATGATGGTAAGGTTTTCATTGTATGCTTACTTCTAGGAGAAACAATTGTTTGAACTTCCTCCTGGATGCTTGGGTGTCTAAATTTGTTTTCCGTGCCCCTGGTAAAATCCACCTCAGAGAATGGAGGCGAACTAATAGAAGACATGTTCTCATGAACTTTCTCATGAACTGCAGCCCACATCTCATTTGCCATGTCCTCATTAGCATCAATAACTTCATCATTGCATGGGAAGACAAGGTTAGGTGGTGGCAGATTACCCCCTTTCAATTGGGTGTCAATTGGTGTAGACCTTTTGCTATGAGCTTGTGAAATGAGCTCACTTTTCATTTCCCGACTTGATGACACTTCTGGTATGGTTTCTAATGTTGGCTTAAGAGAGGTTGGGCCCCGAGGAATAGGTGGTGGTGGTCCCTCAAGTATTGACTGAGCTTCCCTAATGAGTTGCTGATGTACAGCTAAATTGATCTTCTCCTCACGAGGGTTTGGATATTCTTGAAGCTTCTTGGGTAGCTCAGATAAAGTTGCAATGCGACTTCTATGAGCATCAATGATGGCCTCTAGAGTCTCATTCACTTTATCCACAAAAACAGAACCCCCAGAACTATCCTCAGTCGTACTAGCCTCATCTTGTTTAACACTAGGCCCAGGTTGAGGTTGATGTTCCTCATGCACTTCTTGGGATGTAAAAGTTTTATCCCTCATGTTTTGTTTAGAGGCCTCTTGAGAACTAGTGGATGTACTTTTAGTTCGCTTGTTTCGGTTCTTCTTCCTCCTAGTGGTCTTTTTTCTATTGGACTGTAGGGTCTTGTCCACTAGATTTGTCTTTGCATCCCTAGTTCGAGGTGTCTCATCAGTTTGTATTTCGGCATTTCGTGTCTGTGATCTAGTCATGACTCTAAGTGGCACGACATCCTCATTCTCAGATGAAGGTGGCGATGGAACTGCCCCTACAAGGTTGAGTGAGACCTTTGGTTGAGAGGTGCCTTCCTCATGTGGTTTCAACAGACAGTCTTTTGGGAAGTGTTCTACACAACACCCTAGACAATATCTTTCAATTGGTGGAAACTGTTGTACTGTTGTATTGGACCGAGATGCTTGCCTTGAGCGATGTGGACAATCACGAGCCCAATGGGGTTCTCCGCACTCATAACAGGGGCCCATTGGTTTGGCCTCTACTTTCCTTGGCTGCCATTGACTTGAGGGGCCTGGAGTCCTAGGTTGGTAACCGCCTAGCAACATTAAAGAGTTTTGTTCCCCTGGTTGAGCGTCCAGTGTTGGGCTTGGGTATGCGGGACTTTCAAAGATATTTTCTTTGGATGAATATGATACATATTCTTCCTCCACATAGCCTGGGTTTACCAATTCTCTACACATATTTGAATTGTCGTAGTCGACAACCCTCACAGGAGCAGTCCCTGGAGCAGGAGGTTGAGCACCAAGAACAGGTCGTGCTTGCTCTTGTGCCATCGGTGGCTTACGTTCAAAATTAGTATACTGTTGATACATTTGTGGAGCCACTCCACCCCGGGCTGCTCACGTTCCTGTCTCATTCTCGCAATGCGAGTGCATTCCTGTGTGGTATGGGTAAAGTTCCAAGCACAGGCTTGGCACCACTTCTTTGTGGGTTGGTTTGTGACTAAAGGAGAAAAGGTATTACAATCCTCTGTTTTATGGTTACCGCTACATGCTCCACAAAGATGAGGACCTGTAGGAAGTACACTCCTCATTCTCTGCTGCTGTTGTTGTGGCTGCATGGGTGGACGATAGGTCTGTCCCAATCTCCGTAGTACAAGGTTAGCTATCTGGTCTGGATTTACTAGCGCGCTAGACCCTGAACTTTGGTCGTCACCCCACTGATCTCTAGGTTTCACCTCTGGGCCAGAACCATCTTGGAACTTGAAGTTATCGGTGAAATCCATAGCATCATGGCAACACTCATTGAAATTTGTATGTTTCTTCGCATAGAGATGTGTATGCAGTGTTGAATTTTTGAGTCCTTTTAAGAAGAGAGAAATTAATCGACTTTGGGCGGGCTTCTCATCTTCTGGGCAACGATTAATGTACTGCTTCATTCTATTTACACAGTCTCTAACACTCTCATTCTCGCCTTGTTTGAAAGAGTAGATGTGTGCTACTGTGTCATGTTGAATTCCCATCAAGGAAAAAGCAGCAATGAATCTCTCTTCCAAAACTCGTAAAGAAGATTTGTCTGAAGCCTCTAATGCCTGAAACCAAGCCAGGGCTTTTCCTTCAAGAGTGAGTCCAAATCCTTCAATTTGAGTATGCTTATCAGCCACTTGCTCAGCTCGAACTGCTTGTCTAAATGCTGCTACATGATCGTATGGATCTCCCGACCCTTCATACATACTTCTTTACCAGTTTCTGAAGAGTTGATGGTCTTACTTGTCTTGAATACTCGTCATAGGGCCTACGGCCTCTCACTCTCAGTGGAAATTGTTCCTCTCTTTGGAAAGATGGTCCACATGTTTCCAAAATTGGTGTGGGTACCCTATTACCAGCCTCACCAAACCCCTCCAAAGATCTTGTCACCCGCATTTCAGGAGGTGCATTTATGGGATGCCGAGTTGACTCCCCTACCCTCCGATTGTTATAATGAGAAAGATGTTGTTGTGGTGTGACAGGTGGTCGCACATTTGGTGTAGGACGATATCTTGGTGCTAGAGTTGGGCTACTAGCAGTGGTCCACTTGGATGTTGAGGGTCCCTCTCTAGTGAACTCTCGTAGGGGAGGAGCAACAGTTTCTCCAAGAAAGGCTATCTCTCCTGGTTTAGCTGTATTTGTTGAGAACACTTCCATGAATAATGGTTGTCCTTTCCACGTGAGTTCCCGAATCTCTTTCCAATCTAAGGTTCGGTATTCATTGGCCCATTTATCAATTATTCTGTTCATGTGTCCTGCAAGCTTCTCAACTACCACCACATGAGCTAGAGGAAGATCCAGCTGTGGCAATCTAGTTGTGGCATAATATCCCTCTAACGAGTCCTTATAGACCTCTTGAAGTGGGTCATCCTGTAAGACCTTTGTCACAGGAATTTGTCGTACAAACTCCCATTGGCTTTCAGCCCCCTGATCCATTTTACTCTTGCCTTTCCTATCCCTTTCCAAATTTAGATCTACAAGAAGTAAATCATCTATGGTGGATGGCTTTGAGGACTGGGCATTGGATGGTCCAGGCATGTCTGGCTCCATGAGCCAATCATCTCTAGACTCCCTTGCTCTGGAAAGTTCTGATAAGTCTAAGAACTCGGTTCTAGAGAGCTCCCCTAATTTGTCTACCTTTTCTGGATGGTAGGTGACTTCGTAGTGAACACCATCTCCACCCATGTACATGTTACCCTGGTCATTGACTAGAGGTGCTCTATCAAGTTCTGAGAAAATGTCTGCGATCTTAACAAGATACCGTTGTTGTGGATCCCTAAAGATCTCAGCTCCTTGAGCATTTGTGTAGACATATTGGAGTCTCACATTGAGTGTTAACCCCATGGTGTCGGCTTCAAATGGATTAAAGGATCTTGAGGGTATCCTATTTGGGGCTACGGGATGACTATTTGTCGGCCCTAGATTGTCCATGGACAATGAACTAGTTGTTCTAGAGAAAAGGGTATCGGATTGGGATTCAGAAAGGGTTTTAGCAATATCTGCCAAATTTCCTACCGATTGGGTCCCACTTTCTTGCGTAGGTACTCTAGAAGGTGCCCTAGGCCCTATGGCAGAATCTACAAGACGTCCCGACCGCAAGTGCATAAGGTCAGTTTTTTTTTTGGTTTGTTATGTGTTTTTGTTTTGTTTTGTTTTTTTTAATTATATATATATATATATATATATATATATATATATATATATATATATATTTAACCTACCTAATCACTAAATGCAACTAAAATGAATATGTGTGGCGTAACTATCTATCCTATTTTTTTTTCTTATTATTTTTTTAAATGATTTTTTTTAATGATTTTATGATTTTATGATTTTTACTCTTTTTTTTTAAACACAAAAATTATGAATCACACTAAAAAAATACTAATTATGCACAAAGTTACAAAAATTAAAAAATGCAAAAAAATACTAATTATGCAAAAAATTAAAAAAAATAAAGAATTACAAAATATGCAAAAAAATAGACTCTTAAAAACACTTAATTTATAGAAATTTTTTTTAAAAAAAAACTCTTTTGTTTTTTCTCCTTTTGTTGGTTTTTGTTTGTTTGTTTGTTTGTTTGTTTTTTTTTAAACTAATAAATTTCGTGCCAAATATAAAAAATATGAATTTACTAATTATGCATCATTTACAAAAATTCTAAAAAAAATAAAAATAAAAAATGCAAGCTACTTTAATTATGCAAAAATTTAAATAAGGAACAATGGATTCAAAAAATAAAAATTGTTTTTTTTCTTTTTCTTTTTTTAATTTAATTATTTTTTTCTCATGTTTTTTTCTCTTTTTTTAATTTCTTTTTCTTTTCTTTCTTTCTTTTTCTTTTTTAATCTCTTTTCTTTTTTTTAAAAGAAAATTTAATTGTTTTTTTTTCTTTTTTTTCTTTTTTTTAATCTCTTTTTTTTAATGAAAATTTAATTGTTTTTTTTTCTTTTTTCTCTTTTTTTAATTAAAAAAATATTATTTTTTTGTTTTTTAATTTAAAAATACAAAAAAAATTGAAAAATTAATAAAAATAAAAAAATAAAAAAAAATAAAAAATACCACCTACCTTATCCTCCGCTCACCGCTCGCCGGACTTCGCGCTGGCGCACGTGGGTCGCCTTCAACGACCACGCTCTTGCTCCTTCTTCAACGGCCACCGCCGCTACAGCCGAGCTCGCCTTCACGCTGCCTTCTCTTCAATGCTCCTTCAACCACCGCCTACAGCAACAGGCGCTCCACCTTTCTTGCGTTCGTCTCTGCTGCTGCCGACCACTGCCTTCTCTTCTTCACCTCTTTTCTTGCAGCAACCGTCACACTCGCTACTACAGCCGTCTCTGAGCCTGCCTGTTTGTAGCTGCTGCCGTTGGCCACTGCTTCTTCGCCGCCTATGCCTGCTGTCGGCTGCAGGCTACGCCCGTCTCACTCCTAATGCAGGCGCACACTGCAGATGTACGCCGCCGGCCAACACTCAACTACAACTGGGCGCCTTTTCGCCTTCGCTCGGCCACCCTGCACAACTGGCCGCCTACGCCTTCGCTCGGCCACCCTGCACCAACGTAAAAAAACGATTATATATATATATATATATAATTGTTTTTTTTTTAAAAAAACCGTCTGCTGCATGCCGCTTTTCAGCCGCCCTGTCCTCTAACGTTTGATGCAGCCCGCAAATATATATATATATATATATAGATTTATAAGCTTTTTTCTTAAGGCCACCCTTAGTTGCCCGTTTCTTTCAAGCAAATTGGTTAGTCATGCTGCAATAGATAAATATTCCTTATTTTTTTCTTTGAGCACGGACAGCTCATATTGAGCTTAATGGCCGCCTTACATGTGCATGTATATATATATATATATACATATATATATATATATATATATATATATATACCTTTGCTGCGCTTGATGCGTTGGCTCCCCAAATAACAACACAACAAAACAATAAAAGAAAGGCCGCCTCCAACACTTCCTATCTATCCCTCGCCAACCCCGTCAAAAATACAAAAACAGAAAGTACTTAAATCTAATTAGTGGCGGGATTTCTCTACCGCAAAGAGGTTTTAATTAACTTTGTTTTTTTTTTCTAATCAAAAAAACGAAAGCACACAAGGCGCCCTTGAGATCACACACTCAATGCCCTTGCAAACCCTACTCTAATCTACTCTAATCCACGATTTTGCAATCAATGGAGCACTTAGTAAGAAGTAATGGTTAACACCCTTCACTAACTTAGGTGTGCGTTCCCCGACAGCGGCGCCATTGTTTGGGACATCATAGCATAGCGGAGGCTACACTCCAACCCACACACTTGTCAATCCGTGAATGCAACCCGGTTAGCGCATAGAGGCTATCCCGAATGGGAGAAGAAGAGTTAACCACACACTAATGACCTCTAGTCCTACTCAATCCTTCTTCATCACTCAAGCAATCAATCTTACATAATCAAAGCATCAAGATTAGGCTACACTTAAGCACACAAATGCAACTTATGCAAGGAACCTAATATGCAAAGAGCTATCACACAAGCCTCAACTACACATTATTTCAAGCACAAGCTTCATTACAAGCACTCTACAACTCACAAATCAAAACATCATTAAGAAATCTAGATTAGCAAGAGTGTAGACCAAAACCTCATATCATTGAAAATGTAAAGAATAGAAAGTACAAGATTGAAGCATGAATGGAGATGGAGAGCCTTGGGAGAGCACTTGAGAAGGAGCTATGGAGCAAGCTCTCTCTATGAGCCTCTCAACCAAATGACCAAAGAGTCCTCTAGCTCTCAAATGGGCCACCTTTTATACAAAAATTCTAGAACTCCCAAAAGTTCCCATGTGGGATTATTGTCAAGCCCTCTCCCACATTCATCTACAACTTTGAACTCTTTTCAAGAGCCCTAAGTGTCTTTTTTGTTGCATCCTTGTATTGATCTTCATTCGTCATGCAACATGCATCATCAAATAACTTGGGATTCTTTAACTCAACCTTGACCTTTAAATGGGGTAGCAAACCATCAATAAACAAGCTCTTCTTCAGAAACATAGGAGGAATTTCCTGCTTCAATGTCGTACACCACTTACCCCACAAACATATAAATACCTTCACAAAATCATAGAGTGATTGCCCATGGACCTGCTTCAAGATGCTCAACTCCTACCAAAGCACACTAGAATCCTCTGCTTGTTGAAAATGCTCCAAAAGGCCTTCTTTCAACCTGTCTAAGGTCAAAACACCATGTAGCTCACATGCCGCATCCTGTGCTTCAAAATCTTTAAGCCAGCTTCTTTCATCTTCCTTCAAAAAAATCTTTACTAACCTCAGAACCGGCTCTTCATCTGTAACATGATTGCTAATGCATGCCAACTCCATCTGCTCCAAGAAGTCAAACACATCTTCACCCTTCCTGCCATGAAATTTTGGATAAGACCACATCATGAAAACTGTAACAATCCCTAAGCTCTCCTCAGTGGAACATACACCCTTCTAGGCAAAGAACAACACCAAAGCTATCCTCAGTGGGGGCACCAGAAAGATGTGAGGTGAAAACAAGAAAAAAAGACCATGCCTCTATAGCCCTTCACCTCCCAACTTCGATACAACAACTACAAACGGGGGCAAACCGGCTGGAACACTTCTCACTGTTCACCACACCACCCACACCAGAAAGACAGCACAAAACAGGGGCACCATAGACAAGTAAACACCCAGCAATTATATTCCCAATCAACACATCATACAAGCTTCTTCCGACACAAAAGCCTCACTCACACAACCATACAAAGACTCAGGCCTGGATTTACTGCCAAGGGAATTCGATCGCAGCCACACTGCCTCTGGAATTACAACCTTGTGTCTGCAGAATGACCAGGGTGCCAGAAAGCACAAGGCAGCTACACACACCTTAAAGACAGCTCAAACCACGATTCGCCAACCTTCCAGAGGCCCCCGCTGGCAACTACGTTGGCAAATAAGCAAGCGGCCAAGTGGCTTTTCTTCTAGCTAGCCACATTAATGTTTATTATTTTTATAAAAAGCCTAAAAGATGGCCACCCTCAAGCCTTTCTTTTCACACCATAAAGATCTAACTCATGCACTCATTAAATTGGCATCCCAACCATTAATTGCCCATGCTTCCATGCACACTTCAAATACAAACTTCCAATGCCCACTTTATTTGGGATGCGTACATAACCAAAGCTGCCGAACAGCTGATATCATCTCCAACAGATCACACTCCGGACAAACTTGCATAAGCCCAAAACAAAACCATCCACCCTGTACATCTGCCAGTGCCCTCCAAAGCAAAACCTTCACACATGCCATGCATCCATATGTACACAGGCCCAAAATGCCTTTCAAAAAAACGCCTGACACATGGCATAACTCTATAAGCATAACCTTTGTTGGAGTGTGGCTAGTGCATGGCATAACTCTATAAGCATAAACTCCGTGTTATGTAACAAAAGAAGTTTTAGCTTGATCCTCCCTATATGTATGCACTCTTATGTGTAAGTTACCTTATCATGTCACTTCACTCATTCTCATCAATCTACTTTGAGTGTTATGCTTCTCTCTTTCTCTCCTTGATGTTACTTCTTGATGTATCTTTGTGTGTGTTGCTACCTTCATCTCCACACTCTAACAAGGGATATGTTAGGAGGATGAGAGTATCCAATGGGGGTTGTTTAGTAAGGTGTAGAGATCAATCACCCAGAGAGAAGTATATCCAGCTTTTTTTGGTCATGCCCTTCTAAGGGGTATCATCTACAGAGTGATGGCTTCTATCTTATGAACTTTTTTTAATGCCTTAGAGATGAGATTTTTTTTAATGTTGGAGGACTCTTGGTAAGCCTTATCTCTAGCTATCCACTTGGTGGTGGTGGCTTAGTTATACTCAATGTGAAATTTGGTCAATGCATTTGTTGCTTCTCTTGTTGTTTGTGAGGGTGTCTTCTCATTCTTTGACAAATTGATTAGTAGCATGGATGGCTTGTGCTTCTTCTACTTTATATTTTTTGATCTCTTCTAAGAGTTTTTCCTTGTGGGCTTCATATGCCATGGCTACCTCATTCTTAACTACTTCCAATTCTTTGTATTATAGCTGAAGAGCTACTTATGAGAGAGCTCTTCATGTGTGTCCTCAGTGGCAACTATGAGCTCTTCATGTGTGTCCTCAGTGGCAACTATGAGCTCAATCGTAAGCTTGTGATTTTTTTTTTTTGCTTTTTTGAGTTCATCTTATAACTTGGAAACCTTCTCATGTGCCTTAAGAAGTTGTTGGCAATGATTGAGCTTTGTCTAGAATAATGGTATCTTTAAACTTTGCTCAATTGGAGTTAAGGCCTTCTTTGGTTACAAGATTCCCAAATTTAGTTATGGGCTCCTTTCCCACTATGGAATTGATTTTAGATGGCTAGGAGGTGGGGTTGGGCGCGGTGGAGGGCTTTAGATCCTCATTAAGAGTGATCCTTCTTTATGGCTAGGAGGTGGGGTTGGGCGCGGTGGAGGGCTTTAGATCCTCAGAGAGTGATCCTTCTTTATGGCTAGGAGGTGGGGTTGGGCGCGGTGGAGGGCTTTAGATCCTCAGAGAGTGATCCTTCTTTATGGCAAGTCTACCTCCCCCATGGAATTTATTTGAGATGATCCTTCTGTACAATAATTCTACAAACCTCATGGAATTTTTTCGAGATGATCCTTCTTTATAGTAATTCAACCTCCAACAAGTCCACCTTCCCCGTGGAATTTATTTGAGATTACTGGGATGGAGAGCTCTTTGACTAGATCCTCATTGTTGAGAGTGGTCCTTCTTTATGACCCATCCAATAATTCTACCTCCCCTGTGTTATCATAATTATGGTAGAACTCGATGAAGTGAAGTGAAGGGTAAGAAACAAATCATGGCTTAGCTATTTATAATAGTTCAACGACTATGCTAGCTAGATCCTTCTATAATAGATTGGGGACATGTGAAATACCATTGATAAGTTAGGCAGCTACTTCTAATATAGTTCAAGGACTGTGTTAGCTAAATACTTCTATAATGCATTGGGGACACATGAAATACCATTGCACCATGATGGAAGTTAGTGATTTCATGTTAAATATTAATGATCTATAGTGTTATTGGTATATGCACATTTGGGGCCATGCTAGTATTATTGGTAGTGGGTTATATGCTGAGCTAGTGTTATTGGTGTTTTGTTTGTGCCTATTATATGATGCCACATTGGAATTGGTTATGGATTCCAATTGATTGCATGTAACTAGCATGATTGGCATAATTGAGTAATAGGTGAGGAGCACTATAATGGAGCCGATAGGGAACATTTTAAGATATCGAGAAATAGCCTCTGGCTGAAACTCACCGGTTCCACCTGTTCCTCCATTCCTGGTCCAAGCCTTCCTTCCATCCAATCCTTCATTTTTTAATTATGTCACCACCCATTTCGTATAGTTGGGGCATGTTTATTCTATGCACATGTGAGTACAATTATTTATGGTTGCAACCTTAGTTGCAAAACGTATGGCTATTTTTGTAAAAGGTAAGAGCCTAGTTGTGTAAAAAAGATAATTATGTCTCTTTGGGCTATTTTAGAAGAATATCAAATATTTGTGTGTGGAAAGGGGAGCCACTCATATCTTGGTGAGGGGACACAGAGACACACACACACACACACACACAGAGAGAGAGAGAGAGAGAGAGAGAGAGAGAGAGAGATTGCGCCCAATGATTTGTTCTGTGTTAATTTCTTCATGCTTTTATGTGCTTGTATATGCTTTTTCCATGGTTGATTTATTTACACATGTTATTCAACTCTAGTTTGAAAGGTAAGTGAGTGGTGAGAGATTTCTCCTTGTACTAAGATATTGATAGTGGTATGAGAGCTTTGGTCAATTTTTAGGGGAAATTATAAAGCTTGGCAACTAAAATGGAAAAACAAGAAGCTTCACAAAGAAAGACCCTAAACAAAGGAGAACACAAGGGAAGGACCTTTGGACAAAAGAATGCAAAAATCTTAGCTCAAGGTTTCTCAAGTTTAATACATGAGTAAAAAAAGTTTTTCCCTTCAAGATTATAGTGCCTATCATTATACATAATGAAATTCGCTATAGGGCATCTCTTTAAGATCAATCTGACTATAGAGGTGTTTAGAAATGCCTTGGGAGCTCTCATATATGTAATACATGAGGATTTGGTGAGCAAGACAAGGAGCCCATCCCCTAAGCAAAAGGCACCAAAAAAAAATTGTTCGTAGGGAAGCTTATGTTTTCTTAATCATACTTTTGGGATTAGCACAAGGGTTAAGGTATCCATATCAAATATATTTATTATATTAAACCTTTTTAAGTATGAAAACCCTAAAATATTACCATTTCATAAGTGAGATACCAAGCAAAAGAGGAGGACTCTACGTAGAGTTTTGGGAGAACCTATGAGTTCCTCGTTCCGACTCTTTACAGCATTCATCAGGCTAAACCTTTTTCTTGGTGTGTTAATTAGACTTGGGTCATTTGACTTGGATCTAGTATTTTATCAATCGTCTTGTCTATTGGCCTTGCACAAATTATGACATACAATAGGTTTCTCGACTCGAGGCGAGGTACCTAATTTCTTTCACCACTTTAAGTGATAGTAGGTAAGGGGGAATTTTTCATTCTTAAATTTTAATTTCTCTAATTCACCATTTTCTCTGAAAATCTCATTTCTATGACAAACTATATGTAACTACTTATTGTTCAAGAGAAAATATGTGCATTTAATGCACACAAAAGAAGCTACTTTTGTGCATAGTTTGGGATTTTTGTAGCTTAGTCCTAGCTTACACAACCCAAGGCTAGCAAAGGAATAGCCAACGTTTATAAGCTAAATTCTAACTTCAAGGAGTCAACCACCAACTAATTCAAAACCAATTTTAATAGAATTTTGTGAAGTGAACAAGGGGCATCCGTATTCTTTTTTCTAGACTACAATGATTCTTTGAATATTTGAGGTTAATTTTTCACTTTGGTGCATTAGTGCATCACATGCAAAACTTTGTAGGTGCAAGGAACCCTCCTAGTACTTTCACACCAAACTTGATTGGGCAGCGCACTGGCTATTTTTAGTAGTTCTATGGACCTGAAACCTTAGCAAGCCACTCATCCGTGAGACGGGCTATAATTAGCAATCTATATACCTATTCCAAGTGAGCATGTGCACGAAGGTGGTCCTTGAATAGGTCTATAGCATTGTCCAAATAGAATTCTGTTCTAGCCACTTGTGTGAAGATAGCGCAGCTGGGTGTAAATGAAGCAAGATTTTTCCTCCTTGTCCCCACAGTTGGCTGTAATCGTCTACTCGGGTAGAGTTCACAAAAATTGAATATACACAGTCGTTCGTTAGACGGTATCATGGACCAGCCTTACACCAAATTTGGTTTTGTTATGGTAACATTACTATCTATTTTTAGTAGTTCATGCTAAAATTAGCATAAATTCAATAGAAATTGAATTTGAAGCATCCACATTGGGCCTTGTACTCTAAATATACATCCTATCAAGTTTGGCTTAGTTTGGATTAGTTTTGGACTAGTTAGTGCCCATTTTGGGATTCTTTAAGAGAGAAAAAGCTCAAAATTTATACTCTATGAAGCAAATTTTGGAATTGTAAAGTAATTTTGACAAGGCTATATCTTTTCTCTCAAAGATCTATTTCAAACACAGCCTCGTATAGTGATAGTCTATCCATTGAAGTAGTTCGAGCCTATTAACTTACCTCCATCTTAAGAAGAGCTTTAGAGAGCTTCTGCAGACCTAGCAAAAATAGTCGTCTATAGAGATAAGTTTCCTAAAACTGGTTGTTGGGCACTCCTCAGGAATCTATTTTGAGAACTAAACATACGGCTCAATTCTTGACCTTAAGGAGTATCCACATGCCAAGTTTAAGCCCGTTCTGACTACTTTGAAAAACCTACTATTTTTAGTCAATACAATCTAAAGTAAGCTAAAACTAGAAAATTGGGAAACAGATTGGCCTCAAAGTGAGCCTATGAGATTTTTTCATTGAAAACTTAAAGTCTTAAGCCTTAACTAATGAACGATTATTCAATCTAAAAACAAAATTCGGTGGCTCGTAGCATTTGAGGATCATGAGATCCTAAAGATGTGTTTCAATCTAATAGAGTTCCTACTATGGTTCAACGTCAAAAAGTAGGTGAAATTGTACATGTGGATGGTTTTGGAGACTACTCAGTGGAATGGCATATTGTAGGTGATCTGAAGACACACTAAAGTGCATGTTTAGTGTCTCAAATGCTGCAAATGGAGTGTTTGCTTGTTTGTATTGCATGCACTCAAGGAAAAAGGGTAAGACTAGAAAAAAGACATGGAATATGCATACTGGGAAGGATGTGCACCGACACATGATTCGTATGGGATGGCAGAACAATGGTTAGGGTGGATCCAAATTGGGACCCTATACTTGACATTCCTTTAACACAAGTTCATCCTTGTACACTACATGCCATCTACAGAATTGTGGAAATTTTGGTTTATGAATATATATGTTTTGTATATAAGATGCAACCAATGTCACGAGCCCCAAGCAGTGTGTAAGAGAGTGGAGGAGGTTCTTTCATGCATGGGTCTACACAAAGGGAAAGTGAAAATCAAGAAAGATGAGAAAGATGAGAAAGTGAAAATCAAGAAAGATGAGAAAGTGCAAGTGGAAATGTGCCGTACAAAACCAAGTATTGGTGGAGCCAAGGATAGAAAATTTTTGTCACCACTAAAAAACCATGGACATTTGTTAGTTCTTCAACAATGGAAGCATAAGGCATGGAGGAAGTTTCACATGGTTGTTCTAGATTGTAGTAATAATGGCGAGACTAGAATTGCAAAGGCTAATGTATGGATTTCCTTTGATAAGATTGCTACACTTCTATAGAAAATGACATTCAACGAAGAAGATGCCCAACAACTTTAAAGAAGCTATGACCACATTTTACAAGTACATGGTGGAAGAACATCAAGTAACATAACACATTATATGGTAAGATCTCTAATTTTGTATGTTCCCATGTTGTTCAGTGATTCTTATTGAAAATAACCAATGTGCATATGTTGTTGTCATTTTTATTCCAGCACGTTTTGGAGTTCATGGTTCCTACTTTGCAAATCAGGGAAGCTTAGTTATCTGGTCTACCCAAGGCATGGATCACTCACATTAGTGAGCTCGTTGTGGGTTTCAGAAGACCATCTCGCATGGCGGTGGAATCCATGAAGTCAGTGCTTTGAGGAAATTATTCATGTGGTGGTGTAGGAGGATTACAGTTAGAATAGAGGAGAATGAAGCCAAAGCCAATAGAACACATTGAATTTATGGGGCTTAGATTTGGATATTGAAATTTTATTCTTCAATATAAACTTCACAATTATAAATCAGTGACTTGAATAAAATTTTGATTGATTTCAATTTATACTTCACTACATTCACCACCTCCCATGGATACTTTCAAACTTTTAGACATTAAAAACATGGATATAACAATAGAGCCAAATGAAAAAGCCCCTCCTCATAGTCCATGATCCATATCAACAGTTTTACTTCAGAGGTGTCATTGTATTACATTAAAAACCAATTTTCAACAAGATATGGGAGTCTACTACTACTCCTGGGAGTCTACTACTACTCTTGATCCTGCCAACTAGCATCCTCTCGTGTGTGTGTGTGTGAAGCCTTGCCTTCTTTGAAAATGGCTCGCGATCATCCTGCAGGTGTAGAACTAGTAAAACTCTCAGTCTTTTGAATTTGAGAAGCTCCCTTTTTCCATATTCACTTATCATCCTGAGATCCTTGATCCCATATGTTAATCCATATGCATTATAGGCTAAGTAATATTTACTCCTTATAGAGCATACATTCTGGGGCCCTGCCCAAAGATTTGTACCCCTAACTCCTTCCCTAGAAGCATGATTTTGTCTACATTCCACCTAATGGGGTATCCCCCAAGATACCTAGATAATATCTTGATTGCAAACAATGGGAATTCAGATTTATCCTTTGAAAACTTTTTGTGGAATATAATGAACTATGGAAATTTTAGCTGGTTAATGTACTCTCCCAGTGTTGATTCCTTTTTGAGTCCTCCCACTCATGATCTTGATGCGCACACAAGAAAATCATCCTTGTACACCACTAGCTATAAAACAAAGTTATCCATAAGCCAACAAAACAAATGCAGCATGAAGCTTCATCTCATGATATTCAAAATTATTGTAATCAAATCTTCTAATTCTCATCATTAACAAGTAAATCATTTGTCTATATGTTGATTGATGACTTGGCATCCTGTACAGATGAAGACTCCTCTTCCCTTCCCAATGCAAAATATTGAGTCTTTGCTAAATATCTCAAAATTCCTCTTCAGTGGGAAGGTTGGATTCATAGTGAATAGCATCCTTGTACATCATTGATAATGTCCCAACAGGAGTATGGAACTCACTGTCGTTGACATTTGAATCCAGTAGAAGATACTTATCCACACTTGGATTGATGAAATCATAATTTTGTTCATGATTTTGTGTGATGATGGTGAGGCAGTAGTCCTCCCTGATGTCAAAGAACGCTTGAATATCTGTTAATAAGACATACTGATTGTCACCTATTGGATTACCGAGAAGAACTGAGGTCAGAATGTGCTATGTTTCCTCTGTCACACATTTTAGATATTCCAATATAACAGGATTTAGGTTGTTAATCGTATAGCATTCATGGCAAGGAAGAGGAGGGATTCGAATCCTTAGTAAATAAGCGTCTACATATAATTTATAGTACACTTTAAACCGCTCGGCCACCCTTCCTTAGAGAAAGAAAGCCATGGAACGAAGACAATTGCCAAACGATCTTTCTATATACGAAATTTCCATTTGGGTTATAGAACAAATTTCTAAAAATTAGGATCTCTGTAATATGCTATCCCTTTCCTGTGTGGCAAGTTGTCGAAGTCACTCGCAGCCCTTTGGTCTCGGCCGAATCTGGTACACGTCTTCCGGGAGTGAGGCCCCGGAAGTGAAGACCCACATAGAAGTTCAAGAGGTGATCATGCATGGGCCCTGGTTTAGGGTTGAAGACACAGCTGAGAGCCCACAAGGTGAGGAGAAAATATAAGTCTATGAGTTTTTATTCTCAACAAGAGAAACAGAAGGAGCGGAGAAAATTTGGAAAATATGCGGTTTTTTCTTGCTTTGCCCTCAACAAATCTATTGACTCCATTACCTGAGAGGGCTAACACTGGGTGGGCTTATAGTTTATTTGGTTGAAACATACCACTCATAAATGGTAATATTGTAGGTACGAGCCCTAATAAGCCTATTTACTTGCCATACCCAACTTGCTAGCCTTTCGCTTTGTTGCATCAACCCCCCATTCTCTAAGCTTTTCTTCTTTTCCCTAGTTACTACTATATGGAGTATAGCCAAGTAGTAAGGCATCGGTTTTTGGTATCGACATGCAAAGGTTCGAATCCTTTTACATTTTGACGAGAGTAAGTTTTCATTTCTCAATCCAATGTTTATCAACTTGCACCATGTCTTCTTCTTCCTTGGCATGCCTCTTTTGCATGAAATCTTGAGAGATTCCTAACAAAAAACACAGCACTCCAAAACTGCTCTTCCTATAGTAGGATCACTACAATACAAGGACAGCGCACTCATAGGCTCTCTTGTTGCATTTTATTGATTGGTACACGTCCTTGTAAAATAGGTGTTTAACATGTGTAGAGTTTCTTTGATTTTAATGAATTCAGTACAACGCAATATGTTGGATTCAATGTGTTGGATGTCTTCCTACCACGTTATAGTGAATTTTACCCAAAAAGTTTTCCTTGTTTATCATTTGAGCCTATTTTGTGAGAGTTAAAGTTTCTTTCATTTTGAATGCAATACACGTGATGTATGGGTTTGAATGTGTTGGTTGTTTGCATATCGCATTGTAGTGATTTTTATCCAAAATTTGTCCTTATTGGTCATTTGAGCTGATTTTGTGTGTTGGAGCTCCTTTATTGTGAATTTAATACAACGCGATATGGGGGATTCAATGTGTTGGAGGTCTTCCTATTGCGTTTAGTGAATTTTATCCAAAATGTTTTCCTTGTTTGTCATTTGAGCCTATTTTGTGTGTTGGAGTCCCTTTTATTGTGAATGCAGTACAACATGATGTATGGGTTTGAATGTGTTAGTTGTTTGCATATCGGGTTGTAGTGATTTTTATCTTAAATTTGTCCTTATTGGTCATTTGAGCCGATTTTGCATGTTGGAGGTTCCTTCATTGTGAATTCTATATAACACGATATGGGGGGTTCAATGTGTTGGAAGTCTTTCTGTTGCACTAGAGTGAATTTTATCCAAAATGCTTTCCTTGTTTGTCATTTGAGCCTTTTTTGCGTGTTGGATTTTCTTTGATTGTGAATGCAGTACAACAGGATGTATGGGTTTGAATGTGTTGATTGTTTGCATATTAGGTTGTAGTGATTTTTATCCAAAAATTTTCTTAGTTAGTTATTCGAACCATCTGTTCAATTTATTATAGATGATGTGGACTGAAAGATCTGTGCCCCCTCTGTGCAACGAATTCTGGGATACTAGCAAGCGGAAGTAGCACTTCTTGCGCAGGGCAGAACAACCTCTCACTCGGGGCCTCACCCCCACGGATATCCGGACAAGAGACTAATCCCTCGATTCTTCCAAAACCGAACCTGGAAAAACTTTCCTCGCCCAGCAGACATATGCGATTCCTCCATGATATTTTATTCTAACATAGTCAAGGTCTTCACTAACCAAACTAATCTGACCAAACTCCTAAGTCTCATGGTCAGATCAAGGAAGAGACTTGCACTTGGATCATAGAGGCCAATGCTTTTTTCCTCGTCAAGAGGCATAGCTGTTGATTCTTTTCCATAGAACAAGGACTATCCGAATTTACTTCATCTATCGTAACATAACAGAATTGAGACTCATTTTAGGGATCCATCAGTCCAGCCTAACCCCATCCAATCCCATGGGTTAGCCAACCACCCAACCACTGTAGTGATAGGATCCATTTAGAAATTTGGTTATGTTTTGCCCCGGGTACCAGGAAAAAGAGTTCCTAAGCCCCCTAGCTGGCGCTTCAAGCAAACATCACGATAGTCACACCACTTACACACCCAAAATGAAATTGCCTGTTTCATAGATTCAGCTGTCTTTAAAACAATCTTTTAATGAAACCATCGTATCACTAATCATAATCCTCCAAAATATCCAGCTTGAATTCTAAATTCCAATCATTCCTTCATCGGTGTACCTGTGGCGTCATTGGCAACCAAAACACTCACCACCTGTTCACTCAGGGGCCTTTTCAAGAGTTCCTAGCTCATAGTACCCGAAAATATAATCTCATAAGAAAAATCCAAATGGACTCTCCATTGAAAATCAGCAAGATCAACCAACAGATCCATATAAAAGAGTCATGGACTCATCCGTTGAGGACCAGCAAGGCCAATCAACCAGATCCATACCCGAGTTCAGAAAACAACTCTAACTCCTTATTCCATTTTCTTCCCCGACACACTCATAGGTATCTTCGGTGACCCAGAGCCCAAGCACCGTATGGTCAGCACCCTCTAGGCTCCTTCGTAGGTCACCTAGTGCTTCACTCATAGGCGACTTCCTTGGTCCCTCATCCATCGTACTGATAGCTCACCATTTAAATCGAACCGAGGCTGGTCAAGACCTCGGCCGACCTTGCTACGCGAGATGTCCTCCATTGACTCTTGGTCAACTGTTGCAACTTTATCACTCAGGTCTCCACGACCTCATTCACAAGATGGTCAAAATGCTTTCCCAGCATTCTTGACATAAAATAGTCATTTAAAAACAGGTTTCATAAATACAGTTTCTAACAAACTCTCATCTTTCCACATTGTTCCACATCATTTCTCGTTATTCCACATTCTTCTACATCAATTCACATCGCTTATTCCACATCCAATCATATGTATTCCCATCGTCCTTCATCCATTCTCATCCACATCTATCCTTATCACATCACATCACAACATATCCACACACATCTCATCCACTCATATCACATCTCATCCATTCATATCACATCACATCAATCTACATTCATTTAGATCCACAACACATCCACATATCATCACATCACGTTCACATCTCACTTCACATCTATTCACATCTACACAAGTCCAACTCACATCACATCTCATCTATCCACATCATATCTCATCTATTCATATCTAACCAGATCCACATCATATCTCATCCATTCATATCTAACCAAATCCACATCACAACCATCTATTCACATATCATTACATCACATTCACATCTCACCATATCTCATCACATCCACTCACATCCATTCACATCCATCACACCCATTCACATCCCACATTCATTCACATCTTGTCGCATCCATCCTCATCTTATCACATCTCGTTCACATCCATCCACATCACATCACATCCATTCCATCCACATTACATCACATCTACATTTATCCATATCACACCACATTCATTCCATCCACATTACATCACATCCACATCTATCCATATCACCCCACATCCATTCACAGCTCATCACATTCATCCACATCCATCCACATCACATCACATCCATTCCATCCACATTTATCCATATCACCCCACATCCATTCACAGCTCGTAACATTCATCCACATCCATCCACATCACATCACATCACATCCATTCCATCCACATTTATCCATATCACACCACATTCATTCCATCCACATTACATCACATCCACATCTATCCGTATCACCCCACATCCATTCAGAGCTCATCACATTCATCTATATCCATTCATTCATTCTCATTCACATCTATCCACATCCATCCATTCATCCACATGCACATCTATCACATTGCATCTCATTCTCATCACATCACATCCTTTCACATATCATCACATCTCTTTCACATCTCATCACATTCACATCCACATCCATTACATCACATCACATTCACATCCACATCCATTACATCACATCTCATCCATATCTCATCACATTCACATCCACATCCATTTACATCAGATCACATCTCATCACATCCACTCACATCTCATCACATCTCATTCACATCTTATCACATCACATTCATATCTTATCACATCACATTTACATCTTACCACATCACATTTACATCTCCTCTTATCACATTCACATCTCATCTAATCACATCGCATCCATTTATATCCTGTCACATTCATTTACATTCATTTGGCTCCACATCACATCTTATCACATCCACTTTTAGTACTGTTTTCTACTTTCAATACCGATGAGACTTTTCTAAGTTTCTGCCAATTGCTTGGCCTAGTTAAAGGTACTTTTTCTCGATGGATATTTTCATATTTTTCCTCAAATTTCTCATGTGAATTATATTCAATATGCTTCTTTTTTAGTAAAAGATTCATGGGATTTACAAAAATCAATTTTACCCATATTTCCCATAAAAATTAATAATGCTCAAAATTTCACTTTTGATAAATACTCAATTTGAATTATGCCAAAAATTCCTCTTTTATCATTTAATTACTTGGATCTCAAATATCATGGGAATTCCTCTTTTTGCATAAAAATAAATTTACCAAAAATTTCTCTTTTTGCATAAAAATAAATTTACCAAGAATTCCTCTTTTAGCATTTAATTACTTGGATCTCAATTATCATGGGAATTCCTCTTTTTGTATAAAAATAAATTTACCAAAATTTACTCTTTTCTCATAATCAATTAATTATGCATAATTACAAAAAAAACATATTTCTCATGAATATGATGAAAATCATTCTTTTTGCATAAGATGTCCAATCCTAGAATATGGTAGGAAGTCCTCTTTTAGCATTATGCATAAAAATAAGATATGTATTATTTTCTAAAAATTTTGCTATAGCTTTGCTGCTGCTATTACATAATTCTCAATTTTTTTCTAAAGAATAAAAGCTTGTAATGAAAATATGATAGTAGTTCCTCTTTTATGCTTAGAATCAAACTATGAATTTAAATCATAATTTTAACCATAAAATTAAACATAACTATGATTATCCCACTAGATTAAGCTAATATCAACATTCCTCTTTTCCCAAATTGTTAGGATAATCCATTTCTCATTTAGAAAATGAATTAGAGTAGTTTTCAACTACTCATAAACAATCTAAAAGAATTTACTATTATTTTAATAGTATAAAATCATAAAAATATCATTTCTTTAATCTCTAGCTTATCAAGCCTAGAGTCTAGCTTTGAATTAAGAGTATCATTGAGAAGAAGCATCCTTTTTCAAGGGATCTAGCCATAAAGATGGCTATTCTTTTAGAGAGAGAGAGAGAGAGAGCGAGCGAGAGAGAAAGCATTAAAATTAAGCATGAAGATTAACTTTCTCTTAATTTAAACATTAAGACTTCAAGAAGGGAAAGCTTGATTTGAATTAAAATAATCATTTTGAAAGCTTCTCAAGCTTGAGAGGGGTTGAGAAGAAGAAAGTTATTGAGAAAATTGGAAAAAAAACCATAAAATTTTGATTTTACGTATAGCTCCAATATTTAATTACAAATGACTAAGGGTCTATTTATAGGTGAGGGAGGCCACTAACCAAGTCCAACTGGGTTCTAGAATTTTCTAGGTTCAGTTTGACTCAATTTGGACAAGATTTGGACCAGTTTGGCTCCCTTTTTTATTTGGTTTGATCCAGGAGAGATAAAAATATCATAATTTTTTTGAATTAAAAACCCTTCCATACATGTGAAATAGGCGCCTACCTCAAGAGTCCCCCTTTCCTTACCAAAGTGTCAAAAATGCATCGTTATTCTAAAATATCTCTTTTTTTTAGTAATATCTCATAATTTTTAACTAATAAACCTTGTACTTAGTCAACTCTTCATCTTATGTGAGCATTTACTCATTTTTGGGTATTTTATTTTATTCTTTTGGATTTATCTTATCCCAACACTTGGATTAATCCAATTGGCCCATTGAAACCTTAATTAGACCATAATCCAAAAATTTCTGAAAATGTAGACCCTTAGGCTAAGGTCCCTTATACCATTTTCAATTAATTCCTAATGCACATTGGAAAGTTCATTTTGAACTTTTGTTTCAAGGGAATCTGTTTTAGACACTAGGAGGATTTTTATATCCAAAGATATCTCAATTTTGGATTATCTCTCTCTAGACATTTTCTCTCTCTAGGCCAAAACAAGGTAAAACAAGATCTTTCTTCTATTTCAAAGAGGGGAATAATTACAAGAACAGAAGGGGAGGTTCTTACACCTTTACACCTCAAAAGGTGGAGGGAGGAATCTTACATGCACAATGCAGACTGCGAGGGCCTCCTTGAAAGATCCTAAAATAGGTTAGAAAGCTGCATCGAGAAAAAATATATCTAACCTTCGATCAATGAGGACTCGGCATAGGTCTGTTTTACGTGAATTGTGAAAGGTGCAGAGACACATGGAGAGCACAATTCCAAAGCTCCCATTCTAGTGCCTTGTCAGATCCATTTGTAAAAGGAACCACATTGGTATGCATTGGCAAGGCTTGGCGCTCGGTTGCTTGTAGTAGGAGGCTGTCGAGGATTGGCTCATTGAGCATTTTTAGGACAACTATGTTCTAGCTACCCATGGCTAGAACGTAGAGTGAATGATGTTAGAGGACATGTACTCACTCGGCTTCTTAGGTTCAAGTATGACAAGACTCTAGAGCCAGTTAACCTCACTGACACAAAGATGAAAGGTATCCTAGAGATCCCTCCCCTCAAGAAAGGAGTTACTGTCATTGAAGAGACAAAGGTCAATCATTTGCATGGCACACGGCTCAACCTACAAAGGACCAATAACAAAGCTAGAAATAGGGGGGCTAATAGGAAGAGTATTGAAAGGGCGAGGAGAGAAGCTGCCTTTCTAGAACTACATAATTCTAATATTGAAGCTTTGAGGTATTTGGCCCCCTCCTTTCGTTGTGAAGCTTCTGGTGTGAAACACTACTCAATACTTCTCTTTCGACATGGAGGAGATTGATGTCTTATCTAGTATGCACAAGGAGGTTAACGACAGAGTTATGCAAGCTATTTTGAGATTTTCTATGTCCATGCCCTAAATTTTAATTTAAAATGTTATGCTTTCTCAAAGTAATACAATGTGAATTATCTATGCAACCTAGTTTTATCAAATCTCCCATGGAAAGCTTAGCACAGGGTATATATTTTGGATTCTCTTATAATAGGAGGTTTCCTATGTGAATATATGTCCATGGTTTAGGCATGTAGTTTTGGACCAAGCCCAGATCTTTGTAATGGCCTACCATGAAAAGTAAGTGTCATGTGACCTAAATTGTATTTTTGGTATTCTGACATAGATACTAAATTTATCGTCTTATATTATCTATTGGCTTTTGTAGTGCACACTGGAGTTTGATTGTTATATATACTGAGTCAAAGTGATGTTATCTTGCCAATTCAACTGCAAGATTTCATGGCAACGTGAGGCAATTAGTCCACACAAGGATTTTTTATATTACTGAGAGAGAGAGAGAGAGAGAGAGAGAGAGAGAGAGAGAGAGAGAGAGGGAGAGAGAGGGAGGAGAGTTAGTATTGACAATTGAAAATGGTGTGCAGATCTATTAGAAAGTTAATAGCTAGTATTGAGGCCCTTACCTAGGAAGATATTTTAGAGGCAACGGAGATCGTTAGATACATATGTATTAATAGCTAGTATCGAAGCCCTTACCCAGGAGGATATTTTAGAGGCAACGGAGATCATTAGATGCAAAGTCCCATAGCAACATGATGGCTTTAGCTGTGGTTAGAGAGTGTGCTACAATGCCATGTTGCTGCTACACTTAATGTTGGGACTGTAAGTATGCACTTCTTCTAATGATATCTCAAATTTTTTATACATTCATTTTGATAGCACATATATAATTTTTTATATGTGTAGAATCTAGGATTATTCGTAATTCATAGAATTTTTTGTATGTTGCTGCTCCAGTTAATGTTGGGACTACCCTTAGAAAATGTAAGCATGCACTTCTTCTCTTAATAATATCTCAATTTCTTTGTACATTCACTGATAACACATATGTAATTTTTTTGTATGTGTAAAATCTACGATTAGTAAAATATACGGATTTGGATGTACGATTATTAAGGGCCACAACAATTCAAACTCTAATTAATAAAATTGGGCAATGAGAGCCTTATGTGCCATATGCATTTATGCCGCCTCCACAACAACAAAGACCAATGCCACCGCCCAGCAGTATCCATAAACACAAACAACCAACATGGAGTGGACAACAAGAGCATGCTAGTGACTCTCCCCAACAACAAGAGAAAGCTTACTCTCCCCCACAGCAGCAAGAGCAAGAGCAAGAGCAAGAGCAAGAGCAAGCTTCCCCTACCCCCAACAATAATATTTTGCATTAGCCCAGTTAACTAGAATTCACATATTAAGAACGCATCTCTGATGCAATGTGTAAATTCAATATAATTGACAATGTAAGAAGGCATTGATCTTTGTATTAATTGATCTTGACATGTATAAATTTTTGTCATGTCGAATGTTAACAAGGCATTTTTTTATCTCCATGTTTTAATGAGAATCTCTATAATATAGTCAATAGCACCAAGAAAACTTACTTCATGGTAATGTCTTTACATGAAATTTTCCTTTTGTTTTTCACAGTACCTATATTTATAATTCAAAGTAATGTATGTAAGTAATAGCCTATTATGGATTAATGTTGAAATCTAGACATTTTCAAGGTAGAGGAGTAGGGATGCCCAGGAACGTGTGCTTACCATTGAAGCAAATAGAAAGAAAAAAATACAAAAAGAAGAAAGAAGTAACATTTATACAACAACATATAGACCAAAGATAACTCTTGAAATTTTATAGATGGAGAGGTTACAATCTCAAGGTGATTCCAAAACCTCTAGGATATGTGGTTCGATTCAAATAGAGTAGGTTTTGGAAGCTTCACTCCCACTTCTAATTTTCCTACCATCTAACTTAAAAGAGAAATCCCTCAATGTATCACTACATATTGGATCTCTTGTCTAAGAAACGCCAATGGCCAATAATTGACCACAACTAACAAGTCTCGACCTTGTGATTGAAACATCTATGATGGAAGAGTGAGTCCCATCACGCATGTCTTAATCTAAGATTTATCAGACACCTCTCCATATTTGCCATCTTTTGAAATTGCATGCATAATGTTTGCCTTTCAATGAAATACCTTGTCATAGAAACAATCAATGCTAAAAATTAATGGACGTCACCCTAATAGAATTTGCTGCAACACAAACAAACTTCATATTTTGATTTCACCTAAATGTAACATCTAGCATTGTTACTTTTTTGTATTAAATGGCGTCTTCTACAAAGGTCCTCTTTACATCCCATCGCTCATGGTTTATCTAATCATTATCAAGGGATATCACTTGATATGTTAACTTTGTTTTCTTGACACCCTCACATGATGCAAACATATGTGTAAAGGCACTAAATGGTATAAACAAACTCATATGGACATCCTTAGAACCTATTGATGGTTTCATTACTGCATGCATATCTGTTCTTAGCATGCATATCTGTTCTTATCTTATTCTTGTATATTACAATGGTTTCTGTGTGCAAGAACAAACCCATTCTTGGCTAGAGAATGGTGGTAGTGGGATAGACTCAAGTTTATTAACATTACCATTTGCATGAGCCAAAACATACATGGAATTATAAAAGAAGATTCCCTGTGCTGCTAAATGGCTAGGTGGGTTATCATATAGCAATGTGCCTATCTCTATATGGAAGACATTTATTCTTCCACCACTGATGCAGTTTGCATTTTGCCACTCCTCCAAATTCAATGGATATAAAACTGCAAGAAAATTTTAATGCTTAGCTATAGAGCATAAAACAATTAGGTATTGAACACAAATAACAAAGACTACTTATTGAATCTTCTTATTTGTCTTAGACCTTGTACTTTCATCATGGTGATGTAGCATTATGTCTGTGTGCATATAAACATGCTACACAAGGACCTTGATTGCACCATTTGGCCACATGTAGAACTCCACAATCCTACCTTTCCAATGCTTGTTAGGATCACCAATGTCTTTTTGTTTTACCTTGAATGCTCCTCGAGTATTAGGTCTCATCAAGATCTCGTCTGACTTCCTGAGGGATCCAGTTGCCACCATTAGCATCCTTCCTATTGAAAAGCTCCACACTCTCAATGCTGCAGATGTGCTTTCTTTTAACGCTCATCTACAAAGGGAAAACAGAACATTATTACCATTTCGATGGGCTCAACAATATAAATAATGAAAATAAACCTTTAAAGAAATGTTGTAAACCTTGCACTCTGTGAAAACGGAACATTATTACCATTTCGATGGGCTCAACAATATAAATAATGAAAATAAACCTTTAAAGAAATGTTGTAAACCTTATAGTCGAGTTGACAAATAACCCTATAAGTTTTCACAAATGACATCATGGTCAGGAAGGTTAACGAACATAACAAATAAAATAAAATCACAAAGAAATCATGATTAACAAACATAGCTTAAAGAAGTTTACCAAACTATTAAGACGGAAGAAAAAAGTGGCTGAGAGAAGAAGAAGAGATGAAGAAAATATGACAAAAATAAGTGACGCTATAAGAGAGGCAGGAAACGAAGAGAACTAAGTTCAAATTGTGGAGAAAGTTTTCAAGCACACTAGTTTTCAATCAATCTGGCCTCTTTTCCTGATATTCCTTCTAACATACATTTTAGTAGGTGGTATTTAGGCCTAACATTCTTCTATTTTTGAGTTTTACGTCAATATATTTTATTCCTCTTTTTTTAGCTCAAAATTGTGGGGACCATTCTGAGACAAAAAAGATCCATGTTACATGGATCTAGAATCCAAACGCTGTCATTGGCTGGCCTTATATTTTTTTAATGGGCTCCAAAAGGGCTCATTTGGAATGAGAATTTCCCCTAATGAAATAATTATAAAATGTCATGCTAACTAGCACCTACCGGACATAAAAAAGTGTAGCACATTAACATGCTTCCACCCTAGAACATTACGTCATGATGAGAGACCAAAAGTTGTTTATGACTACTATTTTTAGTAGTTTATTGAAGCCAAAATCAGATAAGGTTTCCCACTGATCTGTATTATATCTTGAACTTGCCTGATATTGAATCTTACTCAAATCTAATTCTTGAAAGCAGAGATATAGGCCAACAGGTAGGTTTCTGGGGACAATGTTCGTGTGAAAATGAACAAAACCAGTCAAGGCCAATCAAATGTCCATGCCTAATAAAAACAAGGGCTTCCCAAGGTCCAAATTCATCAAGATCATGCACATCAGCTCTTCATACACACTACCTCAGGCATACCAAGTCTCATGTTATTCCACATGAATGTGATATGTTTTCAGGCAGGCAGTTGAAAAAGAGTATATGCTGCTAACACTGTTTCCACATTTCATCTGGGAGAAGCAAATAGATGCCCACTCCTGGTATTTTCTACCCCTTACCAACACTGAAATGCTACATGCTCATGTACATAGGTCCACAACATCCCCGAATACATTCATACCCATTATGAATGCAATTTGACCATGTAAGGTGAAATAACTTATTGCAATTCATACACTCGATAGTCTGAATAGATTTATGGCACTCATGCCTACTAGCTTGTCCACACCTAGTCAAATGGAGGGTCTAGCATCGTCACATAGGTGTGTCAGCTAACATATGTTGAATAGCACCATGAACTTGCCATATACCAATCCCTGTTAATTTCTAACAATATTGTCTATGTTTTCATATACAGAAAACATGCCATCTTTACTACCAGATGAAAAGGTACCCTACAAGTGTGGTAGATTCATATGAGGCTTTGCACATGAGCTATTATTGATGTAAGCTAGCCTTATGCCAAGACTCATCTCAATCTAACATTCCAAAGTAGTGGTTGCACTAATAAATCCCCCTGTTGACAATCAAATTTTGCCAAAGCAGGCAATTCTTGTTTACACCTGGCCAATACAAGAGCTTCTCTTTATCCAAATGCCATAATATTATGTAGAGCCATGCAAATAAGTATGATTCACATGACTGCCAACTTTGGTTGCATTTTGGGGGCACCAGAGGTCAGTCAAACGACTTCACATGCCCTGTTCAAGATCTAAAAATTACAAAAAGTGAAAATTTGCCACCATGGCTGAACACATGTCCACACTTGGTAAAAAATAGGCCTTTCACATATTAGTTTACTGTAGGAATATTACATGTTGTTCTTCATATGCCAGACTAGCCATAGATCAAACTTGGAGTCAAATGGACATGTCTAGCATGTTTAGCATGACTGTTGAAATTTGTTCCAGGCATAGATTTGCAGCTTACATGTTGTTGTCTCATCAGATGTCCACACCTGCTAATTTGAGAATGCAGATGGAGTCAATTTGGTATGAAGCCTAGTAGCAGTGTTTCGAACATCCGATAGTCAAATCTTCACCTAATTCGACCACAACAGAGCCAACACAGGCTGCTAAATAGTAATTCAATGAATCCAGGTATGCCTTGGAGGGTAAAAAAATAAAAATGACCAGGAAGCAAAAAACCTATTCACACTTGAGTGGTTGAAGTCTCGACACACACTTATGCCTGTCCAAATTTGTATGAGAGTTATCCATACAACAACCTACATATACACAAAATGTCACATGGGGAGATTCTATCGAAATTTTTTAGATTTTCTCACAACTTGTAAAATCACTGGAATTTAAAATTTGAAGTGACGCATGATCGGAATGACTTAAGATATGGAATGAAGATCCATAGTCATGTTCCACACAATCATGCAAAACCTCGTCTCCATATGAGACCATTTACTAACTATTTTTAGCATTTAATGCTAAATGAGGCTATTTTGCATAAATACAAAATTAGATGCTAAAGAAAATTGATGAGGGCTGGTCACAACATGAAATCACTTTTACATAAGTCTTGGTACCCTCCATAGGCCTACAAAATCTCATGCCCATGAAAGGTCATCTGCTAGGGTAGCTAGACCTTAAACATCATTTTTGGGCCAATATTGGAAAATTTGACTATTTTCTTCCAGAACATTTAATGTTTACTCTTAATTATGGGCAACTCTTGCATAATTTATATTTGCCTATCCAAAACCAATGTGCTCATGTTTTCGCAGCAAAATTCTAATTGTCTATTTTTAGATAATGGCATTTTTAGACCAAAATTACCTTAAAGCTAGCTGAAAAGGTACCTTTTTAACTACTTCTTGCTCTGAAAGGCTATTATTCTTTCAATAGAAAAGTTTCTCTTCAAACCCAACCCTCAACTCTTTATTTATAATATGCTTCCACACTCATGGAAGAGTGTGAAATAGTTAGGGGGGGAGAGGGGTATCTTATGAGTCTCCAGCTCACAAGATTTTTGACTACCTTCAATTAGAAAGAAAAGGGCCATAAGAAGTCACCATGGTTTTCAAAATTTATATCAAATGCCTGTCCGAGTTCTATGGGTTTTGGGGTTACATACTTTTTATAGGTTGCATCTCATTATCTATACTTTCTCACTAAGATTGAAAGAAGCAAATTGCTAACATAAACTGGTGAGTACATAAATCATGTCTACCAGGACTCACAAAAGCTCTGCAACAAGCTCAAGAGCAACGATGAAGAAGAGGAGGCTAGAATTTCCTAATCCATCTATCGAATGTTAAAGGATAGGATATTAGACACAACTATTCAAAAACTTGGCTAGGAGATGCAGCTGAAAATGGAGAGAGAGTCCAGGTGTGACTGATGAAGTACGGTCCTAACCAACAAAATTGGGTATTTATGTACCATTCACCTGTATGCTACTCAATTCTCTACAAGAGCTTAGAGTACAAGATAAGTTGTAAGCCACAGGACTTGGTCATTTAGCAAGCTCTTAGATTGAAGATTATGATCCTATTCAAATTCTAAAATTCCTTAGCACCTATGATGCAGATTTAAATATGTAAATAGTGGAGTTGTGAGGTCATATAGTGGAGGTGGCCATCCACAAAAAACTTATCTTAGAAGCCCTCCAACTACCAACCACACCTTGATACACAAAACTTACAATGGAAAGCTTGGATTAGAGTAGGTATATAAGAAATTGGCAAAGGTAAAATGTACGAGTACCTTTTAACATCATCACAGATCCAGTGCTTATAAAAGCAAGCCAAGCTCTATGCATGCTCTTGCAGGTTAAGTACATAGATAGACATAACAAAATTAACCCAAGACCACTGTGCATGTTAGCAAACTAGAAAAGAAGATGATTGGGGTTTTCATGTTAGCAAACTAGAAAAGAAGATGACTGGGGTTTTCAAGTTCACAAGGATATGCAAGCTTACTGTTTGCCGACAACACAAGAATACAATAGCTAATCTGTTCTTATTACATAAGATTTTTTTTTTGGAGTAGCAAAGGAAATTGTTGAGAGGGCCTTGCAGATTATACCAACTCCCACAATAGAATATCCAACACGTGAAGAAGGCCACACTAGAGAACTTTCTGAGGAAACTCCCCAATAGGACAAAGGAATAGAAGCTACAACAAATAGAGACAAAGATAAATAGTTGGAAGAAAATATAAAAAACCCAGAAACTCCGCAAAGTGGGGGAGCAAAGGGCATAGGAAGGCCTAACACCAGACAAGAAAAAGAAGTAGAAACCTCTACAAGGCCTTGGAAGAAGCTAAGAACTAGTGGAAACATTGAAGATCCTAAAGTTGATAGGGTTGAAGAACAGGTAGTAACTCCGCAGGATTGGAAAGAGAGGGTTCATAGTAGGAGGATTTAGGTAAATATTGAGGTTAACAAAATCCTTAGTAGAAACCGCATAAATCTTGTACAAGCAAAAATTAGAAAACAAAGAGCTCAATCTCTCTTCTCCCTTGCATCTTTTTATGGTATCAGAGCAGCCTAGTTCATGCTAAGGGCTGAGCGACAAGCAAGAGAAGCACATGAAGTGGTATGAGCGTAAGAGCTTCATCTACTTTTCTCCCTTTGTGTTGGCTACTACACCCTTGTCGGGAGCTCTTCGGAAGCACTGGCAAACGAACTCCGGTTGAGGAGCTTTCTACGTGTTGGAGCAGAGCTACAGGGCAACTATATAGTTCATTAGACAAAATTTTCCAGGCCGAAAATGCGTTTCGGGCACGTCTGGACCTCCGTTTATTAGTTCACCAGGCATTCACGGGCGAGCACTATGAGTAAGTTTCGATTCTCTAGAGAACTCTATTTTTTGGAACTGCAGGAAGGGCGATTGGTTGTGTAGACACTGTGTACTACAAAGAGGTCTTAAAGTTGCCATTAGGTGTATGTATGCAAATTGAGGTCACTGGTTGTGACAATTTGGGTGCAGTATAGTACCACTATAGAGAATACAACAGTTTGTGCAGATCAAACAAGAGTGCTATTTTTAGTAAATTTGTGTTGCAAATAAGATGTCGAATGATGGAATAAACTAGATTGTGTTTGTAGAGAAACTTGACAAGAACAACTTCCATGGAGGTTTAGATTAACAAATTTCCTAATGGGAAAAGGTTACTAGGACTACATTGGACATGAGGAGGCACCAAAGATAGATTAGATTAATCCAACTGCTACAGATGTAAAAGAATTCAAGGATTAGAATCAAGGAGTGAGGAAAGTTATGTATTGACTTTCTATCAGCATACAAGATACTATGATTGGGCATATACAGGATGCCAAGTCACCTAAGGCTACATGGGAAAACTTGGTAAAGCTGTATAAAACTAATACCAAGGCACGAAAGATTCAGTTGAAGAATGAGCTTCATATTGTGGAGAAGAAAAATATATATGTGAATGATTATGCCTTGAAGATCAAAGGTATTGTGGAATCCCTTGCATCTATCGGTGTTTCTATTGATGATTCAAGTGCTTCGAACCACATGACAAGTCATGGTGAGTGGTTCAAGGAAATGAAGAGTCTTGAAAGAATGGGTTTTGTTGAAAAAGGGGATGACACTGCTCATCCGATTGCCCATGTTGGAGATGTGCCATTGTCTATGCAGGATGGTAAGGTGAAGTACCTTGCAGATGTACTTCATGTTCTAAACATTACAAAGAATCTTGTTTCAATTGGCCAAATGATTGAGCAAGGTTTGCAGGTTTGATTTAACCATGATGGCTGTTATGTAGAAGACTTTAAAGATAAGTGCAAGTTGGTTGCAAAAGGCAACAGAGTGGGCAGAATGTTTACATTGAATGTAAATATGCCCAAAAGTGAGTGCTGCAATGTTTACAAATGGTTCAAGAGTTGTTGCAGATACAAAGGTTTAGGAGTTATTGCAGATACAAATATTTGGCATAAGACAATCGGGTAAATGTGCAAAGAATTAAGTCTATGCAAACTAAAGAAATTGTGACAGGGCCTAAGTTTAAGGTTGAAGGTATGTAGAAAGTATGTGAAGCATGTCAATTTGGAAAGCAAACAAAGCATGTATTTCCACATGACAGAAATGTGAGCACAAATGTACTAGATGTTGTGCATTTAGATGTATGGGGGACTATGTCTATGGGTGGCTACTACGTAACATTCATTAATGACCACACGAGGAAAGTGTGGGTGTATTTCATGAAGGAGAGGAGTGAAGTGGTCCAATTAAGGTTCCTATGGGCCAATAGGATTAATCCAAGTGTTGGGATAAGATAAATCCAAAGAATGAAATAAAATACCCAAAAATGAGTAAATGCTCACATAAGATGAAGCGTTGACTGAGTACAAGATTTATTAGTTAAAAATTAAGAGATATTACTAAAAAAAGAGATATTTTGGAGGAATGATAAATTTTTGACACCTTGGTAAGGAGAGGGGGACTTTTGAGGTAGGCGCCTCCTTCACATGTATGGGAGTGTTTTTAATTCAAAAATATTGAGATATTTTTATCTCTCCTCTCTCCTGGATCAAACTGGATCAAAATGATAGCTAAACTGGTCCAAATCTTGTCCAAATTCAGCCAAACTGAAGCTAGAAAATTCTAGAACTTAGTTGGACTGAGTTAGTGGCCTCCCTCACCTATAAATAGACGCTCATTCTTTTTTATTCTCTTCTTTGAGCTATACCATGCCAATATTACATTAAAATAATCACATTTTCTATTATCCCTTAAAAATCCTCTACTTTTGGAGAGATTGGAGCTTCTCTCTCTCTTCAACAACTTTTGGAGCTTTCTTCTCAACTCACTAAAATAATTGATTGGTTGGGGGCTTCACTTCTAGATAAAGCAGCAAGCCAAACCTAGAGGTAAGAAGGAATTTCATGGTTTTTGTTAATATTCTCAAATGATTTCACTTCTCAACCCCTCTCAAGCTTGAGAAGTTTCTAATTAGTTGTTTTTAATGCAAATCAAGCTTTCTCTAAGAAATTTAATGATTAATCACAAAAAAGTTAATCTTTATGCTTATTTAGAATGCTTATTTATGTATATCTCTCTCTCCCAAAAGAATAGTCATTCCTATGGCTAATTCTTTAGAAAAAGAATGCTTCTCATTGATAAATTCTTAATTCAAAACCAAACTCTAAGCTTGTTAAGCTAGAGGTTAAGAAAATAGTATTTTTATGCTTTTATGTTAATAAAAGTATGGTAAATTTATGATTTAATTCCATAATTTGGATTTAAGTTTAAGGATAGTTCTTCTATCATAATTGTATTATAAAGTCTTATTCTTTTTAGAAAAATTAAAAATTATCAGTAATAGCAGCGAAGCTATGGCAAAAATTTTAGAAAATAATACATATCTTATTTTTATGCATAATGCTAAAAGAGGACTTCCTACCATATTCTAAGATTGGACACCCTATGCTAAAAGAATGATTTTCATCAAATTCATGGGAAACAAAATTTTAGTGTTTATGCATAAATAATTATTTAAAGAAAAGAGAAATTTTTGTAATTTTATTTTATGCAAAAAGAGGAATTCCCATGATAATGGAGATCCATGTAATTAAATGGAAAAAGAGAAATTTTGGTATATTAAAATAATGGATATTTTTATTTAATTTTAAGAGAAATTTTAGATAAATTTATTTTATGCATGAGAAATTTTAAATGATAAAAGAGGAATTCCCATGATAATTGGAATCCAATCATTTAAATGGTAAAAGCAAAATTCTTGGCATAATTGAAATAATGGATATTTTTATTTAATTTTAAGAGGAATTTTAGATAAATTTATTTTATGCATGAGAAATTTTTAAATGATAAAAGAGGAATTCCCATGACATTTGGAATTCAATCATTTAAATGGTAAAAGTGGAATTCTTGGCATAATTGAAATATATTTTTATTTAATTTTAAGAGAAATTTTTGATAAATTTATTTTATGCACGAGATATTTTTAAATGATAAAAGAGGAATTCCCATGACAATTGGAATTCAATAATTAAATGAGAAAAAGAGGAATTTTAAGCTTATTGTAAAAAAATAGATATTGGCATTTAGTTAAAAGAAGAATTTTTATGGTATTTAAGTAGAGAAAGATTTGAATTAAATTTTGGTGACAAAAGAGGAATTTTCACCATAATTCCACCTAGAGAATTAGGGATGATAAATTAAATTGGTAGAAAGAATATCTTTAGATATTTTATGTGGATAAATCACCAAATTGATAATTATCCAAAATTAGACTAAATGGAAGAAGAGTATTTTTATAAAAATCAGATATTCTCATATAGAACCATTTCTTAATCCATTATAGTTAGGAAGGAATGAAATTCATAAAGTGGAATTTTCCTTATGGTTAGAAATTTGGTAGATATTTATCTGAAGAAAATCCTTGGATCAAAGTTAGAATTAAACCGGATAATTTTGGTTAGACCACAACTGTGAGAGGAACGGCCAATAAACTACTTGTCCATCTCTCGATCTAAATCAAGCAAAAACCTCATGACCAATTCCAGTTCTTAATACAAAGAATAGACTACCGTTGAATTAACCTAGTTTTTCCCTGACAGAAATCACCACGAATCTAGTTGGACATTCAGTCGAATGATGGGTAGATTACCCTGATGAGAGAGATCAATGATTCTCATTAAGAAAATGGGATTAACAAAAAAGGGTTTTGTGGAACCAATCTCAAACCGGGAATTTTACTTGCATAGAATCTCTATTTTCTTTAAAGGACTATTTTACGCCAAAATGCTGGAGGAAGCATTTGGTATGTGTTTAACTAAGAAGAGGCTCGTTGGAACAGCTGATGGAGAGTCGTCGAGGGACGTCGCTCGTCGCAGCAAAATCTGTCGGGGAGGTCTTGACTAGCCTCGGTATGGTTAAAATGGTGCACTTCTGGTACGATGGGCGAGGACTGACAAAGCGGTCCCTGAGTGAAGTGCTAGGACACCTAAGTAAGATCCTAGAGGGTTCTGACCAGGTGATGCACGGGCTTGCGGTTGCTAACACACCCATGCATATGTTGAGGAAGATTGGGATGAACTAAAAAGAACAACTTTTGTGAATCAAATTTTGATATTGGATCTCGTTGGTTGACCAGCTGGTCTTCAACGGAGAGTCCAGATGATATATTTTGTAATACAATGGCCTCAATATTTTGGAGGATTATGATCAGTAATACTATGATTTTCATTGACAACCGAATCTGTTATAATGGCAATTTCATAATGGGTGTGTGAGTGGTATGCCTACCTTAAATTTTGCTTGAAGCACCAGCTACTAGGGGGCCTTGGAACTCTTTTCCTCGGTACCCGGGCAAAACATAACCAATTCAGTGGTTGGGCGGTTGGCTAACCCATGGGCCAGTTGGGGTTAGGCTGGATTGGGGGATTCCTGTGATACAAATAAGTTACGTTAGTTAGATTAAGTCCTAGGAAGACACTTGTTCTGTGGGAGGGAATCAACGGCGGCAGCTGTGCCTCGTTAAAGGAGGAAAAAAGCGGTGATTCCATGGACTAAGTGCAAGTCTCTTCTTTGATCTGACCATGTGACTTCGGGTTCAGTCGGATCTGTTTGAATAGTTAAGACTTTGATTCGCTAGATTAATTTTCCCGTTAGAAGATTTTCCTAATGGAATCACCTGTGCCTTCCGGGCGAGAGAAGTTTTTCCGGGCTCGGTTTTGGAGGAACCGTCGGGCTAGTCTCTTTTTCGGACATCCGTGGGCAAGGCCCCGAGTGTGGATCCCTGCCTCGCACGAGAGGCTGATGCTACTTCCACCGCCAGTGCCCTCATAGGGGGCACCGCGGGGAGGGGGCGGGGGTCTCACAAGGAGAGTCCTCATCTAGCAGTTCTGTTGATAGACCATGGAGTGGCAAGCTGCGTCATAATACCAATCTTGGAAATGTGATTGGTACATCACATAAAGGCAAAGAGAAAGTGGTTGAGCCCCTTGGTATGCCTATTATTTATGCACAGCATTATCCTATTGATGGAGAGTCTAGTGGCTCGGAGATGAGCCTTGATGAGAGGAGCTTGGGATTCCAGGAACAACAATGAGGACACCTGGTTTGAAGAAGGCTATGGAATCCATGAATGAAAAGTTACAAAGATCTGGAAGAGTCAAAAACCCTGTGCAGAGGTTGACTTATGATGGTTATGTGGCACATCACTATGCTTATATGGCAAAAGTTGTGCAAGTTGTAGAACCCACATGTTTTGATGAGACTATTGGAAATGTGTGTTGGGAGAAAGCTATGGATGAGGAGATGGATGCATTGTATGGAAATGAGACTTGGGATTTGGTGCCATTGCATATAGGCAAGAAAGCTATTGGTTGTAAAAGCGTATATAAGATGAAACATAGCAGTGATCGTAGCATAAGCAGGTATAAGGCTAGATGAGTAGCCAAAGGATATGCGTAGACACATGGGATTGATTATGAGGAGACATTTGCCCTGATTGCAAAGATGGCACTGTGAGAGCTGTGATTGCGGTGGTTGTAGCTAAAGGCTAGTTTTTACATCAAATGGATGTAAAAAATGTGTTCTTGCATGGCGACTTGCAAGAAAAAGTGTATATGGATCAGCCACCTGGTTTTGAGGATACAGGTCAGCCAAAGTATGTATGTAAGCTTCATAAGGCCTTGTATGGACTGAAGCAAGCTGCATGAGCATCGCATGACAAGATTGTTGAGTATCTTGTCACTATTGGTTTTCAAATGGCAGATGCAAATCACTCTTTGCATGTGCGCAAGAGTGACAAGGGTATTGTGATCATCACCATCTACTATGAAGATGATCTTATTGTTGGGGGTGACAACTTGGATGAGATTGAGCATGTGAAAAGTCTTCTCAAAAGGAAGTTTGAGATGATGGATTTGGAGATCTGCGCTACTTTTTGGAAATAGAGGTCATTCACACACCTGATGGTATTTGGCTGTCACACAGAGACAGTATTGGACATGTTGTCTAAGTATGGGATGGCTGATTATAAGTCAATCTCGGTGCCATTAGATCAAAATGGCAAGCTTAGTGCGGATGCAGGTTTTGTGTTGGAGGATCCCACTATGGACAGGAATATTGTGGGAGTTTGATCTATGTCACGATCAGTAGGCTAGATTTAAGTTACACTATTGGCTTAGGGAACCAATTTATGTAGGTTCCATGCAAACCACATCTTAACATTGTGCAACGCACACTTCAGTATTTGAGGGCCACTGTTGATTATGCATTGTTTTATGCAGCAGGTGTACTATTGGAGCTATATGGGTACATAGATGCAAATTGGGTAGGTAACATCTCAGAGAGATCTACCAGGGAGTTTTGATGAGACATAGAGCAGCAAGAAGCAGCCCACAGTTGCCTTGTTGAGTACAGAGGCAAAGTACAAAGGAGTTGCGGTGGCAATGTGTGAGGTAGCTTAGTTACGCAAGCTACTTGCTAATTTGGGGTTGCACGTGGAGAGGAAGGTTGTTATATATGGTGACAATCTTAGTAGTAAAGCTGCCTTCTAATGCCATTCTTCCTTAAGAAGTCCTCAAATGCATGTGAGGTATATTCGCCACCTCCATCTATCCTCAATCATTCGATCCAACAAGCATATTTCTTTTGTGCAAATGCTTTGAAATCCATGAGCTTTGCTAACACTTCTCTCTTCTCTTTGAGAAAATAGATCCAAGTCATCCTGCTATAATCATCAATCAAGGTTACATAGTACATGCTGCCACTAATGGCCCATACATCACTGTGAACAATCTCAAGTGGCCTGCTTCTCGTGTTGCATTCTCTAGGGAATGGCAACCTTGCTTGCTTTCCAAACTGGCAAGCATTGTGACATACCCATCTTCAATAATAAAGAAATGTTCATGTAATAGATAATTTTATGAGTTTTTATATATATATACATTCCCTCGAATTTGGGAGTTACATGGTCAGGAGAGAAGGTTAGGGAGGAAGCAATAGAATGTCGAATGTGAGTACATGCTCCCCCCTTCCTTGGGTAGATCATTTTTTTTGCAAAGATGTTGTAGCCCCTTGGAACCAATTTGTCCAGTGGGTTATAGGTGGCGATGTGGGCAGATAGCTTTTTATGACCCTTGTGGTGGCCACATCAAGTTGCAGAGATGGTAGTGTACGCTCCCATGAAAAACGAACGGAGGATATGGCTTTCGAAGATACATTTACAAGGGGAGACATAGACTCATTGGTTTCTTGGTGGTGGGTATTGACAAGGGTAGGTGTAGATCGTGTAGAAACTTCTATATCAACGTGTGAATGGCATGAGGAGCTAGAAGCTTTTTGTGACTCCCCCCTTCCTGAGCTAGGTGGTATCGATCGATATTGTTTGGGAATCCAAACTAGCTCTGGAAGAAGTGGTGTGGAGTACTCCGTTACCTTTCCCTTACCACCACGGTCTTGAATTATCCTTGGGGTGGCAACATTTGGCTTACAAGATTTTACAAGCGATGCAAAGGAATTCAGCTTATGTGTTTAGGGACCCAAATCTGGTCATTCCCTTCGTAGCATCCTTGGGCTGCTAATAATATTTTAGGAATCCAACGTGATGCTACCTTCACTTTTCTAGGGTGGGTAGCTGCTTTCCTACTACGAGGCTTCTTGTCTGAACAAGATTGAGCAGTAGAGGTAGCCGTTAACGAAGCTTTTGGGACCCATTTGTATGTACTCTCTTCGATAAAGTAAGCGGAGCCTTGGGGACCACACCGCCTGTCTCCACTCTTGGCGTTGAAGCATTAGAGGGTTGGCAAACAATCAAAGATGGTGTAGCCACTTGACTTTGTGATTTTTCCTTATCTAGCATTTTGTCCAGAGTTGATGGCTTAGGTGCGAGACCCTGATGGTCAGGTTGAGAGTTGGTTCTTACGTTGTAACTCGCCTGGTTGCCCAATCAATATTGCACTTGGTGGCTAACATCCATTTGCGCCCTAAGTTTACAGTTCCCTCCATGGTACCAGCAGGCATAACCAAAAAGCTTTGAACTACAGTCCCCTTGTCATAGGCAACAGGAGTGCAGAATTCCCGAGAGAGTGGTTTTCTTCTTATTGATACCCTTAACTTGGATGGTACTCTTGGATAAGGGTGGTTTTCCAAGTTGACACCACACTCCATATGACAGCAAATTGTGTTGAGCTCCTGTATCCAATAATGCATTATATAGCACCTTCCCGTAATGACTCTATAGCTCAAGTGGGTATCGTAGAGGTGGGTCAGATTCTAGTGAATCCTCCTGTGCCTCCTCGAAAAATGCTTGCGTAATCCCCAAGTTGGCCTTTCGTTGGCGCCTAACATGCTGTTGACGTTCTTTAGCTCCAACTCTCACTTGTATCTTCTTAAGCTCAACCTGTTCTTTAGCTGCCTTCTTTTGATGGATTGCATGTAATTCCTCTCAGCTTAGGGAGTCATAGTATCTTTTGAATTTACTCCCATTGAGAAATCCAACGGTTTCAACTCCGTCGAGAGTCTCCACTCGGATGGTACCTTGTGGGGTAATTCACATATTCTGTACGGTCCCTTACCAGCATATTTTAGCTTCTTCTTTTCATTACGCACTCCATACATCAAGATTTTATCCCCAACTTTGATGTCCTTATTTTTCGGGTGGCAATCAAACCATTTCTTCCTTCTATCCTTCTCTACAAGGACATTGTACACCGCCAATTGTCTTTCTTTGTCTAACCGCTCAAGGATATACAAACACTCTACTAAGGGATTACCATCCTAGCCCTCTTGAGTAGCAACACGAAGACTAGGAATGACAAATTCCCATGGCATGTCTGCTTCTTGGCCATATACCATCTTGAATGGTGTGCATTTAATAGCCACTTTGTACGTAGTACGATAGGCCCATAAAGCTCACGTAAGCTTTAGATCCCAATTCGTGCGATGAGCCTCAACTGTCTTTGTCAGAATAGAGATTAAGGTCTTGTTGGTACTCTCGGCTTGGCCATTCTCTTGCGGATAACAAGGAGTAGATTTATAATGGGATATCATGAAATTTGTTGTGTGAGCTCCTTAATCACTTCATTTATAAAATGCATACCATTGTCGCTCACAAGTTCAAAAGGACAACCGAAGCGTGTGATTATATTTTCAAAGAGGAACTTGACTGTTGTCCTCGCATCTGCCTTATGTGTCGCTTTCACTTTAGCCCATTTGGTCACATAGTCAGTGGCCACAATAATATAGCGAGATTATGTGTTACGGGGGCCGCTGGGCTAATTGGACCTACAAAGTCTAAACTCCACTTTTCAAACGGTTGGTTTACTTTAATTGGAAGGATTTAGGGGCATTTGATCTTTCCGCTGGGGTTTCTCATAGTGTTGGCATTCATCACAACCCTTCACAAAAAGTGATGCATCTTGGAACATAGTGGGCCACCAATACCCTGATTGCAATATCTTTCGCGCAGTTAAGTCTCCTGAAAAGTGACCACCGGCTACGCCCATATGTGCCTCTTGCAAAATATATAGATACTCATCCTCTTGGGCACGCCTAAGAACGTCATCCTTTCCTCTTTTATAAAGAGTCCCGGCCATCAGGCAGTAGGGTTCACATTCCTTGATCAGCTTTCGAGCTAGATCTTTATGAAGCTCTTTGGGTGGAAAACCATTAACCAAGAAGTTAACAATCTTCTCACTCCATTCAGGCATTGTCTCCCCACCATGAACAAGGAAGTGTCAGATAAGTCATCATCGACTCCCATAGGAGCTTCACCATTAGGTATGCGAGACAAATGATCAGTCATGACATGTTTTTTGCTAGGTCTCACAACAACAGTGAAATCAAACTCAAGAAGAATCAACAACCATCGTGTGATTCTTCCTGTGGAGCATGGTTTGTTCACCAAATAATACAACAATGCTTGATGATCCACATAGAAAACAAACTTGGTGGCAAGAAGGTAATAACAAAATTTCTTTACTGCGTATATCATTGCCAACCCTTCTTGCTTCATAGTGGTGTAGTTCATTTCAGCATCGTTCAACTATTGGCAAAGCTAATGGGGTAGTCTAGTTTACGTCTCCACGTTGAGTTAGTACACACCTAATAGCAAAGTTTGATGCATCAATATGCACATGGAAGATTAAATCCCAGTTAGGCATTCGCAAGATTGGAGCACTCGCGCCAGGGCCTTCTTTAATAACTCATATGCACGGTCACAATCTTCGGTCCAAATAAACTCGATGAGAAGCTTGTACAATATTCGAGCTATCTCAGCGAAGAATAAAATAAACCTTCGATAATAACCAACATGGCCCATAAAGCGCTGGACTCCCTTATAGTTGGTGGGTGGGGGCAATTCCAGAATGACCTTGATTTTACTTTCGTCGGTGGAAATCCCATTTTTGGACACTATATGCCCTAGAATAACTCCATGTTTAAACAAGAATTGGCATTTGAAAGGATTCAATGAGATGTGATATAATCTACACCTTTCAAATATTTTTCGTAAACACATCAAGTGCTCGTCCTAAGAGGAATGAACACAAAGATCATCTAAGAAGGCTTCACAAAAGTCCCTTAGATATTCCTTAAAGGCTGTGTTTATCAATCGTTGGAATGTTGCAGGTGCATTAGAAGTTAAGCCAAAGGCCATGACGCAAAAGGCAAACACTCCAAACTCCGTTATTATAAAAGCTGTTTTAGCTTGGTCCTCTACTGCAATTGTGATCTGATTATAACCGGAGTACCTGTCTAAAAAGCTATAAGCCTCCTTGCCTGTAACTCTTTCAAGCACATGTTTTGAAGACGCACACTCTGAGTTTCCCATTCTTCTTTGGTACAATGACTATCGGAGAAACCCATTCTGAGTGCTCAATAGGGTATATGAATCCACATTTTATAAGCTTTTATATTTCCTCTTGTACAATCTTTGCATACTTAGGATTTATTGGGTAGGGACGTTGCTGGACTGTTTAACAGTGCTAATCATTGGAATTGTGTGTTGCACCATAGAGGGTGGAACACCCTTCATATCATGGTATGTCCAAGCAAATATGTCCTTGAATTCTTTAAGAAGCATCTTAAATGTAGCTTCTTCCGTCTTGGTGAGGTCTTGAGCAATAAAAACTGGTTTAGACTCCTCACCTGGATCTGCTAGTTCTATCTCCTTAACTACCGATGGGCCATCGTAGACACCGCTACTCCCATTGGTAGGGCTTTTGTCTAGACGACTTTACGTTCCCCCGTGGTAAAAGATTTGAAATGCTTGGGTGCGGGGTGTAAGTCTACTGGTTCTTGTTGTGCAATGCTTTTTTCTTTAAACTCCGCTTCCTTTTGTTTTGCTGAGCTAACTCTCGGTTTGACGCCTTCTCGCAGTACGACTTAGTTTCGGCTTCTCTTCGATTTCTAATTGGGCGATGTCATGAGGTTGCGGACTACACCACATGACACTTTGGAGGTATTCTCCCCAATTATCCACTAACTTCCGAGCGATGAGCGTCATATGCTCCTACATAACTAAGCCATTCTGCAGTGGATCTCTCTTTGTTTATTCTAGCTCGTACATTAGCTCGATAGCGTTGTCGCTTATGTCTCGTCTTTTTCTTACCTAGTTTCTGATTTTTGTTTATATCAGATTCAGACTCACTTGATCGATCTTCCCTTGTGTCCCCCTCACCCAGGTCTTGCACCTTCTGTACAGATATGTCCACGTGGCATCCAAGTGCGGGATGCACGTGACAAGCAACCAATATTTTGATACCTTGGTGATATCCCCCCAAATTATCAAATAGTTCTCCTTAATTGATAGGTATAGCTATGTCTTAGCTTTTCCATGCTTTTTCTTGCTTTTCTCTTCTTTTTCTTGTTGTGGGCCTAGCTCTTCTCTCTATGGCCGTTGAGACACGGTTCTTCATGCGAAATGTCCTCTCCTCTTCTCTTGTGCTTAGCTTCGGGTAGCATCTCACCCTCATGGTTTTTCACCCTTCACATAAAGTGAGCTTGGGTTTGACCTCTCTGGCAGATACCCCCATCCCTTGCACCTTTATGATCGCCCTCAAGCAAGAGTTTCCCAGCATGAGTTTCTTCCTATCAAGATTAACACACACCTATTATATGTCAAAAGACAAACATATGCACACATGCTTGTCCTTGGGTTTAACCAGGCATCCCCGACCCTTGGCACACATACATAGATATTACCACAAGCTTATATTAATAAGTGTGAATGGGTAACGTTCGTGGGGTGACAGTTGTAGGCTAAAGACCCAATGATGTGTAGCATAGGAGTACCAGTGGTGGGGACACAAGGGGCACGTGAGTATGGTGTGTGGCCAATAAGGTACACACTGGACACCTGCGGTCACTAGTATATATAATGGTTGGGTGGTTAAACATGGTATGCCAAGCTAGGTTTATCTTGGCTATTTTAGAATTCTTCTTCTTCTCTCTCACGTTGTGAGGTAGCAAGCAGCAATCAGTCTTTGCCTCTACAGCTAACCTATGTCAGACTCCCAACGCTTAAAATATACTCAAGGAGCACTCTATGACTCTTCGCTAAACTCCAATCCCCAATCATGACAAATACAAATACAGTTTGAACAACATACGCTCCCAAAGAAACTCCCACAATAACCCTTCCATTCCAAGAAGTTGATATGGTAATCTTGCTAGATGTTGGGTTAACTAACACACACCCAACTGACAAGCAAAACCACTAACACACTTCAAAGGAAATCAGTCCTGCATATGAGTTCCCATAAACAACCCAACACCTAATATAACCATCACAAGGAAAACCACTACTGACACGTGGTAAAGGAACTTGGTTTAATATAAATACCACTTCTAGATATGTTAATAGACTTGATACATGGTTATGTTTAACAAAAAAGAAACTTGGTATTCACAATAAGTCAATTACTATCCATGTCTTCTTCTCGCAGTATCTCTGCATCAATTACCCATTCTGGTAGATATGAGAAAATTTGCACATCATTCAACCCTGGTTGCATTTGGAATAAGATGAACCACTCGGATAAAATCATGATACAAACACTTTGGTCACCTCCACACACCCACGCAGTATATGAGATTTCAGTTGTTGTTACAACAATATGATATAATAAGTAGGATGTAACTTCAGCTTTTGTATGTTGGAATTAGGGTTGCAGGAATGCACACACAACTTCAAGAAGATGAGGAAGCTTGAGCACAACACAGTAGTGTATTATGAGTGCCAAAAATGAAAGATTACAAGCCCTAGAAGATAATGGGCGTATATACAATGCACGGGGGAAAAAACCTCCTAGTGAGGGAAAAAGTGCCCCGGCGGTCCTAAGTGTGTTCACACACATCACTACTATAATATGGTAACAAATCCCCCCTGAAGTGATGCGGTGAACAAGAGCTAGCACTCATGTATAGGGAAGTGTCTAGCTATGTGGACGAATCCACAAAAGGGAGTAAGCCCAAAGCTTTGCGAAAAGCTTCGAACTTCTCACGAGGCAGAGCCTTTGTGAAAAGGTCTGCAAGGTTATCCTGTGTTGGCACATAAGCCAAACTGATCTCTCCTGCAGAGAGTCTCTCCCTGACATAATGGTAGTGCACCTCAATGTGCTTCGTACGAGCATGGAACACTGGGTTCCGCGCAACTGCCAATGCGCTCTGACTGTCAGTGAAGATGGTGGTGGCAGATGGCTGCCCAACACCCAAATCAGCCATGAGGCGTCTGAGCCACACACACTCAACCGTAGCTGTGAAAGCTGCCCTGTACTCAGCTTCACAACTAGAAGTGGCCACAGTAGGCTGCTTCTTGCTCAACCATGATATGCATGAGCTTCCAAGCATGAAGCAAAAACCACTCGTGGACACGCGTGTGTCATAACAACCAGCCCAGTCAGAATCTGAAAAAGCATGTAAATCTGGCGGCAATGATCCCCCCTTGGGATAAAACAACCCAAGATGCCGAGTACCACTCAAATAGCGAAAGATACGCTTCACTGCCTGCCAATGCTTAATGCCTGGGCTATGCATAAATCTGCTCACCTGTGAGACTGCAAACTGAATGTCTTGCCTCGTAATGCATACATAAATGAGGCAACCAACAGCTGTCTGATAGAGTGTGACATCAAAGTGATCTCCAGCATCATGAAGACTCAACTTCAAACCTGTCTCCATTGGAGTAGCAATAGGCTTGCAGTCTTCAAGGCCAAATCTCCGCAACAATGTTTCAATATACTTTGTCTGACACAAAGCAATACCTCCATCACACTGCTTAAATTGTATCCCCAAATAATGATGCAAATGCCCCAAATCTGACATCTCAAAAGAGGCATTCAAATCAGCCTTAAAATCAGCAATATGACTCTCATTTGGTCCTGTGAGCAGCATGTCATCGACATAGAGAGCAATGATTAGATGTACACCATCCACACGTTTAACATACAAAGTGCTTTCTGTTGGACTATTCTGAAACCCATGTGCAGTCAAATATGCATGTATTTTTTCATACCAAGCTCGTGGAGCTTGCTTTAAACCATATAAAGCCTTTTTTAACCTGCACACTTTGTTTTCCTGCCCTCTTTGAACAAAACCACGAGGCTGCGATACATACACCTCCTCATGCAAATCTCCATTTAAGAACGCAGTCTTTATGTCCAGCTGATGTACATTCCAACCATTATGAGCTGCTAATGCACAGATGCTACGAACAGTGGTCATACGACATGTGGGAGCAAAAGTCTCATCAAAATCAATGCCCTTCTCTTGAGCATAACCTTTTGCAACAAGCCTAGCCTTATGGCGATCCACTGTGCCATCAGGCTTACGCTTCAATTTGTATACCCACTTAGTGCCAATGGCCTTCTTGCCAGGGGGCAAGTCACATAAAGACCATGTACCATTCTTCATAATAGCATCGTATTCTGCTTGCATAGCAGCCATCCAATTTTCTGAACTTTGTGCCTCATCAAATGAAACAGGCTCACTTTCATCGCACATACTAGAAACAGCCAATGCATAACAATCTGACGCATAAGAGGCACCATGAGAGCCAGAACGAGTGCGACTAGACAAAGGGGCATCCAACTTGCTGTCACGCAAAGTCTGCACCAGCCATCTAGGCATATTCCTAGAGCCCTCAATCTCTTGTCTCTCATCCTCAAGTGCATCATGCACATCTGCATCAGATATAGGCTGATCTGTGCCATCATTTAAAACCTGCATAGGCTGAAAAACTGCCTCATGAGGTATTGCACTTGACTGTGCACCACTGAAAAGAGGCAACAATGTATCATAGACATCACGTGAGCTGATATCTGTCTCCTTAGTACATGAAACCAAGGGCTGAACTGCATCTTCCACAAATACAACATCACGGCTAACCAAAATGCGCTTTGTCTGTGGATGATACAAACGATAGCCTTTGCTCTCAGCACTATATCCAACAAAAATACATTTGACAGCTTTGTCATCCAATTTTCTGCGATGTTGCACAGGCACTAATGCATATGCTAGGCAACCAAAAACACGTAAATGGCCAACAGATGGCTTGCGGCCATGCCAAGCCTCATATGGAGTGACAACCTGTAATGCTTTGGTGGGACACCTGTTTAGTACATAAGTGGCACACATGACAGCCTCAAGCCAAAAACCATGTGGTAGACTTTGACTCTTAACCATACATCTTGCCATTTCCATGAGAGACCTGTTTTTTCTCTCAGCCACACCATTTTGCTGTGGTGTATACGGCACTGTACATTGGTGTTTTATCCCACGCTCAGCCAGAAATGCATTAAATTCTGAAGACATATACTCCCCCCCTCGATCTGAACGAAGGGTGCCCATCTTACTTTCTGACACATTTTCAGCCATAACCAAAAACTGTTTGAAGCACAAAAACACTTCGGACTTTGCCTTCAAAGGATATACCCATGCATGCCTGGTAAAATCATCAATGAAAGTCACGAAGTAAAGGTAGTTTCCAAATGATGGAGTTTGCATGGGACCACAAACATCACTGTGAACAAGCTGCAATCTGCGTTCAGCTCTCACTGATCCATCTTTGGGAAAGGAAGCACGCTGCATTTTACCCAATATGCAGCCCTCACAAACATGCTTGACAGGTGCCTCAAGCTTAGGCAAAGAAGACACCATTTCAGATTTCTGCAGGCGCAGCAAACTTGCAAAATTCAGATGACCAAAACGTGCATGCCACAGTTTTGCATTTGAAATAGCCTGCGTATCCATAATAGCACATGCTGAATCCTCTACACATTTGCCATCCATATTGAGCTTATACAGCCCTCGACATAGTGAACCAGATGCTACAATGATGTCACCACAAGAGAGATCATGAACAGTACATCTGTCATCCACAAATTTTACAACCAAACCTGTTTTGGCAAATGCGGAGACTGACAGCAGATTCTTTTTGATCCCTGGCACATACAATGCATCAAAAAGTGTAAAGGTGTTGCCATTTGCAACATTCAGCACAATCTGTCCAACTCCTTTAACGGGATAAGAGGAGTTATTGGCACAAGTGACAGTATTCCCTGTGGGAGCAGACTCAAGGAAAGTGAATAAACTGCGCTGCGAGGTGATATGCTTAGTGGCACCACTGTCAAAGTACCATACATCTGAATCTACTGCAGACATACATGTGTCATGCAAAGATGGGTCATAACTGCACTGCGCATTGAATGCCCATTCTGTATCTAGCACAACATTAGCAGATTCATTGTTAGAAGGAGAGGCATCTGCAACAGCCATACCAGCCTCTTTCTTCTTAGCCTCTTTCGCAGCCAGCTTAGGACACGCTTTGATGACATGATCATTTCCCTTACAGTACTTGCAAAATGTCTTCTGTTTGTCACCCTTCTTCTCATCTTTGTCTTCCTTCTTTGGTTGCGCAGCATTTGCAGATTTCTGCTTACTAGAAGAAAAGCCTGCTTTACCTTTCCCGCTTCTCTGACTAGCAACGAAAGCTTGATCTGCGACACGCATAATATTCCTGTTTTGCCTTGACTGGTCTTCTTGCAGCAAAACAGAAACTAACTCCTCAAATGATAAGGCATTGGGATTGCCTTTCATCATCAAGCGAAGAGTGGAAGCAAAACCCTGATAAGAATCTGGTAGACCATTCAAAACAGTCTGCACGAGTGAACTGTCTGACAGGATTTCATCTGCAGAAATGAGCTGCTCTTTGAAATCCTTGATCTTTGTCAAAAAGCTATCCATAGAATCACCTTCGTTCATATGCTCACTCTCCAACTGTTTTCGGAGATAAGCAACACGAGCCTCATTTCTTGCCTGATACAATGTGGCAAGTACATCCCAAGCATCCTTAGAAGTCCTGCAAGAGCGAATATGTGGGATAATGGTACGTTTGACAGACAGCGCAATCAAGGCATGAGCCTGCGCATCTCTACCATCCCAACGAATCTGCTCTGCTGAAAGTGGTGGTTCTCGAACAGCTGCAACAGCACTTGTGCCTGCACCATCATCAACAGTACCTGTTTCTGATGTGTTTGCAGCATTCCCAGCCACAATAGGACGTGCATCAATACCCTGCACAATGTTCCATAACCCCTTTGCTACCAATACATGTCGCATCATATATGCCCACAATGGATAGTTGGTGCCATCCAACTTATCCTCAGCAGCCAACATGCGGAATACATCATTGTTGTCAGCCATGGCCAATGACTGTACTACTAGATGTAAATGCTGTCTGTAAGAGGAAAACCTGTATAAAATCGACCTGTGCTATGTAGCACAGCCCAAAACAGACGAATGGGCACCTGTCCTGCAGATTTTAATCTTGACAGAAAATCTGCAAAGTAGGACGATTTTGCCTGTGCAGTACTTGGAATGCAAAAACGGAGGGCGAAATGACCTCAGATCAAAATTCTGAAACGACTAAGCCCTACGGGCTAACCCACGGCATATACTAACCTGCAGACGCTCGTGAAACCTCGTCGCAATCGGAGGAGATGAAGCGGCAGGTGCCGGTGATGCTGCCCAGGAGGAGGAAGCCTGCTCTGATACCAATTGTTGGAATTAGGGTTGCAGGAATGCACACACAACTTCAAGAAGATGAGGAAGCTTGAGCACAACACAGTAGTGTATTATGAGTGCCAAAAATGAAAGATTACAAGCCCTAGAAGATAATGGGCGTATATACAATGCACGGGGGAAAAAACCTCCTAGTGAGGGAAAAAGTGCCCCGGCGGTCCTAAGTGTGTTCACACACATCACTACTATAATATGGTAACATTGTATGCAAGATTGTCTTTGTCCTCTTACTTCCACAGTGATAACATATGCATAGCATAATGACTTAAACCCAACACATCACACACCCCATTAACACCAACTATTGTCAAACCCCACACTCCCAAAACTGGCCTTGGCTTTACTGGCCCACACCAACCCAAGTACAATGATTAGGAATGATCAGATGAGCAGAACATTTGAATTCCCACCTGTAAATAGAGGCAACAACGTATCAAATACATCCCGTGAGCTCACACCTGTCTCTTTGGTAGATGATAACAAAGGCTGCACAGCATCTTCCACAAAAACAACATCTCGACTAATCAAGATACGCTTTGACTGCGGATGATACAATCTGTAACCCTTGCTCTCAGCACTGTAACCAACAAAAATGCATTTGACAGCCTTATCATCCAATTTTCTACGTTGTTACACAGGCACTAAAGCATAGGCCAAGCAACCAAAGACACGCAAGTGACCAATAGAAGGCTTCCTGCCATGCCAAGCTTCGTATGGAGTAATAGACTGCAAGGCCTTAGTGGGACACCTGTTGAGTACATATGCAGCACACATGACAGCCTCAAGCCAAAACGCATGTGGCAAAGCTTGGCTCTTGACCATACATCATGCCATCTCCATAAGTGACCTGTTTTTCCTCTCAGCAACACCATTTTGCTGAGGGGTATACGGCACTGTACATTGGTGTTTAGTATCCCACGACTAGCCAAAAATGCATCAAACTCTTTAGACATGTACTCCCCCCCTCGATCAGAACGGAGGGTGTCCACAGTACAATTGGATACATTTTCAACCATAAGCAAAAACTGTTTGAAGCACAAAAACACTTCGGACTTTGCCTTCAGTGGATATACCCATGCATGCCTTGAGTAATCATCAATGAAAGTCACGAATTACAAGTGACGGAGTTTGCATAGGCCCACATACATCACTATGTACAAGTTGCAATTTGCGAGTGGCCCGCACAGAACCATCCTTTGGAAACGCAGAACGCTGCATTTTGCCCAAAATACAGCCTTCACAAACATGTTTCAATGGTGCCTCAAGAGGGGGCAATGAAGCAACCATATCAAATTTCTGCAAACGCAGCAAACTAGCAAAGTTCAGATGACCAAAACGAGCATGCCATAGTTTTGCATCTGAAACTGCCTTTTCATCAGAAACTGCATTTGCTGAATCTTCCACATACTTGTCATAAGAATTGAGCCTATACAGCCCACAAAACAAGGTGCCAGATACAATAATCGTATCACCAGAAGTCAAATCATGAACAGTACATCTGTCATCCACAAATTTGACTACAAGTCCAAGTCTAGCAAGCGCAGAGACAGACAATAGATTCTTCTTTATCCCTGGCACATACAAAGCATCTGAAAGTGTGAAAGCGCTGCCATTTGCAGCAGTAAGTATAATTTTACCAATGCCCTTCACTGGGTAAGAAGCATTATTGGCACATGTGACAGTATTCCCATTAGGGACATACTCAAGACAAGTGAACATATCACAATGCGAGGTAATGTGCTTTGTAGCACCGCTGTCAAAATACCATACATAAGAGTCAACAGAAACTGCCAACAAACATGCATCATGTACAGATGGATCATATTGGCAATACACGCTAAACGCCCATTCTGTATCCTGCACAAGATTTGCAGAATCTGCATTTGTAGAAGCATCCGCTATTGTGGCTGCAGTTGACTCTTTCTTCTTTGCCTCTTTAGCCTTTAGCTTAGGGCAATTCTTAATGACATGATCAGTTGCCTTATAATAGTTGCACTTGATCTTTTTCTTACCTTTATCAAGAGTCTTCTCCGACCTATTGTTGCTACCTGTGGAAGGAGAAGAAGTTGCAGACCTACTAATAGGAGAAGAAACAGTGGAAGGGGCTGCCTTACCACTTCTTCTCTGCTGGCCATCAAAAAATGCCTGATTAACTACACGCTGCCTAGCCCTGTTTTGCCTGGACTGTGCTTCTTGCAAGAGCTTGTTGACTAAAGTATCATACTTGATAACATCAAGTCTATCCTCAGTAACAAGTCTCCACGTGGAAGCAAAAATCTGATATGACTCAGGTAAAGCATCAAGAACAGTCTGCACAAGAGAATGATCAGGAATAATCTCACCTGTAGAAATCAACTGTTCCTTGAGATCTTTAATCTCAGCAAGAAAAACTTTCATGTCATCATCTTCCTGCATAATCTTCGATTCTAACTCTTTACACAGGTAAGAGATTTTTGCCTCGTTACGACCTGCATACAAACCAGCTAGAATATCCCAAGCCTGTTTTGCTGTTTTAGGTGAACGAATATGTGGAGTGATGTTACGTTTGATAGAAAGTGCAATCAAGGCATGAGCCTGCGCATCTTTACCATCCCAACGAGCTTGTTCATCAGTGGGTAAAATAGCAGCAACAGTAGAGCTGCTAGAACCTGCAACATCCTCCAACAGATCCTACATCCACAGAACCTGGACGTACATCCATACCCTGCAACAGATCCTACATCCACAGAACCTGGACATACATCCATACCCTGCACAAGCAACAGATCCTACATCCACAGAACCTAGACCTACATCCATACCCTGCACAGTGTTCCACACTCCTTTTGCAACCAAAACATTCTGCATCATACATGCCCAAAGTGGGTAGTTGCTGTCTCCATCCAATTTGTCATCAGCAGAGAGACAACATGCGAAATACATCATTGCTGTTATCAGCCATGGCCACTGACTGAAACTGATGCAAAAGCTACCTATAATGAAGCAAAGACTGAACAGAAAACAACTCGTGCTATGGAGCACGGTCCACATTAGAATACGTATGCCTGTTTTGTAAAAAATTGCACAGTCGAAATTTCTGCAAAAAATGACGAAAACACCTGTGCAGAACTTGTAATGCAAAAACGGAGCCCGAAACGACGTCAGATGCAATTTCTGAGAATGCAAAGCCCTATGGGCATATCTCTAGAGTATAGGGACCTGCAACAAGCGCTTGTGAAAGCTCACCTCAATCGGAGAACATGAGTCGGAGGGTGCTAGCGGCGTAGCCCTAGGAGCCGATGCCTGCTCTGATACCAATTGTTGGAATTAGGGTTGCAAGAAAGGACACAAAGCTTGGAGAAGAAGAAGCAAGAATGTACACAACACACAATGTAATAGATTGTGTCAATGTACAAAAGATAAGTTAGCCCTAGAATGATGGGCGTATATACAAGCCAGGGGAAAAAACTTCCTAAAAAGGGAAAAAGTACCCCGGCGATCCTAAGTGTGTTCACACACATCATTGCCTATATATATGGCAACAAATAACTTCTCCACTTCTTCCTTAAGTGCATTTTATTGACCTTTTCCCAAAGGCCTTAGCCTTTGGCATACTGGCTTGGCATCTTCTTTGAGTTCAATATGAAGAGCCTCTCCTTTTTGAAGCCCCAAATCTCTTCATAAGATGTGATGAAAAGATTAGGAAACTTTTGTAACATGATTTTGTATTGATGCTATTCAATAGAAGTAAGCTCAATACTTAACATTTTGTCAGCAAAGTCTTCCTTTACATCTTTTTTAACTCCTCAATTTCTTCAAAAGATCTTCTCTCATTACCCATCACTTGTCCTATGTTCCCTTCATTCATGGGTTCCAAAGCAAGCATGGACACATCAACATCACTTGCATATGAACTTGTGCTCCCCTCATCACTTTCCCTTTCACTCTCATTCTCACTCTCAATGTTTTTCCCTTCCTCTTCATCATCTTTTCCTAACAATTTTTTGCGAATCATGCTTTACTTTTTCCTCATCCTTTTTTAATCATTAAGTGTAATTGTACCCTTCTCTCAGTCTTGAATTACACCCACAAACCTAAGCCATGTCCTTCCTAAAATCAAAGGAAAAGCACCCAACCTTGGAGGCATAATGTGACAATTTACTTTTACATTTACACCAAACACTTTTACATCAAGATCCTTGAGAATACCTAAGCACCTTACTTTAGCATGATTTGCGAGTTGAATCCTAAACTTGTCTTTAACCCAAGCCTCTCCACACAAGATTGTGTAATCACACATATCTGTGCACCCCCATCAATGTATGCTTGTCCCATACCTTGACCTTTGTACTAGGTGTCAATAACTGGGCATATATCGGGAAGCTCCTCTAGGGAGTGCACCTTCACAGTGCCTTTCTTTGGTTCCTTGCCTTTTGGATTCGCCAACCTTTTCCACTCCCTTCTTAGTCTTGGATAGAGCTCCATGAGTTGTCCATAAGATATGTCCACCTTCTTGTTAAGAAGATCCTCCTTTAGCACATAGCTTGCTTGACCATCTCCTAAGGGCAAATCTATTGCTTGATAGTGTCTTCTAGGTTTGGTTTTCTTTTTGCTTGTCGATGCCTCTTCTTGTTGTTTTCCCTTCTTGGCTTTTGATTGGTCACCTTCAGATTCTTTCTTTCGAGTTCTTTTCATGCGCATGACATGACTTGTTGGTTGATTCTTTCACTTGTGTCGAGCTTACACTACTTTGCCTTTCTTCTCGGGTGTTAAACCACTAGAGCTTGGTTGGTCCTTGATTTCCACTGCAAAATCATTACTTCGATTAGGCAAAGTTGAGGGTAAAGGGCACATATCTCCCCCCCTTCTAGAAGGCTTATCACAATTAGGGCTTGTATGGCCCCATTCACTACAATTAAAACAATTTTAGGGTTCAAACCTTCTTCTAAGCATTTCCCTACCTCTACCTCCACCATTTCCTTCACTGTGACCTTCACCATTTCCTTCACTGTGACCTTCACCATGTGCTTCATATCCTAGACCAGGCAGCCTATATTCTCTACCTCTTCCTCTTCCACTTCCTAACAGGTTCAGGCTAAGGTTCTTGAAAAGGTTGACTACTTCATGCATTTCCTCAATTCATCATCATTTTAAATTTTTATAACAGTTGGAGTGAGGTTTGCACTAAATTCTTCACTTTTCCCTTTCCATACCATGGCTTACTTCCTTTCCAAGCTAACCCAACCTAATCTTCTTTCATTCTTTTTCCCTAGCTAACTCCATAACTTCCTCAAAAGTTTGAATATTTTTTAATTCCACTTTCAACCTTAAATTCCCTCTTAGACCAGCACAATAAACCTATCCTTTTTTAACATGGTAGGAGGGGTTTCACTTCCTAGAGCAACACACCACCTATCCCACAATTTTGTAAAGTGATGCACATAGATGTCCACTCTGTCTTTCTGAGTTAACCCCAGAATTTCATGCCACACTTTATTAGGATCCTTAGTCTTTTGATAATGTTGCAGAAACTCTTGCTTTGTAGCTTTATAGGTGAGCTCGTGTGGAGGATGTGCTTAAAGAGAACCTTCATAGCCCTTCAACCATTGTCGCACCTCATCTCATAAGAAATAACAAAGAATTCTTAGCATAAAGACAGCCTCTTGCCTGTTTTTGATTAAACAAGTAATCTCCAACTGCTCCACAATTTTTTTGGCATCTTCATGTGGCAACCCATGGAAAAGTGGAAAATCTTGAGCCATATGAACATAATTGGCAACACCAAAGGTACTTGAAATGGGCTCCTCAGTGGGAGCACCAAAAGGACGTGAGGTGGCAAGCACAGCAATCAGTCTTTGCCTCTACAACTAACCTCTGTCAGACTCCCAACCCCTAAAATATACTTGAGGAGCGCTCTATGACTCTTTGCTAAACTCCAATCCCCAATCATGACAAATCCAGTTTGAACAACATACACTCGCGAAGAAACTCCCATAGTAATCCTTCCATTATAAGAAGTTAATCTGGTAATCTTGCTAGATGTTGGATTAACACACACCCAACTGACAAGCAAAGTCACTGACGTCGCTAAAGTTAGAGGTGAACTCCAAATTAGTGGTTTTCAACTAATCTAGAGATTCTCTAACGTAACTAAAAATTAATCCATCCTAATCTCACTATTAATCAGCCTTTAACTCTCTTTCTTTGCTCTGAGGTGACAAGCAAAGCAACTAAGGCTAAAGTTAGAGGTGAACTCCAAATTAGTGGTTTTCAACTAATCTAGAGATTCTCTAGCTTAACTAAAAATTAATCCATCCTAATCTCATTGTTAATCAGCCTTTAACTCTCTTTCTTTGCTCTCTAATTACTCCTTAATGGTAAAGAGTTTTGAGATGATAATTTGATAGGTGGATTAATAATGTTGAGGTTAATCTAATGATGTGATTATTCCCAATTAACCCTTCTAAATAAACCTCTAATTAACCCACTCAAAAGAGAAAAATTTAGGCAAATGATTAACAATGTTGAGGCTAATCCAATGATGTGGTTATCTCTAATTAACCCTTCTAAATAACCTTCTAATTAACCCACTCAAAAGAAAAATAATTAACAATGTTGAGGCTAATCCAATGATGTGGATCTCTAATTAACCCTTCTAAATAACCCTCTAATTAACCCACTCAAAAGAAAAATAATTAGACAAATGAGACCCAATTAGTATTAATTCTCACTAATTGTGACCTAATGAGAGTGGTCTAAGCATGGATTTAGGTCAAGGCAAGGCGGTTCCTAATCCTATGAGTAGTGCAACCGCTCTCACATAGATCATGTGGGATCTCCGCAGAAGCTGATCGCGGTGATAGCCTAATCACTTAAGCAAGAGAGAAGCATGAGAGAACGAGCAATTAGCGTTAATCACACCCAAACTCTAACTCTAAGCATAACACATGCTAGATTAGAGTTGCAAGAGAGAGAGAGAGAGAGAGAGAGAGAGAGAGAGAGAGAGAGAGAACACTCCAATTCTATTGCATAAATGGGAGAATGGGTTACAAACAAGAGAAATTGGCCTTTATAGTTCTAAGCCTTTTTCTACTAGACCACCCGGGAGTAAGTGATGCAAGGCACTTGAAACATAGTTACAAGGCTTTTCTTTATAGTTTGGCCAATTAACTGAGATCCTCTTATCTGTCCTTTGAAGCTCAAGACCTAGGAGCGTCTTTAGAGTGTTTTCCTCATCAAATGATGGGATTTTGAATATAGTGCGAGTGCTCTTTACATAAGTGTGCGAACATAGTTATCATGTGGTTAACAAGTACAGAGGTCCAAGGAGAGAAATGCAACATGTATCACGACTCACAGAAGCTGGTTGGTGTCAGGCAAAGCCCAAGGGGAGAGGTTCATGAGAGCCAGTTGGGGCTGCTCTAGAAGCTTTTATTATGGAGCACTTCAAGGGATGAAGTTCATCCAAGGGGTGTAGTCAAGGGTGCCAGGATCAATTTCAAGAAGAAGGATTCATGTTTGTGTTCAAGGACATAGCAAGAAGGCAAGAGGACAAAGTGGAACAGATGCACAAATCTCTACATCAGCTTTGGAGTGGATTCAGAGACCTAAGGTTGAAGGAAAGAATGACAAGAGACCATATGTGGAGACAAGGGATGATTATAGTTGTCCACGGTTAGAAGTTGGAATCCCATCATCAAGTTTAACAAAAGGGGATGTCATGTGCATGCACATGGACATGCTAGTCCCAGGCTTAATCCCTGATTTGCAGCAGATAAACACTAGGGTTAGGGCATTTGCTAGGCTCAAGAATGAGCTTAGTGTGGACACAGATGGAGTCCGCTAGATCTAACTCAAGTCAGTGGAGTATTAAATGATTTTTATGTCCACTAAACCTGGCTGATAGCAGTCGGCCAATTGAACTGGGTAGCCAATGAGCCTATAAAAGGAATTTCCGTATTCATTGTAGAATCAACTGGCTCCCCTATGGAGTCGTTCATTAGATAGGATTTTTGGGAAAGCCTAAGGCCAAGATGTTGTAACCTTTTGTACTCTTATGAATATATTGAAAATACAGCCATCTCTCTATTCTCTGTCTATGCTTATTGTTCCTATGCAGTGCTAGGGCTGAAAGAAGACTACCTAGAGCTTTCCACATGTGGTACCTCCGCGATGGGGGGCTACGCCAAGCAAGGAGCGGAAAGCTGAGCTAAATGGCTAGCTGAGAGAAAGAAAGAAACAAACAAACTAATATTAACGTCTACGAAAGACCCAAAGGGTCTATGAGGCCAAAAGGTGAAGGTGATACGATACTGCCATGGAAAGAAAAGAACTAAAAGTCGAGCCATCTCACTAGTAAGCCCCAGGGTAGGGGTTGTGTCTGAGTGGTGGCCTTTGCGGTATGGGAATGTATGTCAGAAATATATGATGATAGTCAGATGAGTCCTGCTGAGTCCATCTGTGAATGCTGCTCTATACTGCCTCTCTATGGCGTCTTAGCTCCATCAAGAACATGCCTCGGCATCTCTGATCCTATAACTGCATCACCCGTGAGAGTGCATCACCCGTGACAGTGGAATCTCCCTCGGATCTCATAGTAGACCTGGCATCTAAACATGTAGTGCTCCTCATCCTCCACCTCTTCTGTAGTGCATACTCTGCAGTTAGAGATGTGTTCAGCTCTACCAGTTTCCACTCTAAGGCGGTGAGAGGATACCCTGAGCTGACTAATCGCTATCCGCATGGGATGTGATGTGTTTGTATGCATCCTGGGCCCTCAATGAATCCCTCCTCCGAAGCTTTCAAGAAGTGGTCTCTATAGAACTAGAGATTCCTGCTAAGCTATGGCGGGGACACCCATTCCCAATATATGTGAAGCCCTAGCAAGTCCAACCGAATAATACAGTTGATCTCTTGCCGTAAAAGCTCCAGGTATGCGGATAATGAAAAGGGGTGGTCCATCTAGAGGCCACGTGTGTCAAACCACTCAACGACCTGGGAGTACCATGCTGGTGTTGGTAATGATGGTGATACTGATGAGGAGTAGGAGGAGGAGGAGGAGGAGGAGGAAAGTCTAGCATGCCTCTCTCTCTCTCCCTCCTCCCCTCTCCCTCGCCGAGAGAGAGAGAGAGAGAGAGAGAGAGAGAGAGAGAGAGAGAGAGAGAGAGAGAATGAGCCTTCTCTCCCCCCTCACACGAGTAATATCAACAAGTTTCCTGTCAAGGAAGTTAATGACTTAATTGCTAGATTTAAACTATAAACAGAGAAAGTAGGTTTATTCTTTTCCTTGCTATTGAAAACAAACTTTGCATCAGAAGCACACCTTGATTCTTTTAACTGATCAGCCAACTCTTCTAATTGCGTGTAAATTTCTGTCCCTTGAGGGTGCAATTTATTGTCTACAAGCATTTCATCTGCCATTCTATTCACTTGAATTGAGCTGTTAGGGGGTCTCTTCAGTATGCCTCTGGCCCTCATTACGTTTATCAAATTTTCTGCATCTTCTTCCCTACCAGCTGCTGTATAAATGTTTGATAGCATCACATATGGTGAATCATACATTGGATCCATTTCAAACATACAATGTGCTGCTCGCTCTCCTCGCTCCACATCGACTTCATTTCTACAGGCACCTAGCAAAGTCATCCAGGAGATCATAGAAGGCCCAAATGGCATCTTTTTTATCAAGTCATCAACCTCCTCCAGACAGCCTGCTCTCCCCAAAAGGTCAATCATGCAGTCATAATGCTCTACCGCTGGACTTATGCCATACCCTTGCTTCATCAAGTTAAAAATGAAGCGGCCATCATCCACCAAACCAGTATGACTACATGCTGAAAGACTGTTAACAAAGGTGACTGCATCTGGGACATGTCCATCTTGCAGCATTTGATAGAACAGCTCGACCGCCTCCTTACCATGCCCATGCTGGGCATATGCTGCAATCATGGCATTCCATGCCACCACATCTTGTTCAGGCATTTCATCAAATGCTTTTCGTGCATCCATCAACCTGCCACACTTGTTGTACAAGTTGACAAGGGCAGTTTCAATGACAACATCAGACTCTAGTTTGCTATGCAAGATGTATGTGTAGATATGCTTGCCCTTGGTAAGGGCAGCCAGACTTGCACATACAGAAAGGATGCTGATGTAAGTAATCTTGTTGGGAGTTGCTCCTACTTGCAACATTTCGTCAAACAGTTGAAGGGCCCACTCGCCTTGCCCATGCTGAGCATACACACTGATCACTGCATTCCATGATACAACACTTTGCTCAGGCAAATCATCAAACAACCTTCTTGCAGCTTCCAGGCTTCCACATTTCCCATACATATTGACAAGAGCAGTCACCATAGCGTCATCTGATGCAAACCCACTATGAGTGATTATGGTATGTACCCTCTTGCCTTCAGCCAGGGCCCCTTGAATTGCTTCAAGGATGCCAATAAAGGTTACTGTGTCCATCATCACTGCTTCAGACTGCATCTGGTCAAACATTTGAAGAGTCTCCTTCAATTTTCCACGCTGTGAATACGCTGCTATCATGGCATTCCAAGAAACAACATCATGCAATGGCATCACTTGAAAGATGTACCACGCTTCCTCCACACTGTCACACTTTCCATACATGTTGATGAGTGCATTTCCCACATACGGATCCAACTCATAACCACAATATATAATATGGCTATGCATTTGTTTGCCTGCTTCTATTTTGACCTGATTGGCACAAGCTGAAAGAATATTACAAAATGTAACCTTGTCTGGAGCTACTTTTGCTCCCTGCATCTGGTAGAAGTGTTCGATGGCCTTCTTATCTTGGCTATGCTGGACAAATGCTGTGATCATAGCATTCCAACATATTGCATTACGGTCTCGCATTTCTTGAAAGATGCGCTGTGCATCATCGAGCTGGCCACACTTCGCATACACTAAGAGAATGCTGACCAAAGTTACCTTGTCTGGAACAATTCCTTCCCTCATCATGAGATGAAAAAGTTCAAGAGCCTCCATTCTAGATCCATGTTGAGCATATGCTGCAATCATGGCATTCCATGAAAACAGGTTTTTCTTTGGCAGAATATCAAACACACACTGACCATTCTCAAGGCTTCCACACTTTCCATACATGTTGATTAAGGCAGTTGCAAGGACTACATCCAACTCAAGTTTACTGTGCGCGATGCGGGCATGCATCATCTTGCCTTCACTCAAAGCAATGGTCCCAGCACATGCAGAAATCATGCCAATGAACGTAACCTTGTCAGGCAGCAGGCCTTCTTGCAAGATTTGTTCAAAAAGTCGGAAAACCTCCACTCCAAATACATGCTGGGAACATGCGTCAATCATGGCATTCCAAGATATCACATTTCTCTCAGCCATGTCATCAAAGACATGCCGTGCGTCCTCAATGCTGCCGAGCTTGCCATACAAGCTGATGAGGGCAGTTGATACAACAAGATCTGTATGGAATCCCATATAGAATATGCACGCATGGAACCTCTTGCCCTGGGATAGGGTTCCATGGCCACTACATAGGGATATAACATTGACACAAGTCACCCTGTCAGGGGTCATGCCTTCCAATACCATCTGTTCAAAAAAACGCATGGCTTCATGGCCTAATCCATGCTTGGAATACGTCCCGATCATAAAATTACATAGATAAACACTCCTTTCTTTCATGGTTACAAGTAGTTCTTGTGCAACATCAAAAACACCACATTTGGCATACATCTGCACAAGAAAACTCCCAATGTACGAGTCTTTATCATATTTAATCTTGCTTAAGTGATGGTGTATGCGCTTACCATCACACAAAGCCTTTATATTTCCGCACAATTGAAGGAGTGAGGCATAGGCAGCTGGGTTTAGGCGATAATCAGGCTTCTTAAGAAGATCGAGAGCGTGCTTCAATCTTGCACGGTCTCGTAAGCTTTGATTTTGTGTGGACTGTAAAGCAGAGAGCTCGGTCGTCTTGCTGGCTATGGCGATCATGCGCAGGTTTAGAGTCGGTAGCAGTTCTCGCACGAAGCCCGATATCAGAGGCAAAGAGGACGCAGAAGGTTTTAACGCTAGCAGCTCCCCCCTGAGCATACCTTAGATGTGCGCACACATTACTAGCCACACTTGTTTTGTAAGTCTAATTGTATTTATACTATTTGAAGGATTATTAACACACACTTTTCACTTATAAGCTGAAAAAATATAATTAAGATTTAACAACGAGATTTATAGTAGTAGGGCAATCCTCATCTCGAGGTCTACCTTTTCTATGCAAAGAAAATTTTGTAGTTGTACTCAAAAGATGGTCTTTGTTGGCACTCCATCCTCATTGAGTGCAACTCTTTCTTGCATTGGTATAAAGAACCAAGCCTTTTATTCATCTTTTTTCTTCTTTCTTTCTTAAACTTCTTGCAAAAAAAATCAAGAAAAGGTATGGGTTCTTAATCTTCTTGATCTTTCCGAACATTTTCTTGAAAGTCTTGGTTCAAGCATGGAAATGTTTCAAGTTGGGATGCTAGAAATCATGGCTATGGTGATCTTGAAGTCACACCGTGCATAAAAGGGTTAAAAATTAAGTAAATTGGACAAGTTGGCCAAATCTTTACCCAATGGGCACCTTGGACATGGGTGTGGATTTTTTTTTATAAATTTTGCCAATTGCACATATGAAAGCGAAATATTAAGAAAAGGAAAATAGTGAGATATGGTTTGCCTCTTGCATTCGTGAGCTATGCCTGTGTGTTTTAGGGTTTTGTAGCCTCTTGTGCGAGCATTGCTAAGCAAGGGAGGCTTTGCCATACCATTTGGAAAGGTTGGGGACTACAAAACGACATCGAAATCTCTAATGAAACCAGTACGGCAGCTGCACGTTTTCTTTTATCTAAAGCTTTGTCAATTTGACCACCTTATTGCTCTAATGATTTGTGCTGTTTTTCATCCAAGCTCAATACTTCTTGCCCACTCTACACTCCATTACTTTTGTATGAGCGGAATGTTACATTTCTCAAGAAAATTTCGATATAATGCATCAAGATTTAGGGTTTTCATGAAGATTAAGCTTTTTCATCATCATAATCTTAAATTAATAACATTAATGATCTATCAAGCCAAAAGTCACCTGCATCATTGATCACATCCATTCCCTCTTGCAAGTTTGGGCCATATCTTTAAAAATCAGGGTTTATGTTCATCTTTTTCACTAATTGTAGTCTTAATCGTCATTAACCAAGCTTAATGGACATCAATGCTCAATCTTCTCCACTCATTTGATCAAGAACATGAGTTTCTTCATGGATTTTTGCATTTTTTTGGTCTCTATCATGCATATTTGGCATTGAAGGATTGGCTTTAACGTTGGAAAGTGTACAAGGCAAGTACTTGAGGTTACATCATTATCAAGAAGACTAACCATTTGGAGTTCACCTTTGCAAGCTTCTTCACCATGGCATTAAACTCTTGTAATGAGATTGATCGTATTGGCATGCAACTATAAATGCCTATGTTGTAAGTAAACTCTCTCACATACTTGATTACAAGCTCTTGGTTATATTCAAATTTCAATTCCAAAATGCTTATAGAATCTAATATATTGAGAGGGTACCTTTGGCATTGGTGAAGAGGCTAAAGGAGAGCATGGCTTGAACATTTCATGGCGTGAGTGCCTTGGTAAAGTAGTATGATAGGGAATTAGGTACATTGGATGTGAAGACATGGCCCTAACCCTTGCCATTGGATGTGACATGGCCCCAACCCTTGCCATTGGATTCTAAACCTTGGTAAGGAGGTAGAAAGAGGGATATTGGCAACAAGTAGCATTTCATTGACGTACTTTGATTGGTATTGGCATTGGTATCAATTGGCAATGATTATGCAAGGCAATGCAATTGGAATGTCATGTTGGTTTCATTCAGATTTTGCATTTGATTCCCAAATGTCGTGCCAAAATTTGTCCAAAATTTTCTTGGAAACACTTGATGGATAGTGATTAATGCATTATTGATCAATGGATGTTGCTATGGACAAAGGGATGCTTTCGATGAATGATTTGAGTGTTTGGGCAATCTTGACAGCTTTTACAATAGTAGAAGACAAAACCCTAATTCAGTAGAAGAGGTTTTGGACTGAAGCAAAAGTGGATATAGGGCAATCTTGACAAAGGGATGCATTCCGATGCATGATTTGAGGGTTTGGGCAATCTTGATAGTTTTCACAACAAAAGATAAAACCCTAATTTGATAGAAGAGGTTTTAGACTAAAGCAAAAGTGGATATAGGGTTGGATTCCCCATCCCTTATGCTCTAATTCTAGCCCTTAACCTCTCCATTCGGACATGCAGATATTTGGCTAAGTTGCATTTTGTACCGACTGTCCTATTTTTTACAGCTTTAATCCACTTTGACTGAACCAAAATTAACTTCATAGTTGGATAGTACACTCTTAGACCATCCTATAGATCCAAAGAACTCCCAAATCAGATATCGTTTTGGGGGTCAAAAGGGTAAATTTTCTACCAGTTGACTCTTTTCAAAAAAAAGTCAAAACAAAGAGTACTATAGCTTTGACTAGGTCAAAGGTGACCACCTACTTGGATAGTAGGCATCATAAGCTTTCTATACAACTAAAGAAATCCAAAATCGGATATCATTTGAGGATTCAATCATTTGGATTCGGTTTTTAGCTATGCCAAGGGGAAGATCGAGAAAGTTTGTAAAGGTAGTGCAAGATGCCAATGTGGATCAAGTTAATGAAGAAGAATTTGTTGAGGAAGATACCCAAGTGCATTTGGGTGAAGGAAGTTAAATGCATGTTGATAATGGTAATGTGAATGCCCATGATGCAGATATAGCTACTATATAAGTGTGAATCCTTCTATAGCTAGTATGAATCTTTCTATATGAGCGTAGACTCCATGGTGATGGTCATGCGATATATCTAAGAAAGCATGATGGAAGGAGCATGTAATGAAATGAGGAAGGAAATATCATCCCTTAGGAATGACCTCAAAGGTGAGGGTATGTATCAGGGGAATACCGAGAAAGTTTGTAGAGGTAGTGAAAGATGCCAATATGGATCAAGTTAATGAGAAGAAGCATTTGTTGAGGAAGATACCCAAGTGCAATTGGGTGAAGGAAGTTAAATGCATGTTGATAATGGTAATGTGGATGCCCATGACGCGGATATAACTACTATATAAGTGTGAATCCTTCTATAGCTAGAATGAATCCTTCTATATGAGTGTGGCGTCCATGGTGATGGTCATGCAATCTATGTTAGAAAGCATGATGGAAGGAGTGTGTAATGAAATGAGGAAAGAAATATCATCCCTTAGGAATGACCTCAAAGGTGAGGGTATGTATCAAAGGTGAGGGTATGTATCAAAGGTGAGGGTATGTATCAATGTAAAAATACATCTTTTGGGACGACATCTCAAGCATAACAAACTAGTCGTGTATCTTTTTCTAATACAAATGGGTTTGGTCATGCTAACAAGGAGTATAATCCGCCATCATCATCAAGGTTTAAGGGAGGAGATGCTTATTAAGGGCCTCCATCATTGGGCAATCCAGACAAAGGCAAACATGTGTCTTTTGATTTCTCACATATGGAGCCATCCATATGTGAGAAATCAAAAGACACATGTTTGCCTTTTTTTGGATTGCTCAATGATGAAGACCCTTGATGAAGACACATGGCTCTTGGAAATTATTCCAAGATCCATCCATATGTGAGGAATCAAAAGACACATTTTTGCATTTGTCTAGATCACCCAATGATGAAGGCCCTTGATAAGCATCTCCTGTGTCAATAAATAATTTATTAATTGTTGGGTGACCCAACAAGTGAAAAGAATATCTTGGGCCAAGTTGATTGTGAGTGAGACCGATCAATGGTAATGTGTGAGACGTGTGGTGTGAGTTTGATTGTGAGTGAATTTGATTAACTCTGTGAACACGTGCGACACGAGTGAAGACATGTGAGACGTGTGGTGTGAGTTTGATTGTGAGTGAATCCTATCAACTCTGTGAACATGTGTGACGTGGCTGAAGACGTGTGAGACGTGTGGTGTGAGTTTGATTGTGAGTGAATGCAATCAACTTTGTGAACACGTGCGACATGTGTGAAGACATTGTGAGTGAATCCAATGTGGGAGTGAATCCGATTAATTATGTGTGATGCATGGTTTATGTGTGAAGCATGGTTTATGTGTGAAGCATAGTGAATGATTTCCATTTGTAAATATTATTTTTGTGAGTGATTCCAAAGTAATTGTGATCTAACATTGTGGACTATTTTTTGAGTATAGATCATAAGTTCGAGACAACAAAGGTGGACATAATTAAAAGCATACAAATTTTCCCTCCATGACTCGGCGCGACAGGCGCAAGTGAATGGGGAAAGATCTTTTTTTTTCCTCTTCATTTGCAATGTGCGCGAGATTCTCATGCTCATTTTGTTTTTTGGGTTGGCCGTGTGCACACAACTAGGCTGTTTCAAACAGGTTAGTGAAGTTTTTTTTAATAAAGCTTTAATAAGCTTTGGACAAGGTTAATATAATCTAAGCTTTAGAATTTTTTTTTAAAAAAAAAGAAAGAGGCAACAAATTTTTTTTTACTACGTTGGGTGCTTGGTTTAGCAGCCGTGGAGAAGCTTTAAAAAAAAAACTTAGCTTGGTAAGCTTTATAAGCTCAATATTATAAGCCTTACAAAAAAAGAAAGAGAGCAAAGCTTTATACTATCAGCTTATAAAAGCTTACATAAAAGCCTATCTTCAAAAGCTTTCAAAGAAAGAAAGCAAGGGAGTTTTACAAAAACAAAAAAAAAACAATATTATCAAGTGGACAGGGGGATTTCTTCTCGACAAATTTTCTACTCATTCGAAGATTTCTTCAACGAGTTATTATTCAGGTTTATTGTCGACATCAAGGTGATAGTTATTATTTTTATTCTTCATTGGACGCTATCGACTTCAAGCACTTTAATAAGCCTTTTTTTGAAATACACGGGAGTCAAATAAGCTTATTATCTTTTCTATTTTGTTTTCGCACTCCCATATTATTTTACTTGCTTCTTCCACCATGGTGAACAATCCTTAACTGCCAACTATCCAAGATCAATTAAATGCACTTCAAGCTTAACACTGAGCATAATCAAAGAGAAGAACGTGCGAGAAGAATTTCACACAAGAAAAGAAGAAAAACCTGAGCTGCCTCAGCTGTTTTTGATCTTGCATTTCTTTACCTCTTGTACTGATAGTCACATGAGCTAGACCATTGATGAAAATCCCACACAAGGTATGATCATCAGACTTGGCTTTGGCAGCTAATTATCTAAATTTCTGCACATAATTGTCAAAAGACTGATTTTTCATGCTACTTTTAACAAGCTTGGTAATTATTTCGAGTTCATCTTGTGGTTGGACAAACTCTTTTTTAAAAGCTTCCTCAAAACTTTGACAAGTGGTAAGACTGGAATCATCTTTGAGATCCTTCTACCAAGTTAATGCCTTTCCTTTCAATAAACCTTGCACTATCTGTAGCTTTTGCGCATTAGTGAATGGATGAAAGGCAAAATGTGTAATCCACCTATTGAGGTAGGCATCTACACATTCTTGAGTCTTCTCCTTTTTCTCACCACCGTACACTTTTGGTGCAAACAACGGAGCAACTGCTTTGGTAGGAGTAGGAGGTGCCGCCAAAAGAGCTTTTTGCAAAGTCAGAACCTGCATCTTTAGTGATTCCATCTCGTCATCGCATTTGGCAATAGTTGCCTCTAGATGCTCTGTAACTTCCAAAAATTCACTCTTTCTAACAACCTCCTCTTCTTAAACTTGGCATTATAGATCTTTCCCACCCAAGTTGGGATGATCACTCATCTCATCGACATTATCATTGACTAAGAAGTCAATATAAGCCATGGTAATAAAGTTCTTCAAAAATCACGATTCACTCGAATTTAACTTCACTTGCCCTCTTTTGACAAAAATGATCTAGCAAATCAATTCCCTAGAAACTGACTGCACATAAGAAAAAATGCTTTAATTAGCATTTGGTGGCTAAATAGTAAAAAATTATGAAAACACCGCCGTCTAGAATTAATCCAAACAGAAACAACTACAAATACAAGGTACACTTGCATTAATTATATGCAAATAATATGCATCTATCTAATATCAGCACGTAAAAAACGTACTTCAACACTAAATAACCCTCAAAAATATTAAATTCTTGAGAAAAAGAATTATCATGATTTTTCCTAATTTTTCCTATTTTTCAAGGCCCTCAAAATTTACTAATTTTGAAATCCACCAAATTCTATCTTATGGCACTCCAAATATAAATTTTTCTAGAAAATTTTAGCAATAAAATTTATCAAAATACAATTGATATTTCAAAAATACTAATTTTTAAAGATTTTTAAAATAGTTTCTAGAATTTTCCTAATTTTTGGTCATTATTAAAAAAACCCCAAGAATCCCATCGATCATGAAAATTTTCAATTCTGCTCGGAAAGTGAAAGGTCTCAAGAGAATTTTTCTAAAAAAAATCTTCGAAAAGAAAAATTTTCACTCTTAAAAAAAGAAGCTTTAATTAAAGGCATTTGTAAAGCCTCTTTTAAAAAAAAACTAATGAAGCTATTAATTAAGCTTTTAAAAAGCTTATTTTCTTTTGAAGAAAACGTGGGGGGGGGGGCGCTGTGCGCCACCGGCTTGCAAACCCCCCCATCCTCCCTTGTGTAACGAATCCGCAAGGGAGAGGGGGGAAGCCATGGCTTCCCTTCCTCCTTCCCTTCTCCATCACCACACTCTCAAGGGATTTCCCCTCATCTCTTGATTATCATGGAGATTATGCCTTAATCAAGTTGATTAATCTCTAATTGTGATTAATTACTTAATTAAACCTACCCACATAAGGGGTGTTCCCACTGCGGAAGAGAAAATATGAAAAAAAATTCTGATTTGACAGATAGGAATTATGTCATGCACACGGGGGAGAACCCGATGCATCAATATGCTGCCCCTATTGAATTTCAGCAGAAAATTGGTAGAAAATTGATAGCATGCCCGCGGGAAACCCTTAAAAAATGCACTAAAAATGCTCTTAAACATTCCTAAATAATTAGAAAAAAATTCCTAAAAATGCTCTTAAACATTCCTAAATAATTAGAAAAAAATTCCTAAAAATTGTAAAAATTTGGAGAATCCTTTCTGCCAAAAAAATCCACAATAGCATGTGTAGTATTTTGGTAAAAAAATCTGTAAAATCTTATTTTAACCATAAAAATAGAGAAAAAAATAGCATTTCCACTCAACAAAATTTCCCCGCAACATCGATACATCATCCAAGTCGAGAAGCACCGCGGTCCAACCACCATATTGACGTTCCCAACACAAAGGCCACCAAAACAGACCAAAAAAAAAATATTTTTTTAACTTAGCAAATGTTAAAATTTACTTTAAAAATGCTTTCTTACCTTAGTGTCCCATACCACCAAGAGATATGTACTCACTCACTACTCAAAATTGGATCAATTCCTCTTACATGGAGGTGGAGAAACATCATACAAAGCTAATGAATGCATGTGCCTTGAATTTGGATCTCATTTGAAGAGATTAGAGTGTGATTAGTGACTATAAATCATTGTATAGGTTTTTATCAAAACAAAGTACAACATCTCGCATGTAATGACCTCGCGGATGCTGTTTATATGCTACATGGAGGATGATGTATGGATGTCAATGCATATCGTCCACTGGATTTGATCATTTCCCAATGATTTGGAGGACTGGAAGGCTCGAAAAATCCTGTCTCACAACAAGGCAAAGTGGACCGTTCGTATACATAGTTGAGCTCAAATGCTATGTGAATGATATTATATACATAATTCAAGAAAATTAAAGGTTTTTGAAAAGTGGAGGACTGTTTCAAATGCATTTCTTAGAATTTGTGAGCGGCGCAAAGTTGTTTTCAACTTTTGCACAAAGAGTATTTTTTTTAAGTCCAAGAATTTATCACCATAAAAATTGTGAACTGTGTGGATAGCATTGGTGCCGAGGTAAATGTATGTATGTGTATGTCTGAGTTGATTATTGGAAATCCTTAGTGAACATTGTGCTAAGAAACATGAGTGACAGTCCTAATACAATTGTTGGTGAGAAGCTTGATAGACACAACTTTCACATCTAGAAGTATCGTATGATAAATTTCCTCAAAGGCAAAGGACTATGGAACTTGGTGACAGGCGAGGAGACAAAGCCAAGGGTTCCCCAAATGAATGCAACACCTGCTCAGCTTACAACACATCGGAATTAGACAGAGGGCCTCCAAAGTGTTGCACTATTTCTCAATTTGTGTGACAAATACCATGTTATGCCATATACAGGACACACATAATCCCAAGGATGCATGGGATACTTTGGTAAAGTTGTATGATATGACTACGGCACCAAAGAAGATGCAATTGAAGCAGAAGATACATGGTGTGGTTTAAAATAATAGGAGCATAAATGATTATGTGCAGGAGATCAAAGAATGTGCTGATACATTAGCATCTATTGGTGCGCCCATGGATGATGATGATATTGAATGGCTTGGGTAAGGAGTACAAGCATTTGAAACCTCTATCAGTGTTAGAGGTGGAGACTCCTTAGATTTTGATGAGCTGATTTCATTGCTTACTGTGGAAGAGATGAAACTTGGTTTAGGTGCCTCATCTAGCACAAATGAAAATGCAAGGGATCAAGCATTTTATACTTATCGAGGTGCTAGAGGCAGGGGAAGATTCAGTCCAAGAGGACATACAGGTGGACGTGGTTGACAGGATAGGTCACCACAGTCACGACAGAATTTTTAGCCATCATTCGGTGCTAGAGGTGGTCGTGGTTATGCACCTCAAAGGGGTCGAGGTAATGCTCGTGGAAGAGGTCGTTGAAGCATGTAGTGGGTTTTATGATGACACATGGAGACAATGATGATACATGGTATATGGATTCAGGAGCGTCAAATCACATGACTTGCCATGGTGAGTGGTTTGAGTACATGAAACCAATGGATGAAAAAGGATATGTGGAGATGTGATGACACTCAGCATGCTATCACTCATGTTGGGAGTGTGCCATTGGTGATGCATAATGGTGAGGTGAAGTCTATGTCAGATGTTTTGTATGTGCCTTCCATTACTACAAAGAGTTTGGCTTCTGTTGGTCAAATGGTTGAGCAAGGATTATAGATACAATTCAACAAGTATGGTTGCTTTGTTGAGGACTTTAAGTCTGGTTGTAGAGTTATTGCCAAGGGCAAGAAGGAAGGGAGGTTATTCAAATTGGATGTAGGTATTCTAGAGTTGAAGTTAGCTATGGTTTCTAAAAGCCGTAAAGTGGTCCAAGATATTGAGATATGGCACAAACATATTGGGCATGTGAACATATAGAAGTTGAAGAATATGCAATCAAGAGGCATAGTTGGTGGGCTGCTCAGATTTAAATATGATGGGAGTATGCATGTACGTGATGCTTGTAAGGTTCCCCCTTCTAAAATAGGAGAAACACTTAAGATAGTCCACTAAGTCTTAACTTGGGAAAAATTTCCTATTTATCGACACCTTGACCATGTAGAGATTCAAGGATACGATTCATAGTTAAGACCTAGTCCTATCTCGCAGGGGAAGCGTGATCTTTTACAAGTCAAATCACCCATAGGGTAATTTATCATAAATTGGGCAACTACTAGACTTGATTTCTAGAGGCAACGCTTTTTTCCTCATCCATGCAAGGCACAGCCGAATAGAGTTTCCCAAGAACCTAATTATCTAGCATAGGGCTTTCACTTAATCTGTTGGAAAGCTACCCGACTAATTGGGTCCACCCGTCCGTAGGATGGTGCCATCGGGGCATTCCATCCTCCCACTTTCCACCCTACTCACGCGTCAATTTGTTTTCTAATTAATCCTACCACACTGTTTGACATAAATAAACATGTTCCTTAATTAAGGCCCTTTTCACAAGGTTTGTTAAAACAGTCTTTTTACACAATACAATCATGCCAAAGACAAGATATATATATAAAAAGTTTATACATGAATCAATTCCATACAAGCCGAACCGGCTCTCTTATTCTTTTCCTTTATTCTGTCGATGATCTAGAATTCGGCCTTCCAGCCTCTACATGCTTGGCAAAACCATACGGGACCATACACCTCATCGTCGGCCGCCCGCTCTAGCGAGGACTCAAGCTGGCTTGTCGCCCTCTCAGGCTCCATTGCTCGATCCTCCCGCCCCTCAGAGGGATGTCTGCACACTAGGGTGGGCTTATTTACCGCACTAGCCTGGGCCCTCAGAACTAGGCAGCATCATAACCTCTCGCTTCAATCGACGAACCTTATTCTCCCAATGGTATGAGGGATACCTTGGGCCATTCCCGGGCTTTGCTAACGACGCCGCCCGGCTACACAAGTACGGAACGGAGTTAGCGTTGAAGCCAGGAAAAACTTGCACTCTTTAAAGATAACAATTTCAAAGCAATTTATTGAATACAGCATCACACAATTCGTAACTTCATACAATTTTATGTCATTATTTTTAAAAGGAAAAGATACACATTTATTAGCACTAATATAAAAAAAACTCCTTTAAAATATAACCAAGCTAACCTGGCCACCATTTCCTTGAGGAGCTTGAAAAGGGAGGGTTGGAGCCGCGTCGAGAGCATCTTCTCCTAATCTCGTTGTTGCGCGCTCCTCTCGAGGCAATATTCTCACGTTTCTGGGATGGGACCATCTTGGACGTCAACTTGTAGGGCTCGCTGTCGCGGTCGAAATGCTTCAGTCGGATCTCAATTCTGAGATCGTTTGCTCACCGTATGAGCAAAAGACTATAGCGCATGAACCCTTTCTTAAGACAAAAACCTCGTGGGGGGGGATTGTGAGATGTCCTTAAGACAAAAACGTTTTGCTAAAGGGGAGAAGGGCTGAGGGCTGCTGTAAGTCTATTCACACAGGGGGGGTGAGAAGAGTCAAGGACATTGCCTCCAGCAAGAGAGGGATGGAGGAAAATTGCCTTATTTAAAAAGAGGCAAATGAGGGGGTGTGAGAGGAGTGGCTGCAAGGGGCGGATGTACTACAGCAAGTACATTGCACAAGGATGGACGGCAGTACAACAGGGCTGCACAGAAATGCGTGTAGCCTGTGGAGCATCCCAGGGTTTATATAGTTGTGGGGTATGGGTACGGGCGCTGCGCAAAGCAAGGACGAAAGGATGGTGTACCATCAAAGGCTATGGATCAGTGGCCTGCATGGGTCTAGGGGAAAGGTACGGTGTCGGTTATCAGGGAAAGGAGTGGTACGCATGTACCTTATCTGGTATGGGGCAGCATGGGTGTCTACGTAGTTGTACGTGTGGACCACACAGTGGGCAACCGTCCTTTGGTTCTCGTGTGACCATCGTACGAGCACCTTGGTAAGTGTGTACGGTCTAAATTTTGGGACAGGGTCTTCAAATTTGGGACGCCCACCTCGATTTGCGTGCCGAACCGCCTTGGGGGCGATTTTTTTTTTTGTCCGGGAGGTTCTCCTGGTCATTGGGGTTTAGACCGTTCATCAATCGGACGCCCGGTCGTGAATTTATTAAGGTTTAAAGGTCGTTGCTTTTTAACTAAAATGACTGAAATTTGCATATAAGCTTGATCCGGTGTCCGTTTTGGATGCTGCTGTAAAATCCTACATTAGGGTAAAATCGCACGCAGATTCCAAATTTGGGCTCAAAATTTGGGCTCAAAATTTGAAGATTCTAAGTAGAAATGACTCAAATAATAAAATCATTGATTTTTATACCATAAAAACTCATAAATTTATCTATTACATGAACATTTGTTTATTAGTGAAGATGGGTATGTTACATTCTTCCCCCCTTAAAGAAATCGAGATATCCTCATCTCGTCACATGAATTGGGGATAATCCTTTAAGAGTGTAGCTTCATCTTCCCAAGTTGCATCCTCTTCAGGGTAATCTTTCCACTGTACTAGATGTTCTACAAGAGTTCTATTTCGGAGTTGCCTTTCCCTAGAATCTATGATGCTACTGGACTGTAATTCAAGGACTCCTTGAGTAGGGATTACAACTTGTTCATCATCAAGAATATGATCGAGACTGGGTACATATGGTTTTAACAAACTTACATGAAATACATTGTGGACTTTGATATGGGCTGGGAGTTGGAGTTTATAAGCACTTTTACCTAGAAACTTGATAACTGTATAGGGACCACAATACCTAGGGCTAAGTTTCTTATATTTCCCAAGTGATAGAGAACTTTGTTTGGGTCGCACTCGTAGAAGAACTCTGTCTCCTTCCTTGAAGATCCTTTCAGACCTCTTGGTGTCAGCATAATGCTTTTGTCGATCTTGGGCAGCTTTAATATCCTTTTGGATTGCCTTGGTTTGTTCCTCCATCTCTTCGAGCATTTTCTTGGATGCCTCAACTCTTATGGTCGGATCAGAGAAATTTAGAGGAGACAAGCATTCTTGCCCATAGAGTGCTTTGAATGGTGACATTCCTATGCTCTGATGAGATAAGATGCATTGTAGGCAAATTCTACCAGAGGAAGGTATTGAATCCACCTTCTTGGTTCCTGTCCACAATATACTCTGAGACTGTCTTCAATTACTTGATTGACTCTCTCAGTCTGGCCATCGGTCTCTGGATGATAAGCTGTGCTAAAGAAAAGTTGAGTTCCTAGGGCTTGAAATAAGGACTGTCAGAACTTTGAAGTGAAGTCAGAAATAAGGAGTGTCAGAACTTTGAAGTGAAGTCAGAATCTCGATCACTTACTATCCTTTTTGGGAGACCATGAAGTTTGAGGACTTCCTTGATGAATATTCGAGCAACATCAAAAGCTTTGAAGGTCTTCTTCTCGCTGGTATAAGGTGAGCTACTTTGGTAAGTAAGTCCACTACTACCAGAATGGAGTCATATCCTCCTTGAACAATGGGGAGACTTGTGACAAAATCCATACTAATGCACTCCCCCTTCATTTGGGGAATATCCAAGGGTTGAAGTTTTCCAGGCATCTTGACCCTTTTAGCTTTGATCCTTTGGCATGAGAGACATTGCTTCAAGTACTGAAGGACATCATTTTTCAAGCCTGCCCAATGAAAGCTTCTTCTTATGGCATTTAATGTTTTTGCATAGCCCGGTGTCCTATAGCAGGACTATCATGAGCTTCATGGAGGATTAGTTTCTTTAAAGCAGGATCCTTAGGGATACATAGCCTATGATTGAAGTAGAGGCTTCCTTCATGAGTGGAGTATCGCTTGATTAGATTCTTCTATTTCTCTGAATTTTTCCCTTCTTCTACTAACTTCATCATCCTCTGATATTCTGGATCATGAGATGAGACTTCTTTCACCTTGACTAGTATGGATTATTTGGCATTGAAATTGCACTCAAGAAAGATTTGCGGCGACTAAATGCATCTGCTACCACATTATCTTTCGTAGGGCGGAATTTGATGTCGAAGTCATATTCTTGTAAAATTTCAATCCATCTCCTTTGCCGCATGTTGAGATTAGGCTGGGTGAAGATCCACTTTAGACTTTTGTGGTAAGTTACAAGCTGGAATTTCCCCCCCAAGAGATCATGTCTCCATAATTTGATGCAATGAACAACTGCTGAGAGCTCCAAATCATGGGTGGCATAATTTGCTTCATATTGCTTCAGCTTGCGGGAAGTATAAGCAACTGGTCTTCCTTCTTGGCCTAAGACACCACCAAGTGCTAGACTACTAGCATCAGTAACCACTTCAAATTCCTTGGCGAAATCAGGAAGTTTTAGGATTGAGACAGAAGTAATAATGACCTTAAGCTTATCAAAACTGTTTTGATGGATTGGCAACCACACTATTTTGCAATCCTTCTTAAGAAGATCTGTCAAAGGTGCAGTTACCAAGGCATAATCTTTGATAAAAATTCCTATACCATCCCGTGATTCCCAAAAACCCACGAACTTCACGAACTGATTTAGGGGGTGGCCACTCCAGAATATCCTTGACCTTGGCGGGGTCTACTGAAATGCCATCTTTGGAGATGAATCCAAGATACTCAATTTGATAAGTAAAGAAGGTATATTTGCTCTTCTTGGCATAGAGTTTGTGTTTGCGCAACAATTGCAGAACTCTACGCACATGCTCCTCATGCTCTTCCATTGATTTGGAGTAGATTAAGATGTCATCAAAGAAAACAAGCACAAATTCATCCAAGTAAGGACAAAATATATCTTGCATTAGAGGTTGCAGGAGCATTGGTTAACCTGAATGACATTACAGTAAACTCATACTGACCATAACGGGTATTGAAGGCTGTCTTGGGTATATCTGCTTCCTTGACTTTGATCTGATAGTAACTAGACCTCAAATCTATTTTTGAGAAGACTTTGGCCCCATCAAGCCTGTCAAGAAGTTCGTTAATGCGAGGGATAGGATACTTATTTCTTGACAGTGACTTGATTTAGCCCTCGATAATCTATGCAGAGACGGAGAGTTCCGTCCTTCTTTTTTTGGAAAAGAATAGGTGCCCCCCAAGGAGAGTTACTCGGGCGTACGAATCCTTGCTCAATGAGTTGGGAAAGTTGCTCTTTAAGTTCAATGGCTTCAGGAAGGGACATTTTATAGGGCGTTTTTGAGACGGGTTGAGCTCCAAGGATCACCTCGATTTCACAATTGACTTCTCGAGGAGGTGGTAGCCTTGTAACCTCGTCAGGGAAGATGTCAGAGAATTCTTGGAGCCAAGAGGGTTCTGTCTCCATACTAGGTTCAATGGCTTTGTTGAGCTTGACTAAGAAAACTTGCTGACCCTTACATGTTCCCTTGAGAAGATGTTTTGCCTTGACTACCCTAGATTTAGGTTTTCTTGTTATCCCCCTTGAACAGATATTACTTGGCCATGCTCATTTTCAAAAGTGATACTCCCCTGATTACAATGAATGCTAGCTTTATTTGCAATTAACTAATGAATCCCAAGGATTCCATCATAAATTCCTAATGGCAAGACTCTAAAGTGGCCATGAGTTTGCTCATTACCCAGCTCAAAATCAAGGTTTCCTATAGAGTAGCGAGATACTACTTCTTTCCCATTGGCTAACTCTACAGTCATTCTTCTAGCTATTTTTTGACTCAAGTTTAATTTTTGTAAACACCTAGGAGAAAGAAATGAATGGGTACTGCCACAATCAATCAAAAGCTGAAATGGCTTACTGTGATGAGTGGCTGGGGTTTGGATTACACCAAATTGTTTATTCGGACCTTGGTGTTCTATTGCCGCATGGACGGTGGCCCGCACTTCTTCAGCCATTTCCAAGGTCGGTTCTTCACTTATAATACGGGCAGTCCTAGCAACTGCTCCTCCGCGGCCTCTGCCACGCCCACCGCCTCTTGCACCTTGGTGGATAGGGCTTCCACGGCCTTGATTTCCTCTGCTACCTTGGGGAAATGATGTTGCCATCTTGGGACAGTTGGCTCTAAAGTGTCCCGGCTCATTGCAAGAGGGCCTTCTCTAGAAGAAGTAGCATATGAGCAAGGGGCAAAAGAGTTGCCTTGTCGCCCTCTATTGTAGTAGGGGAAATTCTGTTGGGGTTTCTTGTAGGGTTGATCTTTAGGATTTGCCTCAGGGTAAGATCTCTTTTGATGCTTAGGTTTGGCTTCATTTCTTTCACAAGGGGCTTTGCTCGTATGAGAGCATCCTGTAATGTGCTTGGCCTCATTGCTTCAAGGCGGGAGTCTAAGGGTTCATTTAACCCTTAGCAGAAACGAGCCACTTGCTGCTGGGAAGTAGTCATAGTAGCTGGGGCATACTTCTGAAGAGTGATAAATTTGGAATAGTAGTCCTCTCAAGAGTTAAGCTGTACTGCCTACTAAGACTAAAAAACTCATTCATCTTTATGGATTCATGAGATGGGGGAAGATATCTTTCCTTCACTGCCTGCTTGGTTGATGTCTTCCCACGTTTGAGAATGCTCAGTTATTTTCTTGTCACGGCACCACTGTTTCCACCAGAGTTTAGCATCTCCGATGAGGCAAAACCGTGCAAGCATAGACTGATTTGCTACTCCAGTACCAGCGCGGCAGAAAAATAATCGTCCATCGCCTCAATCGAGACTTCAACAACCTTCTCAACCTTTGAACCTTCTCCTTTAAAGGAGGGAGGTTGCATTTGCTTGAGCAGGAGATTCTTCTTATGGGTATCAGTGTAAAGCGCATTGGGAAGTGCAGGGTGATCGTCCTCGCCATCATTGTAAAAACAATTTTAAGATTACAAGATTCATATTTGCACAACACTTATTTTTGGAGAGTAAAACATTGAAATCATTTTATTTCCAAATATTTACAAGGACAAGTTTTATTACAAAGATCTGAGACTAATATAATGTCTTATTTGCCCCATCAAGGGAAATTCCTAAGCTTGATTATGACATAAGGGTAGAACGGTCCACATAGGTGAAATATGGGGGTTTCGCTGTAGTTTCTAAGACTCTAAAAACTGATTGGTAAGGGTGGTAGACTCTGGATTGGGGTAGGTCCCAACCCAGCTACTCTATCAGCAGGTAAGATCTGCATCACTTGGTCATACACCCAGCTATCCTAAGGTATGCGAATCCCATCTATAGTCACAGAGGTGTCGATCCTGGGGGTATCGAAGACGAACCAAAATAAACGGATCATCTTCAACTTTTCAATCCAACGAATCCGTTTTAGGTCGGTGGTAAGGTTCCTAATTCGATCTGCTCGGATGAAGAAATATCTCGGCCCACGACTCCATAAATCTCTACCCCATCCTCTTTCAATACGAGAGAAATGAGGGAGGGACATCTTCTCTAGTATCTGCACCATGGTGTCACGGAACTCGAAATTTGAAGAGTGACTATTAGTCTCGATTGGAAAACTAGAAACTTCGAGTAGGCATCTTCCTCTTCCTATAGTCATTCAAACATCAATTCAACTTGTTTGTTTTAGTAGGATGTTTTTATTAATTAGCATTATGTTAGGTAAAACATTCATTGCAAAATAGTCCTTAAATGGCAATTCCTAGGAGCTAAACTTGGCTCTGATACCAATTGTAAGGTTCCCCCCTTCTAAAATAGGAGAAACACTTAAGATAGTCCACTAAGTCTTAACTTGGAAAAAATTTCCTATTTATCAACACCTTGACCATGTAGAGATTCAAGGATACGATTCATAGGTAAGACCTAGTCCTATCTCGCAGGGGAAGTGTGATCTTCTACAAGTCAAATCACCTATAGGGTAATTTATCATAAATTGGGCAACTACTAGACTTGATTTCTAGAGGCAATGCTTTTTTCCTCATCCATGCAAGGCACAACCCGCTGACCTAGTCTTTTAGGATAGAGTTGCCCAAGAACCTAATTATCTAGCGTAGGGCTTTCACTTAATCTGTTGGAAAGCTACCCGACTAATCGGGTCCACCCGTCCGTAGGATGGTGCCATCGGGGCATTCCATCCTCCCACTTTCCACCCTACTCACGCGTCAATTTGTTTTCTAATTAATTCTACCACACTGTGTGACATGAATAAACATGTTCCTTAATTAAGGCCCTTTTCACAAGGTTTATTAAAATAGCCTTTTTACACAATACAATCATGCCAAAGACAAGATATATATATAAAAAGTTTATACATGAATCAATTCCATACAAGACAAACCGGCTCTCTTATTCTTTTCCTTTATTCTGTCGATGATCTAGAATTCGGCCTTCCAGCCTCTACATGCTTGGCAAAACCCTACGAGACCATACACCTCATCGTCGGCCGCTAGCGAGGACTCAAGCCGGCTTGTCGCCCTCTCAGGCTCCATTGCTCGATCCTCCCTCCCCTCAGAGGGATGTCTGCACACTAGGGTGGGCTTATTTACCGCACTAGCCTGGGCCCTCAGAACTAGGCAGCATCATAACCTCTCGCTTCAATCGGCGAACCTTATTCTCCCAATGGTATGAGGGATACCTTGGGCCATTCTCGGGCTTTGCTAACGACGTCGCCCGGCTACACAAGCAAGGAAGAGAGTTAGCGTTGAAGCCAGGAAAAACTTACACTCTTTAAAGATAACAATTTCAAAGCAATTTATTGAATACACCATCACACAATTCGTAACTTCAAACAATTTTATGTCATTATTTTTAAAAGGAAAAGATACACATTTATTAGCACTAATATAGAAAAAAACTCTTCTTTAAAATATAACCAAGCTAACCTGGCCACCATTTCCTTGAGGAGCTTGAAAAGGGAGGGTTGGAGCCGCGTCGGGAGCATCTTCCCTAATCTCGTTTGTTGCGCGCTCCTCTCGAGGTAGTATTCTGACATTTTTGGGATGGGCCATCTTTGGACGTCAACTTGTAGGGCTCGCTGCCACGGTCGAAACGCTTCAGTCGGATCTCAATTCTGAGATCGTTTGCTCACCGTATGAGCAAAAGGCTATAGCGCATGAACCCTTTCATAAGGCAAAAATCTCTTATTAAAGACTACACAAATAGGGGGGAGGGGAAGAGTTAAGGACACTGCCTCCTAGTAAGAGGGGGGATGGAGGAAAATTGCCTTATCTGAAAAGAGGCAAATGAGGGGGTGTGAGAGGGGTGGCTGTACTACAGCAAGTACACTGCACAGGGACGGACGGCGGTACGGGGACGACGGCACAATAGGGCATACGCTGCGTAGAAATACGTGAAGCCTGTGGAGCACCCCGGGGGTTTATATAGCTGTGGGGTATGGGTACGGGCGCTACGCAAAGCAAGGACGAAAGGACGGTGTACCATCAAAGGCTATGGATGATTGGCCTGCATGGGTCTAGGGGAAAGGTACAGTGTTGGTTATTAGGGAAAGGAGTGGTACACATGTGCCTTATGTGGTCTCGGGCAGCATGGGTGTCTACGTAGCTATACGTGTGGACCACACACAGTGGGCGGTCGTCCTTTGGTTCTTGTGCGACCATCGTACGGGCACCCTAGTAAGTGTGGACGGTCCAAATTTTGGGGCGGGATCCCCAAATTTGGGATGCCCGCCTCGATTTGCGTGCCGGACCGCCTGGGGGGTGAATTTTTTTTTATTTAAAAATCCGGAAAGTTCTCTTGGTCATTGGGGTTCAGACCGTTTGTCAATCGGACAACTGGTCGTGAATTTATTAAGGTTTAAAGGTCGTCGCTTTTTAACTAAAATGACTGAAATTTGCATATAAGCTTGATCCTTTGTCCGTTTTGGATGCTGTAAAATCCTTTATTAGGGTAAAATCGCACGTAGAGGACATATGACCCCTACTCCGTAGAGGACATATCCCCGATAGCCCAAGTCTTTACTTTTCCACAGGATAACTATCTCGCATAGTTACATTCTTGATGAGTCTATGTGGATGGGAGCACGAAGAAGATATATCCGACGATGAATGGATGGATGAGACTCATGGCACTACCGAGGCTGATTTTATTTATTTGGATGGTGCGGATAGAGGCTTAGCCTTAGGGCTACAGCCAAAACTCTACAACATCCTCTTACCTTGATCCTCAGTATTAGTGTGGTGACTGGTAGGTAGATTAGTGTTTTCAAGTTGTTTCTAGTTTTGTGTCCTTAAACGAGTCCTTATTTTTTCCCACTGATGTGCCTCTCGAAGTATAGTGCTTGGTAGTTAATTGTACAGGTTGAAAAGTTTGAGGTGGGTTTGCTTTCATAGTCTTGGGACTGCCGCAATGTTCATACATGGATATCTACATCAAATTACGGGCATTTCTCATTGAATCAAGGAGATCTCCAAAATACAGGTGTAATTCTTCCATGTCCACTCTCTTTCATTTTTACTGTTCAATTAATTGCATGAACTATAATGCATGACCACATGAAATTTGTCAAGCACTACTTAGTTTTTGAAGTTGCATAAGGTGTTAGTGTAAATCATTAATTGAGTTTAACCTTATTTTAGATATTCTTGGGAATGCATGATGTCTTTAGTTAACCTTGGAATATGGTTGTCTTAGGTCTAGGGTTAAAACCATCTTAATGCTTGAACAACCTGGCCGTGTGTGTTGACCTCTAAGACATAGCTTCTACCCCTTTGTCGAAAGGATGTAAGAACGCATGATAATTTGGGAGCAAAAATCCAAACTTGATAAATTAAAAATAAAAAGAAAGGCCTACAAAAATGGCAATGTATGTCTGTTATGTGCTTTCATGTCGGCCTATCGCCCTATTGACACTTGGTAGGCGAGGAGTATTCCACTCCAGACCGATGCCCTGGGTTGGTAGGGGGTAGCCTTGCCTAACCTGGAGAAAACATGGCACCAAGGTCGACGCTAGTTTTACTTTAGGGAGGTCACCATTGTTTGTAAAAATTGTCACGTGCATAAAAGAAATAAAGGCAAAAGATTCCTATGACTCTGATGTTTCTTGTGTCCTTAGGCTCTTGGGATTAGCTTGTTCCTAGAATAGACACATTGTGGTCATCTGTTTATTTATTAAGCTTGGTAATTTTCCTTTAGAATAGCTAGTTTTGCTTTAGGGAGGTCGCCATTGTTTGTAAAAATTGTCATGTGCATAAAAGAAATAAAGGCAAAAGATTCCTATGACTCTGATGTTTCTTGTGTCCTTAGGCTCTTGGGATTAGCTTGTCCATAGGCTCTTGGGATTAGCTTGTTTGTAAAAATTGTCACGTGCATAAAAGAAATAAAGGCAAAAGACTCCTATGACTCTAATGTTTCTTGTGTCCTTAGGCTCTTGGGATTAGCTTGTTCTTAGAATAGACACATTATTGTGGTCATCTGTTTATTTATTAAGCTTGGTAATTTTCCTTGACTTAGGCCACTTGTAGACCTTGATTAACCTTCGACACCTTGCTAACTCTTGAATTACTTTCAATAGTTTTAAACTCTTGTTAATTTGCTACATAGCTCCTTAATGTGACCTCTTAAACTAGGTTCTCATGGCATACTTCCATTGTGGTCTAACATGTTTGATTTTATTTTTGATACACTCTATATCTTTTGAAGACCAAGCATGCTTTCACTCTACTTCCCTATTTTGCAGATACAGTCTACCACAACAAACCTTGTCGAGCTTACCATACCATAGCTTCCGAGGACAGAATCTACATCAGGAAGAAGGGGGGCATGTTAACCTATGGGCGGACATTGAGACATATTACTTTTTACGTCATATAATTATTTTACGTATTCTGAGTCATGGGCCGGGCTTGTCGGCACCACATGTAAAGGGTAAGGGGATTGGGTGATTGTCGATGAGAGGCGCACCTCGAATTTCATCAGGATAAGGGTTAGGATTGGCCGACCATGTGTGGGCGCCCATGTGTAAATGGCCAGGTCACATATAAAAGTCAAATGTAACCTAAAACCTCTCATTCTCCGAGTGTTGAATACAAGGAGTGCTCTTGCTTCATCTTCTCCAGCGTGTGTGTGTGTGTGTGTGTGTGTGTGTGTGTGTGTGTGTGTGAGAGAGAGAGAGAGAGAGTGTGTGCGTGTGTGTGTAGCGATCGTTGTGTGGCGGCACGGCGGCAGCGAGGCGGTAGAGCGGCGACGGCGGCTCCTTCTTCATCACGGCGCGAGAATCCTTCACGACGAAGACGACGGTTTGAGCGGTGAGTGACACACCATTGCTCCCTGTTTTGAGCTTGCTGGTTTCCTGGTTGTGTGCTTGCAGCCATTCATGGCTCGCACACGGTGCTTGGCAAGTCCCAAGCTCCGACATGTGTGCGGCAAGAGCACAAATTCAGTCCTTTAGGGATTGAGTCCTTTAGGGTCCAAGTAGGGAGGACCAGAATTTTGGTGTTTTATCACCCTTTTCAAGAAGATAGCCTAGGGCTGTAGAAGAGTACCTTTTTGTACTATAGTAATATACTGAATTTCCAGCACATCTCTCTCTCTCTCTACTCTCTCTCCATATCTGTGTTTTGCATCAACATGTTTCCAGGAGTGTTTAGGGCTGAAAGAAGACTCCCAGAGCTTCCGCATGTTACATCATTGTGTAGATAGTTAGGGTTTGCTTTTAGAACAAGGGGCCATCCCATAGGGCTACCCCAAGTATTAGTGTGGGCATAGGTATGGTGTGAAACCACCCCCATGAGGGCCAAGACGGCCCTGGCTGAACCCACCAGCCATGGAAGGCTGTAGGACAACCCTAGGGGCAGACTAGGGGAAAGCATATAGGCTGTACAGCAGCCTGGTTATGGCTGTGGTTATGGCTGTAAGGGAAAGTATAGGGGCAACCCATATAGGCTGCCCAGTCCCCAAACAGCCTAAAGACTATGCCCCAGCCCCTAAGGAGTCATGCACATAAAGCCCAGCCATTTAGGGAATGAAGCACAGCTTTTATGGGATTTTTCTAACATTAAATGCTGATTTATCAGTCATGGGACAAATCAGTGCTGGCCGACTGAACTTAAGCTGGCCGACGCCGACTGCTCATCCTGGAGTAGTATAAATAGAGGAGCCCCCAATCCCATTGTTTCATCTCATTTTTCCTCACCAAGAGCTCAAGCATACAAGGGCTAGACAAGCCAAGAAGTTGCTAAGCAAAGGGGTGGAGGGCTGTAAGTCAAGGGCAGGGATTTCTCAGCCCAAGAAAGGTCAAGGTTTTTTGTATTTTCTTTTCAGATTCACATCATTCTAATAAAGCAAATACACCATCCGTGGTGAGGGCCCTACAGAGGGTATTTGAGACCCAATACTGTGTCCTCTCCATCTCTCCCTCTCTCTCTCTCTATTTTTTGCGCGTTAATTCCGTCGCGAAAAGAGTGCTAATTTCTGAGCATTGAAGTTACCGATCTTCTCCAAAGCTTCTGCGTGTTACAATGGTATCAGAGCCTACTTCAAGTGCAAAGATTTAGCAAAGAAACCAGATTTTTTCTCACTCGTGTGGTTGGTTTTCAAATGCCAGTGGACTCCCCCTTTCGGAGTGACTCGTGTCCGTCGAAGGACGGTTGGTTTTCAGCCTCCGGACGTCTTCCACCACACAGATAGTGGATGGTCAGATTGCGCTCCGGAAAGGAAGTGCTTTTTCCTGCTATGGCGAGTTTTGACGATGAGAGAGACCAAGAACCATGGGACCAGAGTGCACCAAGTAGCCCAGCTAGGGCACCAGGCTTGAGTGTTAGAGATATGTTCTAGCAGATGATGCGAGCAATCGTAGACCAGACAACCAAGTTGGATGAGCAAAAGGCGCAGATCTTGGCTCTGGAAGAGCGTACCCATTCTCCAGCGTCGCGTTTTCCATCTCCTCCTCCCTCTCCTTCCCGTATCCCAGATTCCAGATCCTTGACATAGGGACCCTTTTGCGGGGTCATAGCCATAGCCGAGCTCATTGCTCGAGCTGCAGATACGTGCATTGGAGATCTAACAATGTGAAGACGAAGCCATGCGACGTGTGGAGCACGAGCGTTACCTATTAGCAGCTTTGGACGCCAGATTGATACCAACGGCGCCCTCGCATCCTTTTCCCGAGAAAATGAATTTCTGTAAGTATAATGGTAAACTCGATCCCACAACTCTCTATTCATGGTTACATTAGTTTGAAGCTTACTTTGCTGCAGTTAGAAAGACAGATACTGACAGAGTGATCTTAACTAGTTGATACTTTTGGAAGGTGAGGACATTCCTTGGTGGACTCAATGGGCTCATGCCCACACCAGATTAGGTATGGTAGCTTATGTGTGGGACAAGTTTGTCCGCAACCTTAAACAACGATTTCTATCGCCCCACTACCTTGAGCGACTCAAAGACGAGTTCAGGGGAGCGCGTCAAAAAATGCAACCAGTCCTTCAGTTTGCCAATAGAATTTTGACTTTATGTTTGCAATTAGGCTTATCTGATTTTGTAAGATTCCTCCCCAATCTCTCAAGATGTCCAGTATCTTCCCCTGTAATCAATCCTCTCTTCAAAAATATAAAAGATCTTGTTCCTACCTATTTTGGCCTAGAGAGAGAAAATATTCTAGAGAGAGGTTATTCAGATTTTGAATATTTTTAGATGGAAAAATATCTCTTCTTATTTAAATAAGTTCCCTTGAAACAGAAGTTCAAAAAGATTTTCAGAAGGTGCATTAGAAATCAAGTATAATCTGTTCAAGAGGCCTTATCCTAGGGGTCCAGATTTTCAAAAAAAATTAAATTAAGATTTTGAGGGGCCAATCAGATTCATCCAAATGTGTGGAGAAGATAAATAGAAGAAATAAAGAAAATCCCCTCAAAAATGAGTAAATACTCACATAAGATGAAGAGTGGACTAAGGACCAAAGGAATTACTAAAAAAATGGATTTTTAACACCTCACAATGGGAATTCCTTCCTCATGAAGGAGGCGCCTACTTCACATGTGTGGTGGAGTTTAAAATTATCAAAAATTGAGATATTTCATCTCTCCTCTCTCCTAATTCAAGTCTAGTTCCAAAAAGTAAGCTAAACTAACCTAAAAATGGTCAAAAATTGACCAAACTGATCTGGAAAATTCTAGAATCAGTTTGCTTGGTTAGAAGCTCACTTTTTCCTTTAAATAGAAGCCTCCCCCTTTGTTGAAGCTTAATGGTGTTTTATGCACTGTTACTCTACTCCTCTCCCAAGAGCCAAGAACTGTGAATTTCTTAAAATTCACCAGTTTTTGACCATTCCTCCCTCTTCTAAAGAATTGGTGGCCACTCTTGTTGCAAACAAGAGTAGATCCCTCAAACCATCAAGCCAAAGGAAAGCTCCCAGAATTTTATGTAAGTAAGAAATCTTACTTTTTCTTATTCTTTTAATGGTTTTCTAAATTGTTTGTTATCTTAAAATGATAAACAGATACTATGCCTTCTTGGAAAGGCTTTCCCCCTCTCTCATTCTTAAAATCAGCCCTTCTTTAGTCTAATTGTTGGAATTAAGCTTTTCATATTGTTTCTCTCTTAAAAGTGAAAATTGATTAGTTTAGAATGCTTTAAACCAATTGGGGATAATGCCAAAGTAGATTAAGGTTAGAAAATTTGAAAAATGGTCAACCATACTACAAAGGAGGTTATGGCAAAATTTTCTAAAAATTTGTGAAATAAATTTCATCTTTTATTAATCAAAAAGAGTAATCCCCATCGTTTGTGTATTCTAAAAGTGTCATTTTCATTCATGCATAGAAAGATGCATATTGATTATTTTTTTTATTATAATAGAGTGATTTTTAATAGAATTAAATTCTATGCATAGAAAGATGCATATTGATTATTTTTTTATTACAAAAGTGTTAATTTCATCAAATTGGATTTTATGCATGAATAGATGCATAAAAGAATATTTTTTTTATTATAAAAGTGTTACTTTCATCAAAATGGATTTTTATGCATAGATAGATGCATAAAAGAACATTTTGATTATAAAAGTGTTACTTTCATTAAAATAAATTTTTATGCATAAAATGATGCATAAAAGAAAATTTTTATTGTAAAAGTGTTTATTTTTTATTCCAAAAGAGTTATTCTCATCAATTTTGATTTTATGCATAAATAGATGCATAAAGAATTTATTTTTATTCCAAAAGAGTTATTCTCATCAATTTTGATTTTATGCATAGAAAGATGCATAAAGAAATTATTTATAATTCAAAAGAGTTATTCTCCTTAAAATTAAAATTATGCGTAAATAGATGTGTAAAGAATCTTTATATAAAAAATAAGGATTCTCTTGCATTCTAAGAATAGATGTGATGAGAATAGGAGTGACGAGAATGTGAGGTGAATAGATAGATGTGATGTGAAGTAATGTGAATCTGATAGATGGGAATGAATAGATGGATGGATGTGGATGTATGTGAAGAATAGAAGTGGATGTATGTTAAAGAATGGATGTGAATGTGTGTATGTGAAAGGATAGATGTGGATGTGTATGTGATAAATATGGATGTGGATGTATGTGAAAGGATAGATGTGGATGTGTATGTGATAAGTATGGATGTGGATGTATGTGAAAGGATAGATGTGGATGTGTATGTGGTGATAAGTATGGATGTGGATGTATGTGGGAGAATATATATGGATGTAAATGTGATGGATATGAATGAGAATTGAAGCGATGAGATGTTATGTAAATTGGATAGATATGAATGATAAGGGATGTGAATGAATGTTATAGGATGTGAATGAATGTGATAGCATATGAATCGGGATGTGTATGAATGATAAGGGATGTGAATAAATGATATACGATGTGAATGAATGTGATAGCATATGAATTGGGATGTGAATGAATGAATCAAGATGTGAATGGATGATATAGGATGTGAATGAATGATAAGGGATGTGAATGAATGATATAGGATGTGAATGAATGTGATAGCATATGAATCGGGATGTGAATGAATGAATCGGGATGTGAATGAATGATATAGGATGTGAATGAATGATAAGGAATGTGAATGGATGTGATGTGATGTGAATGAATGATAAGGGATGTGAATGGATGTGATGTGATGTGAATCGGGATGTGAATGAATGATATAAGATGTGAATGAATGATAAGGGATGTGAATGGATGATAAGGGATGTGAATGGATGTGATGTGATGTGAATCGGGATGTGAATAAATGATAGAGAACATGAATGAATGTGTTAGCATGTGAATCAAGATGTAAATCGAGATGTGAATGAATGATAAAGGACATAAATGAATGTGTTAGCATGTGAATCAGGATGTGAATGACTGAGATGTGATGTGAAATGAATGTGATAAGATGCGATGTAAACTGGATAGATGTTAATGTATGTGAAGTGATGAGATATATGGGTAGATGCAAGTGGGTGAGATCTGATGAGATATATGGGTAGATGCAAGTGGGTGAGATCTGATGAGAATAAATGAGGAAATAAGTGATGAGATAAAAAAAGATGTGATTAGATGAGAATGGGAATAATTATGAAATGAGGTGGATTGATGTGTGGATAATATCGATTGATGTGCATGGATGTTTGGATGATGTAGATTGACGTGTGGATTGATGTGGATGGGTGTATGGAAGATATGGATGGATGTGTGGATAATGTGGATTGATGTGGATGATGTGGATTAGTGTGTGTATGATGATGAGTGAATGATGTGGATTGATGTGGATGATGTGGATGGATGTATGGATGAGGTGGATTGATGTGTGGATAATGTGGATTGATGTGCATGGATGTTTGGATGATGTGGATTGACGTGTGAATTGATGTGGATGGATGTATGGAAGATATAGATGGATGTGTGGATAATGTGGATTGATGTGGATGATGTGGATTGGTGTGTGTATGATGAGTGAATAATGTGGATTGATGTGGATGGATGTATGGATGAGGTGGATTGATGTGTGGATAATGTGGATTGATGTGCATGGATGTTTGGATGATGTGGAGTGACATGTGGATTGATGTGGATAGATGTATGGAAGATATGGATGGATGTGTGGATAATGTGGATTGATGTGGATGATGTGGATTGGTGTGTGTATGATGAGTGAATGATGTGGATTGATGTGGATGATGTGGATGGATGTATGGATGAGGTGGATTGATGTGTGGATAATGTGGATTGATGTGCATAGATGTTTGGATGATGTGGATAATGTGGATTGATGTGTGGATAATGTGGATTGATGTGCATAGATGTTTGGATGATGTGGATTGATGTGGATGGATGTATGGAAGATATAGATGGATGTGTGGATAATGTGGCTTGATGTGGATTGGTGTGTGTATGATGAGTGAATGATGTGGATTGATGTGGATGATGTGAATGGATGTATGGATAAGGTGGATTGATGTGTGGATAATGTTGATTGATGTGCATGGATGTTTGGATGATGTGGATTGACTTGTGGATTGATGTGGATGGATGTATGGAAGATATGGATGGATGTGTGGACAATGTGGATTGATGTGGATGATGTGGATTGGTGTGTGTATGATGAGTGAATGATTGATGTGGATGATGTGGATGATGTGGATTGGTGTGTGTATGATGAGTGAATGATTGATGTGGATTGATGTGGATGATGTGGATTGGTGTGTGTATGATGAGTGAATGATGTGGATGATGTGGATGGATGTATGGATGAGGTGGATTGATGTTGTGTGGATAATGTGGATTGATGTGCATGGATGTATGGATGATGTGGATTGATGTGGATTGATGTGGATGGATGTATGGATGATGTGGATTGATGTGTGGATGATGCGATTGGATGTGATTTGATGTAGGAATGATGTGATGTGATCATGGGATCGATGATGAAAATAAAATTGTGGTAAGATGAAAAAAAGATGGGGTCTAATGTGAAAGGATGCGGAGTAATGAGAAAAGATGAAAATATTGTTGGAACTGTATTTGTTTGTGAAATATGTTTTTAAATGACTGTTTTATGTCAAGCATACTGGGGAAGCATTTTGACCGTCTTGTGAATGAGGTCATGGAGACCTATTTGTTAAAGTTGCAACTGCAGTGACGGAGAGTCATCAGAGGATGTCTCGCATAGCAAGGTCGGCCAAGGTCTTGACCAGCCTCGGTTTGATTAAATGATGAGCTTCCAGTACATTGGATGAGGGACCAAGGAAGCGGCCTATGAGTGAAGCGCTAGGTGACCTGCGAAGGATCCTAGAGAGTGCTGACCATACGGTGCTCGGGCTCTGGGTCGTCAAAGATACCCACGAGTACGTCAGGGACATCGAGCGTCAAGTATGAAGCTCTAGGTGCTAAGTTAGTTATTCAAGGCATAGAATTTGTGCGTGATTTTATGATTTCCCCTCTTGTAGGAGCAGACATAATTTTGGGTATTCAGTGGTTTCACAAGTTTCTTCCAGATGTCAAGTGAGACAAGCACACATTCCAGATCAATCAGAATGTGTCAAACGCCCCAGTGACCACCATTAAGTGGTGTGAGCCAGGAATTCCGAACTTTCCGCTCATAAGCCACTTGCAGGCTAAGCAAGAAGTCAGGAAAGGCGCACAGTGTACAATGATATACATCCAGACAGCCTAGACAGTAGTGGCCAGTGCTTCCGAGAAGTACTCGGCTCTCCATGAAAAGTTCCAGAAGATTTTTCTTCGAGACATCCTCCCTCCCCAAGCTCCCCCCGTCTAGACTGGAGGACCACAAGATTGACCTCCTCCCAGGCTCGAAACCCCCGAGCAAGTTTCCAAGGCAATGGAATCAGAGTTTGGACCGCCAACTCCAAGAATTGTTGCAATCTGGCTTCATCCACCCCAGCGTGTCGCCATTTGCAGCACCGATCTTATTTGTCAAGAAGAAAGATGGGTCTTCCCATTTGCGTGTCGTGCAACGAGCTCTACGTCAATGAAAAGAGTCAGAATTTTATGTATTCGAGGTGCATTACTTGGGATACATAATTAGTGCCAAAGGCATTCGACTCAATCTGGCTAAAGTGGCCGAGATTGTCAATTGGGAAATACCTCAAACAGCCTATGACAACAGATCCTTTGTGGGTATATGCCAAGCATACTCCACCCACATAGACAAGTTTTCTGATCTCTCGACGGATCTCACCGATCTACTAAAGGGTGTGAAGACAAAAAGGTAAAAGATTCGAATGACTCCATGAGCGTTGGAGGCATTCAAGAACCTCAAGGTGGCTTTATCAGAAGCGCCTTGTTTAGCACTTGCCTCGTCGGACGAGCCATTTTAGGTGATCACCGATGCGAGTAACATCGCAATTGGAGGTGTATTGCAACAGAATGGTCATCCAGTAGCTTACATGTCTCATAAGTTACTACCCGTAGAGAAAAACTACTTAGTCTATGATCGTGAACTCCTAGCAGTTATACAGGCCTTGAAACATTGGAAACATTTTCTTTATGGCCGTGACTTTGAGGTTCGCACACTGACCATTAGGCATTATGCTGGATTCAGACAATGATGCCAAGTGCACAGTGGAGTGATCGACAACACCGCTGGAGTCAGATATTCCAGCAATTCGTCGGTGGTATGATTGAGTACCTTCCAAGAAAGGCCAATCCAGTTGGCCGATGCTTTGAGCAGGAAGGGACAAGTGACTACGATTCAAACCACTAGACTCGATCTTGTTGGTATAGGACTAAATGACATGAAGCACATGTACGCGGATTCCGAGGAAGTACACAGTTGGGAACAGGCATTGGATGCCACAGGACCATGCCACTTTCTGATATATGATGGTTGGCTTTTCTACAAAGGCCGACTGGGTGTCATGAAGTCGTTCAGGGCAGCTCTTCTCCATGATGCCCATGACGCCATTACAGGTGGTCATAGGGGCATAAATTCGACTCTGGAGAAATTGGAACGGCAATATTATTAGGGGCCAAAGATGAGGCGAGATGTGTTTACATATGTACAACGCTGTGATATTTGTCAAAAGGTGAAGCTCCCTCGAAAGAAGATAGGGTTGTTACAGCCCTTGCCAATTCCTAAGGGTCCTTTCCAAGATATTTCAATCAACTTTGACACGAATCTGCCTCCCAGTCCAAGTAAGCATAATACACAGTGCTTAACTATCGTTGATAGATTTAGCAAATTTGTTATGCTTATTCCTTGCAGGGCCAATGTGACCGTTGAGGATGTTGCCCAGTTGTTGTTCATTCGGCATTGGTAATTGGCGGGATTCCTAGGACCATAGTGTCAGACCGAGATGCCAAGTTTACCAGTCATTTTTGGAGGGCATTGTTTGATAACTTTGGTACTAAATTGAATTTTTCCAATGCATTCCACCCACAGACGGACGGCCAAACAGAGATATACAACCAATTGGCCTTTGATGTGCTGAAGTGTTATGTCCACAGTCAGTAAGGTAAGTGGGAATCATATTTGCCTTTAGTTCAAACTGTTTTGAATGATTCTTTTTCTTCAGCTATTGGCAACTCCATATGAGGCAGCGTTTGTTGGAAGATCTTTCCAGTCATTGTTGACCCCAGGACTTCGTCTTCAGTACCTGAGTGAATAGAGTGACGGAGTCTTACCAGGAGATTTTAGAGTCAGTAAAAGATAGATTGGCTAAAGCGCAAGAGGCCTACACTCGACAGGCCAAAAGACCGAAGGGATATGAAGTTTTTGGAAGGGGATTGGGTTTATCTTCGAATTATGAAGTAAAGGTTGAAACAAGTGGGCAAGTGATGCCCAAAGTTGTCTTTCAGGAGCTTCGGACCTTTTCCCATCAGGAAAAAGATTAATGAGGTGTCTATGCAGTTAAAGCTACCTCCGAGTTGGACTATGCATGATGTGGTTCATGTCAGTTAGTTAAAGCCATATGCAAGTCCTATCCCTTCAAAAGTCAAAGACGAAGCGGAACCAAATATTGTTGATGAAGCAGAAGTTATGGTTCCAAAACAGATTCTTCTGCACCGTTTCAAGCATGGCTCAGGCCGAAGACTAAGACAGTTCCTCACTAAGTTTCAGGACCAAGGGATCCATGAAGCGGTATGGCTTGACAAAGAGTTTTTTGAAGACTATCTGGTGTTATTGACGGATTATTTGGAGGCAATGCAGCTTCGATCAAGTTAAGCAGAAGGGGATGTCATGTGCATCCCGCACTTGGATGCCACATAGACATATCTGTATAGAAGGTGCAGGACCTGGGATGGTGAACTGGTCCCATGTGATTCCAGTCCGAGAGACGAGTCAACCAGGGATCCATCTCAGTCGTCCGAGGTCAGATGTGCATTGTCATGCACATGAGTCCAAGGTCATGTGTGCACTGTCTTGCACATGAAACAATGCCAGTCCGCGCGTTGTAAGTCTCCCTCTGAAATGATGTGAGTGATTCTGTATATCTGGTATGGTACACCGGATGACAGATCATTTTGTAGATAGTTAGGGTTTGCTTTTAGAACAAGGGGCCAACCCATAGGGCTACCCTAAGTATTAGTGTGGGCATAGGGATGGTGTGAAACCACCCCCGTGAGGGCCAGGACGGCCCTGGCTGAACCCACCAACCCTGGAAGGCTATAGGATAGCCCTAGGGGCATACAGGTTGTACAGCCTGGTTATGGCTGTAAGGGCAAGTATGGGGGTAGCCCATACAGGCTGCCCAGTCCCCAAACAGCCTAAGGACTATGCCCCAGCCCCTAAGGAGTCATGCGCATAAAGCCCAGCCATCAAGGGAATGAAGCGCAGCTTTTATGGGATTTTTCTAGCATTAAATGCTGATTTATCAGTCGTGGAACAAATCAGTGCTGGCCGACTACTGCCTAACTGCTCATCTTGGAGTAGTATAAATAGAGGAGCCCACAATCCCATTGTTTCATCTCATTTTTCACCAAGAGCTCAAGCATACAAGGGCTAGACAAGCCAAGAAGTTGCTAAGCAAAGGGGTGGAGGACTGCAGGTCAAGGGCAGGGATTTCTCAGCCAAGAAAGGTCAAGGTTTTCTGTATTTTCTTTTTAGATTCACATCTTTCTAATAAAGCAAATACACCATCCGTGGTGGGGGCCCTACAGAGGGTATTTGGGACCCAATACTGTGTCCTCTCCATCTCTCCCTCTCTCTCTCTCTCTCTCTCTCTCTCTCTATTTTCTGCACATCTTCATTCAGTTTGTGCGTTAATTCCGTCGCAAAAAGAGTGCTGATTATTGAAGTTATCGATCTTCTCGGAAGCTTCCGCATGTTACATTGCTGACATGCAAAAATGCAACATAGTTTAAGCTAATGTATCGTATGCCCATAGAAAATATGATGCTATAGCTATTCTTCTCAAGAGTTTTCTAAAAGTTTTTAACAATCTTATAACCACACACTAAAATGTTTGCTATGCAAAATAATACTAGGTAAAGAATTTAAACAAGAGAGGAAAAGAACAAGGTTGGACCACAATCTATTTTATGTCATCAAAATCTTGTTTTTTTTGTTTCAGAACTATTGTAAAAAATTTCAACAAATTTGATAAAGACGGTAAATTTTTAGCTTCTCTTTTGTATTTTAAATCAATCTAAAATAAACTAAAGTGAGGTTTTTATTCGCATTGTATGGAGAAGTTAATCCTAATTTCAATGCATTGCATCAAGTTTGGTTTTGACCTCCCCCAAGTGAGGAGCATTGTAAACCCAAACTCAATGTAATGCATCAAGTCGAGGTTTGAACTCCTCTTTTAAATCCGAACCCAAGTTGGCATTTAGACCCACCAAGATATTCCTTAAAATTGGGAGTTCAAACACCATTAACCAAAAATCAGTTTTATAAATAATATAATTTACAAGTCAATGAAATCAAAGTTATGTGGTGCACACAGCCATGGTGGCATATGACAATTAAAATTTACTCAACTCCATGTGGCCACACGTATCTATGATTAGTAATAAAAATGGATTTTGTTAAATATATTTGTATCAATAAACATGGTTAAGAATTGCAACTAATTTTTGAAATTCAAGAGCTTAAACAAATTCAATTACTACCTTTTTATGACATCTTTACTTCCTTTTTTACTACCTTTGTGTGGCATCAATTTTGATGCAAAAAAAGAGAGCCCCTTTGGAAGAGAAAGCTGCCTTTTTTACTACCTTTGTGTGGCATCAACTTTGGTGCAAGGACAGCTGAAAAAGGGGAGGGAGTGTAGGTGCTACTATAAAATAGCTAAAAGAAAACGTGGTTTATTTTCTTGAAAAATAAAGCACCACGTGATTTTGAGGAAAAATAGAGGAGGTTGTATGTCTGTAAACAATAATTAATTATTATTCTTCTTCTTCTTCTTTCTATTTTTTCTCTCAACTACCATGGCTCAACCAAGCACATCGTGCACAAGGAAAAACACAATGTTACAACACCATTAAAGATAAGTTTCTTCTTGTAGGAATGTGTTGCAAATATCAAGTTCCAAAATAAAGAAGTTGTTCAACAATAAGGTTTAATGAAGAATTTACTCAATGCTCCACCCTCATGTTGTTTCTGCAAGTGATGAATATGCTCTTTTTTGTAAGGGGGGCCCTTTATGAGGAGTAGCTGTGCAGTGGCACTCAAGTACCTGGGAGTTCCAGTTTAGACACTAGATGGTGGCCAAGCATGGTCATCTGATTAGGAGATGGTTTATGTAAACTTGGCACCCCACCAAGTAAGATGCATGCATGTGCGGACTAAGTGACCACATTAGTGAGTGTTGGACAGCGAACTGAGGACATACTGTTCTCAGGTTGCATGGCCTATTTGAGGGTCTAAACGGTCTCACATGGTCATGGGAGTTGCGCTAAGTCCCTCTAGAACAAGTTGTAGTCTAATATGGTCCCAGTCAAATAATATGGTCGGTTGGTCATTTTGGATAATCGTGGGTTGGCCGACCAACATCCATGCCAACCTTGGGTACTATATATAGACTAGTGTAGCAACCTTAGTTTATCATTGAGTTCATTGTGTTTAAGCACTCTTTATAAGCAAGACATCCTCCATCCAAAGTATGTGTCTAGATCGTCATAAAGCTCCTTACCCGGAGCACATGGGTGGGCAGATGCCATTAGTTTGTAATCAAGTTTACAAGCAGTAATATTGTTTACTCTCTGCTTCTTTCTGTAATTCAGTGGTTTGTATTATGTTGATCTTGCTTCTGGCTATTGTTTATTCTTAAATTTTATCAAAGCATAGGCTCTAGGCAAAGCTTTTTTTGGCAATTTGCTATTTGAAGGTAGATTTAGATGGCCCAACCTGTAAATAACGTAGTCGATCATGCTTGTGCTCCATGTTTTGTTGATGGTAAGTTGGATGGGACAAATTACACTTTCTATAAGTTCAAGATTAAGTCTATTCCACTACAAACCATACTGCTAGACCCTACTCTTTCCTTGTGTTGAGGAAAAGAAATACAAATACACTATGTGCCATCATTATCACTAGCGTCACTAATTCGGCGATGACCATGATTCAACATACTACCACATTTTCTTAAGCATAGCAAGTTCTAAAGAACTAGTATGAAGATAAGGAATCTGAAAAGGATTCAAAACCTTGTTAAGAATTAGCTTGCAACATATCATGGCATTCTGAAGGAGAAGCAGGATAACAATTTATATCATGGATAAAGAAAGCACGAATCGTGCAAAGGCTCACGCAAATCTGTGGTAAAGTGCTAACCACTACATTGTGTGGTTCTTTCTACTACATGTTACTAGTTGATGATTTTAGTAGGAAGATGTGGGTGTGTTCAGGATAAGGCTAACGCTTTTAAAAAATTCAACAAATGGCAAAGCTTGGTAGAGAATGAGACAAGAAAGAGACTGAAGAAGTTTTGAACAAATCGAGAAGGAGAATTTACATCGAGTGAGTTTATTGTCTACCGCACAAGGAGCATGGAATCAAGAGTTTTTTAACAGTTGCTTATACTTCGCAAAAAAAAATAGTATTGCACAGTACAAGAATCGCATAGTTGTGGAGATGGTGCGGAGTATGCTCAAAGACAAATGATTACAAAATTCTTTTGGGCTGAGGCAGTTAACACTACAGTACATATCCTTAACATGAGTTTCACAAAGGCAATGAAGAGCATGACACCTCAAGAAGCTTATTCAGGTAAGAAACCCTCAGTTACATATTTCAAGACACACGAGTTTCACAAAGGCAATGAAGGGCATGACACCTCAAGAAGCTTATTCAAGAAAGAAACCCTCAGTTACATATTTCAAGACATCTGGTTGTGAGTATTTTGTGCATGTTCCAGATTCATCCAAAAACCAAGTGGGATTCCAAGAATAGGAAATGTATATTCTTGGGGTACATGAAGTTAAAGGGTTATCGACTATGTGACCCGAAGACAAAGAGGATAATAGAGAACCATGATGTGGTGTTTGAGAAATAGCCTTATCAGGTGGAGGAGAAGGATCCGTAAACACTGGCCTTCAATGAAGAAGTGGCCCAACAAATGCAACCAAGTACCAACTCCACGCAAGAGGTGGACTCATTGGATGAAGAAGAGAATCCTACAACACCACAGAAGGGTTGAGCAACTTTTGGATGGAAAATCTCTGCCAACAATCACACTAGAGCTAGTAGCTATTCGTAGATCCAAGAGAATAGAGGAGAAAAAGAGAGCCTCCTAATAAGTCTTATATAGAGATGAAGACCCACTGATTATGAAATCAATCTTTTATGAGGCAATTTACTAGTGTGTTGTGGAAATAGTCAAGTGTATATAAAGTAATAATATTTTATTGGCATGAGATCATGCACCTCCTCTAGCATCTTATGATGCCACTTACTTCTAATAAAAACACACATTTTATGGTAATGAGCAGTCCTTTTCCCCTCATTAATCCTAATGTGTAGTCAATGTCCTATTATAAGTCTTATATGCATGTGAAAACCCACTGAAAATTAAGACCCATCTTTTGTGAGACAATTTGTCATGGAAATAGTCAAGTGTGTATTTAAACTAATAATGTTTGCTTGGCATGGGATCATGATGCTCCTCTGGCATCTTATATTGCCACTTACTGTCAGTAAAAACACACCAACACTTTTACAACAAGGAGCACTACTTTTCCTCTCATTGATCCTAATGTGTAGCTAATAAGTCTTATATGCAAGTGAAGACCCACTCATTATGCATGTGTGGTAATATTAGCATACCCCAAGCCTCTCTGTGCAAGAAAAGATGTGTCAAATCCCCACTACCACAAACTAGCCCCTAAACAATGCGGCCTTACAAATGACGACCACACAAAAAGGGGGGCAACCTTGGCCGCCCTTTGCTCTTGGATGGGATGTCCCTCATCCAAACCCCTACCCATGCATAATTAAAGGAATTACATGTAAGCAATCTCAATTCTCTATATGTTTAACTCCATATAGGTAGAACATCTGAAAACAGCCTAACATCAACATTTTTACATATGATATAAGCCAGCACATTAGATGCTGAAAACAGCCTAACATCAACATTTTTACCTATGATCTAAGCCAGCACATGCAGCAAAAAAAACAGCCTAACATCAAAAATTTAACATATGATCTAAGGCAGCACATTAGATGCTGCTCTCATTTTTTTCCCCTTCAAGTCCTTGTGATGGCTCCTCTACCCTACTAGCAAAAGCTCTAAGGCCAATCCTTGCCAAATATATTAAATACGATGTAGCAATGGATAAGCATGTGTGGAGAGCGATTAAGAGTGTGCATAGGGCACATCATCTTGGGCTCTCTCTCTCTCTCTCTCTCTCTCTCTCTCTCTCTCACACACACACGCACACACAAGCAAAGCCATAAATTAGAGGGCATAGGGCACATCATCTTGGGCTCTCTCTCTCTCTCTCTCTCTCTCTCTCTCTCTCTCTCACACACACACACACACATCATCTTGGGCTCTCTCTCTCTCTCTCTCTCTCACACACACACACACACACGCACACAAGCAAAGCCATAAATTAGAGGGCTCATAATAGCCACTAGAATAAAAGTTTAGATGCTGTGCTCTGTATCAAACAGCTCAACCACCACTAAAAAGGAAATTTAAAATCACATAAACGGAGCTCTTAAGCGGCATCTCTAGGCAAAGTGTGATGAGACCCACATGAAGAAATCACAAGAGTAGGTTCCATATATCACTTAACAGAAGCTCCTGTTGTGTAGAGATCTGCCAAGCTTTTGAATTTTGGCTTGGCCCTTTCATCTTCCAAGTCCAGGTTGCTGGGAGGTTTGAGGGGCCATCTGTTCTCTTTGCTTTCAAATTGATGCCCGGATTTCATAGCCGTTATGGAGCGGGCAGCCAATGTCTCCTTACAAGTCCGCCCACTACAGGAATTTTTCAGTTTTAATGGGTCGTTGGGGTCCGAGAGGCTGCAGTTCTTCATGGCAGCCAGCACTTCTGCAATTACAAACTCGGTCTCCGACACCATGCCTTCTTCTTCTCCATCGTCGCCTTCTGCATCAATGTCCTTCTTAGGTTCATCCTTAGAAGCTTTGATTTGCTGGCAGGTGCTGCTGCTGCTGCTGCTTCTGTTAAAAAAGGCCCAATTATAATCCAATCTAGCGTGGTAAATACTTTGAATTAATCACAACGTTTTCAAGCCCGTACCTGCTGCTATTGCCGTTGCTGGGCTGCATTGGAAAGGGTGAACAAGCGTCACTACCTAATTTCAAAACATGCGAGCGAACTTCCATTTGTATACTCTCTCTCTCTCTCTCTCTCTCTCTCTCTCCACACAACAAAAAAACACACACACACACACACACACACAGTTAAGGTAAAAACTGTAGAGTCCGATTTTGCAATGCCCAAAGAGCACACTTCACATTTTGCTTCCATACATAGGATGGGCAACTCTCAAACCCTTTGGACTTGATGCCATGGGCGAATGAATGGACAATGACAACCCTCGAGCCCTTTGGCCTAGCCACACTTCATGCCATGGGCGGCGTACAATTCCACAAATGAGAATGGACAATGACAACCCTCGAGCCCTGTGGCCTCGCCACACTTCATGCCATGGGCGGCGTACAATTCCACAAATGAGAATGGACAATGACAACCCTCGAGCCCTTTGGCCTCACCACACTTCATGCCATGGGCGGCATACAATTCCACAAATGGGAATGGACAATGACAACCCTCGAGCCCTTTGGCCTCACCACACTTCATGCCATGGGCGGTGTACAATTCCACAAATGGGAAGCGGCGTACAATTCCACAAATGAGAATGGAAAATGACAACCCTCGAGCCCTTTGGCCTCGCCACACTTCATGCCATGGGCGGCGTACAATTCCACAAATGGGAATGGACAATGACAACCCTTTGGCCTAGCCACACTTCATGCCATGGGCGGGGTACGATTAGGAATGGACAACGAAGGTCTTGTTCTTTCTCATCCCATGGCATGTTGGTACATTTTGACCCCCATTTTCAACCCCCACCAATTCTCAAGTTCTCTTATGTCATTTGTCAATTAGCTCTAACTTGCTTAAAACTAGTCGTGCATAATTTTGGAGCTTCTAGGCTCCCAATTGCTCTGTGCATTCAGTACGATGCTCAACATGAGAAGTTAGGAATTTTTCAAATACTCTATCATCATATCATTATGTTTGTAATGAATATATTTTCCATTGACTCATTTCTCATATGAAGAAGAGAATGGTCATAAAAATGAAAACGAGTGCTTTTTGATGGATATTTGTTGAGTTAATATTTGGTCTTCAAGAAGAGCTCGCTCTTGCTGAGCCTTTTGATGCTCAATCTAGGACCTTTATTGGTCCTTGACTGCTCAATGTTCTAAATGCCTCTCGGGTTTGTGTGTGTGTGTGTGTGTGTGTGTGTGTGTGTGTGTGTGTGTGAAGCATATGCAAAATCATACCTTCCATGACTTGATTCACCTATCTAGTTTTCTCAACGAATTGTGTTTAGGGTATTTCCTAACTTTTCAAATACCAATCTTGAGAAGTTAGAGAAAAATTTTGAATCGCAGTTGTTGCTATTTTGGGGTAGCCCATAGTGTCTAAAGAGTTTATTGGTATTTCTCAACTTTTCAAATACCAATCTTGAGAAGTTAGAGAAAAACTTTGAATATCGATTGGTATTTTGGGGTAGCCCGTATCTCTTGTTCCAACTCATAAGTTTTTACATTATTCTTAGTTGGGATTAGCTGCACCATCTTAGTTGGGATGATCAACACACGCTTAGGTTTAGGGTATTTCCCAACTTTTCAAATAGCAGTCTTGAGAAAGATAGAGAAAGACTTTGAATCTCAGTTGCTATTTTGGGGTAGCCCATAGTGTCTAAAGAGTTTATTTACAAACTCTTATGCCAACTTATAAGCTTTTACATTATTCTTAGTAGGGATAGACTCTACCATCTTGGTCAATCTTTCTATAACCACCGATGTAGATCATGTGCCTTTCTTGCTCTCACAGGCAATATAACCCAACCCCATGTATGTTCATGAATCTCTAGAGGGTGTAGCATACCCCCTTTCTTTAGGCGTTTGTCTTGTTCAGTTAGCATTGACTACATTGTTATACATAATCCTAAACATAAGCTTTCATTCTTGGCAAATAGAAATCTCTTTTGACTAGATAGTACATCTTTTTTGTATACCAAAATGACCAGTGCTAGAAATATCATAGCATTAGAAAGAATCTTCTTTTTTATATTTTCATGATTGGCCAAGTATACAAAAATTTTTATATTTTCATGATTGGTTATATAAACTTTTCGCTAACAATCCATTTGAAATAGTTACTCTCAAAACCAACCAGCCTACCAACCTGGAAACAAAGCTGCTCCAATAGCATAATCCTTGGCACATCCATTTCAACCACAAAAGGTTTACTTCGATCCATAATTTAGAGCATGGGATATGAATTAGTCTTATGCTTTGACTTATTAAAACATTAGTACTTTCCTTTCTTTACCCCTTTAGTAATTTAGAGCATAGGATATGAAGTAGTCTTATGCTTTAACTTATTTAAACATTAGTACTTTCCTTTCCTCACCCCTTTAGAAATATTTAAAATAGGTAAATAAATTTTTGCATTGAATGTTTGAAAGAAATTCACAAATCCTGAAAAGAATTTGACTTAGGTTATGGTCCTTAAAGTTAGCAATGCCATTTCCACACTTTTTAATTTTCTCATATAGAATTTGTTAACTATAATAATGTGGCTAAGGTACATCATCTCTCATATAGACTCCATTAACTTTAATAACGTGTCCAAGCTCTTGCTTAAAGAAATCGCATTTGCTTTCTTTTGCAAATAAGACTTCTTTTATAGAATATTTAAGACAATTCTCAGATGCTCAGTATCCTTTAGGGCCTTGCTATACACTAAAAATATCATCCAAAAAGATAAATAACAAATTTTCTCAAATATGGACAAAAGATATTATACATCATTTGCTAGAAAGTTGCTAGCATATTAGTGAGGCCAAATGGTAACACTAAGAACTCATAATGGCCATATTTAGTTCTAAAACATGTTTTTTAGATGCTATTCTCATATATCCTATCCGATGGTTAAATTGTCCTCGTATCTAGCTTTGTGGAGTATCATGCTCCACAAAGCCAATCAATACGGTCATTCATACTAATATTTGTACTTAATAGTAAACTTGTTAAGACCCTTATAATCCATACACGTTCTCTTCAAAAGTCTTGATTGCACCTGACATTAAGAAGAACTTGCTGTCGGCCTCTATCATTGCTAGCGTAGGTCTAGTTGGAAGATTTGTAGGTTTTATCATTCTTATCCACTAGAAGAACTGGTATTGGTGCTCCCCAAAGTGATTTTCTAAGCCAAACATGCCCCTGGAGTTATCTAGCAACCTCATTCTCCTAAGATTGACTCAACATATGTAAGACTGCCTAAACACTTATTGTACCATAGTTCACACCCCTCTTTGAAGGTAAACCTTGTGGTAGTTCTCTCGGAAAAACAGATCCAAAAACTTGGGCATAATCTCATTAAAGTTTTTCCCTTCAGGAGAATCCACATTTCGAAGGTTAGCATCCTTCAATATTTCCATATCCATGGTAGGAGAACTCATACTAGCTTGTTGATCCCGAACAACTAATCTCTCTGGAAGAGCTAGATCACTTTACTCTCCCTTTCCTAAAGCTTTGGATAACCCTGTATAGGTAGTGTCTTGAGGTGGCATGGAAAGTGATAGAAGATGTAGAGGTGCTTCATTTGATGCCAAGCCTCCATTTGGTTGTGGAAGCGGTGTGGAGCCTTCAACATAAGATAGTTGGCAAAATAAGTTTGCACCCTTATGATTGGTAGAATGAGCCAAGACTTCATGGAATAATTGGTATAGGTAGATAGAGGTCCAAGACATCTTAACATGTGACACGGTATTATAACCAGATATAGTTTGGGACCAATCCGCAACCAGATGTAGGGGAAAGTGATGGTAAGCTTTGGATAACCCTATAGATAGCTTCTCAAGGCGGCATGGAAAGTGATAGACGATGTAGAGGTGCTTCATGCCAAGACCTCCATTTGGTTGTGGAAGCGGTGTGGACCCTTTAACATGAGATATTTGGTAGAAGAAGTTTGCACCCTTATGATTGGTAGACTGAGCCACGACCTCATGGAATAATTGGTATAGGTAGATGGAGGTCTGAGACGTCTTAACATGTGACACGGTATTATAACCATATCTCATAGTGTGACGCCTAAAGATTGGGTGGCATTTTCTTGATGAATACATCAACCAAGGTGAGATTTTATTGGTGTTAAATTGGAGTCAAAGCAGAGGATGTAGGCATGGAAGCTCATTTTGGAGATACCTACAAGAGTGACAATCACTCCCTTGACAGCAGCATCTACTACCACTTTAATGAGCCTTAACTTTTTAAATGTACAAGGAGGGCTTATTCACACACAATCCCCCTTTAATTGGAATTATAAGACTCCAAGCAAGATGAGGGCGATAGCTAAAGGAACATCCAAAGTTGCCAATAAGAAGAAGGCACAGGCTTTAACTTCGAAGCAAGTAGCCAAAGAGCTAGAGGCACAAGCCCTAAAGAGGCTCTAACAAACCAAAAATACAAGGATCAACTAGCTTATGTTTGTACAATGTGAGGAGTAGCCATGGTTGAGTAGCTCGAGTGCCTGGCATCCATATATTCACATGAGAAGGTGGCCTATGAGGGGATATGGTTAAGAGATACCTTAGATTACATTTGGCACAGTGTCAAATATGCTACATGCTACATTAGACCATTATCTCATAACGGTCCACACATGGAGTAGGTAGACTTTACTCTTGAACATCCTATCTTGACATTGTGGGGCTCGAATGAGGCCCAAGATGAGCCGAGATGGCCGTAGGAGGTGGGGGACTGCTGTATGCATTTTTTAGTACATCTTTATGGGTTGAGTATGCACCATAGATGTTGGCACTAACTATGACCCCAAACTTATGTAGTTATGTCAGGGTCACTCTAATTTTATTCAATGTATAAGCCTATATAGAGACATGGCTAGCACGTTCCCCAGATAGTCATCACTGTGAGTTTACTCCCTAGCTTCTACTAGCATAACTCCTCTATCTTAGGAGTTCCACAACTATCACTATAAGTTTACTCCCTAACTTCTACTAGCATAAAGCCTCTGTCTTTAGCAGTTCCACAGCCATCTATGAGTTTACTCCCTAGCTTCTACTAGCATACAACCTCTATCTTAGCAGTTTTAGATCATCCATCAAAGCTCCTTTCACAGGAGCACATGGATGTGAAGATTTGTCATCTATTGCATCACTTCGGTAATACGACATTCTTCTCTATCTCTGTTATTATGTAATTTGAGTTTTAAAGTTTTGTGATGTGAAAGATACTACTTATTATGAGTGTTCTCTTATATACATCACACATTGTATTCTCTTACAAAAGACCTCAAAGATCACGTACAAATGCAATACATGACAAATTTTCAAAAGCAAATGACATCATAACAATTGAAAGTGGTTCAGATGAGAGCTATAAAGCTGCCTCCCTTGTGAGACAGCAACAAGTAATCTCTTGCTTAACCTGCTCTTTCCACCATGGAAAACAAACCCATAGACCATGGAAACCTTCTAAAGAAACTCAAGGAGTACCCCAACCCCGTGTTAGAGAAAGAGAAAATGAAATAGGCCCAAGAGAGCTAGTGAGGAAGGTACAGACTAAACTAGTGCTAGTGTTAGAGAAGTAGCATATACTAGACCCTATCCTGGAGCCAATCATAAAACTAATGAGGGAACCTCAAAATTTGACCAAGGCCTTAGACAGACATGTATCCATTATTAAGAGGCAGCAAAAAGAACATGTTATGTACTCTCTGCCTTTGGAACCAATCTATCCAAGGCCCACATTGCTAGATGCAGGGAGGGAGGTGAAAGTTAGCCTTCCATGGGTCACTGTGGCCAACATTACATTTTCTCCGAGGTGATCTCTTTATCTCATCTCCTTCAGAGCTTGAAATAGCTCCTAAAGAGGCTAATGAACCAAAAAACCAAAGGTTTAGAAAAAGAAGGCCTTGAAGAGCACGTGCAGACATAATACATGATCAATTGTCATCAAAGGCAAAAACATCATAACAAAAGTGGTTTGGACAAGAGCTCCAAATCTATCTCCCTTGTAGAGACAGCCAATGATCTCTCACTCAAACCCCCTCTTCCCAAGGAAAATAAACCCATAAACTATGAAAACCTTCCAAAGAAACTCAAGGATTACCCTAACCCTATGTTGGAGAAAGACAAAATAAAATAGGCCCAAGAGCTAGTGAGGAAGGTTTAGGCTAAACTAGAGTTAGGATTAGTGCACATACCTTACGCATTAGCAGGTCGTCCAAGCCCAACTCATAGTGAGAATGAACCCAGTGAGTGCAATTATCACTCCCATGCGACATAGCAGGCCTCACAACCGTCTTATTCTGGGAGGTTCGAGTGCCGTTAAGTTCTCTTTTATAAGGAAATTTTCAACTTTGGGTAGACTTATTAGTATTGTGGCCAATTGTATGCTACTAAGGTTGTCACAATAAATGACAACCTCCCTGTCCACATACATCCCCAGATCTCCAAGTAGCTTGCGTAACCAAGCTACCTTACATGCTGCCATCAACACCCTTGTAATCTACCTCTGTATACTCAACAAGGTAACTATTGATTGCTTCTTGTTGCTGCTCCAAGTAACTTGCACCACTTCCAAAGAAAAACATAAACCCACTAATAGATATTTTGTCCATTATGCTACCAACCCAATCTGCATCAATGTATCCACCCATACACCTGCAACTCTATAATAGCCTCATAGAAGAGACCATAATCCACTATGGACCTCAAGTAGCATAGTGTGTGCCTCACACCATGCTATGTGGTTTCCAAGGAACCTGCATAAAATGGATCTCTAACCTCACTATGTAGTTCAATTCTAGCCTAGTGATCATCATTATGTAGATCAAACTACCCAATATCTTCCTGTACATAGTGGGATTCTCTAACATCTCACATGTATTCGCACTCAGCTTGTCATTCTGATCCAGTGGTACAGAAATTGGCTTGCAGCTAGCAATACCATATTTAGACAACATTTCCAAAGCATAATATCACTGTGATATCCATATGCTCTTAGGCATCCTGATGACCTCAATGCCATGAAAGTATCTTAAGTCACCCAAATCCTTCATGTCAAACTTCTTCTTGAGGATACCCTTCACATACTCCACTTCCTGCTCATTGTCACCTCCAACAATCGAGTCATCCACGTAAATGGTAATGACGATAATCCCTTTTCACTCTTTTGCATATAGAGTGAATGATTTACATCTACTATATGAAACCCAATGGTGATAAGATACTCTAAGATTTTGTCATGCCATGCTCTTGGTGCATGTTTCAGACCATGCAAGGCTTTATGAAGCCTGCACACATAATCAAGGTGAATCAAATCCTCATAACCAGGTGGCTGGTCCAAATACACTTCTTCTTGCAACTCACCATGTAAGAATGCATTCTTTAAATCCATATGATGTAAGACCCAACCTTTTGATGCAACCACTACAACTACACCTCTCACGGTTGCCATCTTGTCAATGGGACTAAATGTCTCCTCATAATCAATGCCATATGTTTGAGCATAACCTTTAGCAACCAATCTAGCTTTGTGCCTACTAATGTTTCCATCTGAGTTGTGCTTCGCTTTGTACACCCACTTACATCTAATGGCCTTTTTACCCTCAAGCAAATGCACCAATTCCCATATCTTTTTCGGCATCCAATGCAACCATTTCTTCATCCATGGTTATATCCTTATTTGCATGCTCAACAACATCCTCAAAACACGTGAGTTCAACATCCTACATAACCATTGCCATGTATACATAATGGTGAGCTACATAACCATCATAAATTAATCTCTAAACAAGATTTCTCACACTATTCGACCTACGTGGTCTTGGATCTATCCTTAGTGTCCTCACGGGGCTACCTCAGCTGTTTATGGCATGACGCTTGAATAGAAATTTATAGGCATAAAATTGGATGTATCTCACTTGAAATTGTTTGGATGTGCATTTTCCTAATGAAGTGAGAACCAAGTTATATCCAAAGGCAATGAAATGCATCTTCATTGGTTATGCTTTTGAAGTAGAAAGATTATAGATTCTATAACTTTACCACTCTTGAGATGCGAGTAAGCAGCGATGTTATCTTTGATGCATTAAGTAGTGGATTTACACCAGTGAAGGCAAGTGAAGATGTGCATGTAAGGAGTAATGATATTGTCGCACACATAAAGCAGTAATCATATGTGCTTAGTGGACCTAGAGGGTCCCCTAATAGTAGATCCAATGTTAGTCCCTGGTCAGCCTGGTCAGGTAGGTTAAGGACAAATGTAAGGAATGTAGATGCATCATTTCATGGTACTACAGATGTCGGTACACATGTACCATACAAAGGAAAGGAAATTTAAAGAACATATTAAGGAGTTTGGGAAAATCCCATTACTTTGAAAATTTTCTTTTCAATATACTTTTTGGTGTATCTTTAGCATACCAAATCCAAAGTTGTCATAGAATGTGGATGTAGATCCTACTCTTCAAGAGCTTTCCAACAATATGTCATATGAGTTGGTTTTGACAAAAGCTTAAAAGGGTTCACCGTGCCCCCATTTTTTTAATCTTGCAAAATGGGGATTGGGATTTTTCCAAACTCCCTAATATGGTCTTAAAAAGTAAATCAACCTTTTGTGCATGATCTATCAGCAAGTCACTCTTACGTGGATTGTGACACTAGTCGCTTCGAGTAGAGCCTTGATGAGGAGTTGGCATTTTGTTAGTGGTTACTTATGGTGAACAAACAAACAATGTACGAACAACCAGGGCTATTTTGAGGACACTCGATAGTGATCCAGGTATATACATGTCTACTCATGTTAGATATATGATGGATATACATCCCATCCCTATGCTTACATGGTTAAAGTAATGTAGGAGATAGAGCCAACTTGTTTTGAGAAGGCTCTTGGAAATCAAATATAGGAAGATGGCAACATTGGATATAAATGCGACATGGGAATTAGTATCTTTGCCAAATAATAAGAAGGCAGTGGGTTTACAAGGTCAAGCATAACTCAAATGGATTTGTGAACAAGTATAAGGCAAGACTAGACCAAGGGTTATGTGGACACCATACAATGCATCCATCTCCTCATCCATAGCTTTCTCCCAACACACATTTCCAATAGCCTCATAAAAACATGTGGGCTCTACAACCTGCACAACTTTTGCCATATAAGCATAGTGATGTGCCACATAACCATCATAAGTCAACCTCTACACAGGGTTTTTGACTCTTCTAGATCTTCGTAACTTTGCATTCATGGCTTCCATAGCCTTCTTCACACCAGGTGTCGTCATTGCTGGAATCCCAAGCTTCTCATCAAGGCTCATCTCCGAGCCACTAGAATCTCCTTCAACAAGAGAATGCCCTGCACAAATATCAGGCATACCAAGAGGCTCAACGACTTTCTCTTTGCCTTTATGTGATGTACCAACTACATTTTCAGGACTGGTATTATAACACAGCCTACCACTCCATGGTCTATCAATAGAACTGCTCGATGAGGACTCTCCTATCCACTCAATGACTGTGATTGCTGACTTGCATTCTGTGCAACCACATTTCCACTTACATCAGCCCCAACAGCATCTTTTCAGCACCGTACCAGCTACTCATCTCATCAAATACAACATCCTTACTTACCCTTAATTCACATGTAGCAAGATTATAACATCTATATCCCTTTTTCACAAGGGAATACCCAATAAACACACATTTTTCTGCTTTTGGATCCAGCTTGGTACGTAACTCATCTAGCACATGCACATATGCACATATGCAATACATCCAAAAACTTTCAAGTGAGACAAATAAGGTTTCTTGTTGCCAGTACACTTCTACTCTAGCATTACATCATGTATGGCTAGCAATAGGAGTTCTGTTCATGATATAAACTATTGTAGACACAACCTTAGCCTAATAGCTATGTGGCATATTCTTCTTTGCCATCAATGCTTGTGCTATCTCTACAATGTGCCTGTTTTTCCACTCAGCAACTCCATCTTGTTATGGAGTGTATCTACATGTAAATTGCCTCTGAATGCCATTCTTTCGCAAGAATTCAAAGAACTCATTGGAGAAGTATTCCCCCCCTTCATCTGACCTTAGGCACTTCACATGCTTTCCCGTCTGTTTTTGAAATTATGAAAATGAGTGAACACGTCACTCTTCTCCTTCATGAAATACACCCATACTTTCCTCGCATGGTCACCAATGAATGTTACGTAGTACCTACAACCACCCATAGACATAGTCTTCGCAAGACCCCATACATCTGAATGCACAAAATCTAGCACATTCCTGCTCACATTTTTGTCATGTGGAAATACATGTTTTGTTTGCTTTCCAAATTAACATGCTTCACAAAATTTCTGCATACCTTCAACTTTAAACTTAGGTAGCCCTGTCACAATTTCTTTAGTCTGCATAGACTTTATTCTTTGCACATTTACACGCCCAATTCTCTTATGCCAAATGTTTGTATCTGCAACAACTCCTAAACCATTTGAAAACATTGCAGCACTCACTTCAGGCATATTTACATTCAATGTAAACATTCTACCCACTCTGTTGCCTTTTGCAACAACCAACCTACACCCTTTAAAGTCGTCTACATAATAGCAACCATCACGGTTAAACCAAACCTGCAAACCCTGCTCAATCATTCATCTGGCCAACAAAAACCAGATTCTTTGTAATATTCAGAACATGAAGTACATCTGCAAGATACTTTACCTTACCATCCTGTAAAGATAATGGCACATCTCCAACATGGGAAATCGAATGAGCAGTGTCATCCCTTGTTTTGATAAAACCTGGTCTTTCAAGACTCTTCATTTCCTTGAACCACTCACCATGACTTGTCATGTGGTTCAAAGCACCTAAATCAACATACCATACATCATCCTTACATGTGGTTCAAAGCACCTAAATCAACATACCATACATCATCCTTACATGCTGCTACATCATTTCCAGACACAACATTAACCATATGTTGCATAACAAACAACCTCTTATTATCCTTATTATTTCTACTAGAGGATGCATAGTTATTTTGCTGCACTTTTCCATTTCGCATGTCACTCTGTTTTTTATAGCAATCTATGTGCACATGTCTAGGCTTACCACAATAAAAACACTCTCGTGTATCATTATGCTACTTTTGGCAATTACCACGCCCTCTTTGACTCCCCCTGCCTCTAAACTAGCCTCTTCCACCTGTATGATATTGTTTTGAATCCTGGGAATGTTGCTACTGCTAACCATAATTCTAATTATGTGTTTGGCCACCACCTTGGCCACATCCACGACCTCTACCTCGTCCTCTACTTGAACTTGTGTAGAAGGCCTGTTGCTGTAAACTGTTTTTGTTTTGTGAAGACTGTTGATCTTCACACAAGTTCTTCTCTTCAATGATCAACATTGACACCAAATCTGTGAAGTTGGGAATGTTCTCCTGGGTCTGAAAATAGACATCTTAAACGCCTTGTATTGTGAGACCATGCAGACACACTTCCACCTTATCATCATCATCAACAGAAACACCAAATGATGCAAGGGATTCCACAATGCCCTTGATCTTAAAAGCATAATCACTCACAGACATATTCTTCTTCTCCACATTATGAAGCTCTCTTCAACTGAATCTTTTGTGCCTTGGTGTTGGTTTCACACAGCTTCACCAAGGTGTCCCATGCCTCCTTAGGTGACTTGGCATCCTGTATATGCCCAATCATAATGTCATGTATGCTGATAGAGTGCCAATACATGACTTTCCTTTCTCCTTGATTCCAATCCTTGAACTCTTTTATATTTACAGCAGTTGGATTAATCTCCGATATCTCCGGTGCCTCCTCATGTTCACCTTCAATATAGTCCTAGTAACCTTTTCTCATCAGGAAATTTTTACAATCTAAACCTCCAAGCATGGAAGTTGTTCTTGTCAAGATTCTCTGCAACAATCTGGTTTATTCCATCATTTGACAATCTTTCTACAACACAAATTTACCAACAACACCACTCTTGCTTGACCTGCACAAACTGTTGTATTCTCTGCAGCGATACTAAAGTACACCCAAACTATCACAACAAGTGACCTCAATTTGCATACATACACCAATGGCAACTTTGAGACCTGTTTGCAGTACACATAGTGTCTACACAACCAATCACCCTTCTTGCAGTTCTAAAAACAAAGTTCTGCAGAGAATCAAAACTCACCCACAGTGCCCATGAACGCCTGCTGCTACTGCGAACTGAAAAATGGAGGTCCAAATGTGCCCGAAACGTGTTTTTGGCAAGAAAACTTTTTCCAATAGACATTATAGTTTCCCTGTAGCTCTCCTCCTGCAAAAAGAAAGCTCCTCAATTAGAGTTCATTTGCTGGTGCCTCCCGAAGAGCTCCCGAGGGTGTAGTAGCTAACACAAAGGGGGAAGAGTAGATGAAGCTCTTGCCCTTGTACCGCTTCCTATGCTTCTCTTGCTTGCCGCTCAGCCCTTAGCATGAACTAAGCTCTAATACCATGAAAAGATGCAGAGGGGAGAAGAGAGCTTGAGCTCTTGCAAGCACACACACACTCACACAAACCCTAGAAGAGAACACACAAGGTGAGAGGTTAAAAATTATTATTCTTCTTCACACAATAAAAGAGGTCTACAAAGAAGATAAAGTGACTAACACACATAATATAGTATATATAAGTGGTCCATAATGTGAACATGCTAAGAGGAGTGAGTAGACATGGACTAATCGATGTAGTCTAGCTGTCGAATCTTTGGCAGAGATATGTCCGTGCCAGCTACCAAATCCGCCAGTGATATAAATGTCGAACGGTCATGCATGCGCCTCATTAGTGTCAACTCATGTTGAGCTTGACATCTCAACATGTATGTTTTCTTGCAAGGATCTCAAGCACATCCTCTCCCCACATTCTTCTCAAATAAAACACTTCATTCCAAGCCTTTGAATTGAAACCATACATAAGCTCAAGGAAAACCCTCTCACAGGGAGGTCTTAGAGTAATTGAGTTAGTAGAAAGACTACAGTCCACTTATGTGGCAGCTTGATGGTTAAAAAACTATGGTGCAGCAATGGTCTGATGCTTAATTCAAGGATAAGTGTATGAAGGTAGGAGACATGGTGCTGATGTATAATGTCAAGGATAATTTTATGGAGGTCTTAGGTGAGCAAACACTACGATCCGCTTATGGTGGCTTAGGAGACATGATGTTGATTTATAATGTCAAGAATAAGTTTATGGAGGTAGGAGATGTGGTGCTGATATACAATGTCAAGACAAATGGAAACTTAAGTATACAGAGGCCAAGGTCCCCACTAAGTGATAGACATTTTTCTTCAAGGTGCAGTTAAGATCAAGACCCTCGATGGGATTGAGATGGAAGGCTACTTCAACTACTATGGAGCTCTCACCTAGGACATGCTCTTCCAAATCCACAATAAAAAAGATAAAAAAATGAGAGGCTCACAACAAAAACGGAGGGCACGCCTCGAGATCAGTTACCCAACAAAAGAAAACCGGAAGAGGTAGTGGAGCCCCATGCAACTGAGCTTCATGATGTGGCCAAAATAGAAACACCCATGGAACTTGCTCAGCTTGAGATAGAGTTTCAAATGAAGAGAAATTTATTATGGAGATAGATGTAGGCTATCTTCCATATTATGCTTTGAGCTTAAGTCTAGCCATGATTATGGAAAGCCTGAATTTTGTAAAGGAATGTAGGATTTGTGGTAGAACCTTTGTTACCTTAGATGAATACCAAGCCAAACTTAACTAACTTAGTCTGTATCTTTCACATAGAAAATTTATACTAATAGTCAAATATCGACATTTTTTAACTTTTTAGATGAAGGGGGCCCCAAATAATATAATAAAATTCGAAGAAACAAAAAGAATTTTTTCTTATCTTCAAAAGGATTTTGTTTATCTTGAAAATTTTTTATGCAAAAAGAGTTTTTTCTTTTAGAAAAAAATCATGAGACATGCAAGCTTGGAATGTTGCACCTAAAATAAAAGCATTGGATAATGGTGTTAAACAAGTGCTCCATAGGTCACAACTAGAGAAGGAAATAACCTTAGCAAAGTAATTTAAATTGGACTAATTCTATAGATGATTACTTCGATATAGTAGTGTACAACGACTGTAGTAAGATGTCCCTTGCTTGAGTTTCCCAGAGTAGTTGGAGAAATCATATTGAATCAAACCATCTAAATCAAGATCAGCTCAGGTGGGAAGATATGAAAGCGTACCTTCAATAGAGATTTTGTACCCCAGGATTCTAAGAAGAAAATATGAACAAAGTCTTGCAGTTGTCTCGAGCAAGGAAAATTATTGAATAGTATCATCTATCATATGCATGTCTTGTTCGTTATGCCCCCAATGGACGATGAAATGCTTCTTCATTGATTCATTAGAAAGTTGGATCCTCCACTAGATGGTGTTATAGGCTACCACACCTCCAAGAGGGAACTCTACACATTCACCTAATGGATGAGCAATAAATCACAACCATCGTGGGGTGCTTATTATAACCAATGCTTCGATCTCGATTCCCTTGAGGCCTCCAAGCTCACTTGTTAAGCTCCAAACTCCAAGCTCCACCTCCACACTGTCACCGTGGAGTCGTTCACACCATCACATAAACCAATCACACTCTCTCTCACTCTCTCATACAAGCATTAGCACACAAGCATGAAAAAGGCACAATGCTACAATGCTCTCAATCCTCACTCTCTCTCAAGTCACAAGGGGAGAGCTCTCCATAGCACAAAGGGGATTGTGTCCTTTTCATTATGAGAATATGCCTTATATACAATTGGCCCTTATTCACACTTGGGCACCCAAAACTTACTTACTAGGCCTTGGGTGGCCAATATCTCATAATGCACAACCTTTATAGTGCCTTTTCATGACACTTTTTAATGTCCTCAATTGAGGATCATGTTGTTAATCTAAATGGGATTAACATTCCCCCCTTCCTCATGTAGGTTCTATCCTCATAATAATAACCGTTACCGAGGTTGGAAGACCTGGTCACCGAACTCATGTCGATAGAAATTTTTTCTGGACAACACTGGAGCTTCCAAAGAGTGCGACAGAATGCTGGGTGTGACTTCCAAAATCCAGTGTCTACCATGTCTTCAATTGTAACGTGCATATAGACTGGAAGACATCATAATCGGTGGTATTACAGCATCATTCCTCTATCTGAAGGCCCTTGATTTATATCAAACTTCAGGTGCTGTGCTTCAAAGCCATCATAGGTTTCTTTTGGTTGGTCTATTAGTACCACCAACAATTTCATAAACTTGACACTTGCCACAATGGCAGGATCGAGTATCCTTCGCCATGCTCTGATCCATGTCAGCATTTGCTATCTTTGTTCTTGAATATGGCCAAATGTTGCTGGTGTGAAGATAGGGAAGTTATAACAAACATTGGAGTCCCTTTTTTTAGCCTCTTGGAATCCCAGCGGCATCCACCCCTCTTGATAGGCATGTACAATGGATCTACTCTCATTGTTGGTGGTGCGCTCATGTATACTTTGCTGTATTCTGGAAGTGACACAGAAACTCCTTCCTCCATGTAGACTGAATTCCAAAATCTGTGAGTTGTGGCTGTTCTTCATTAGTGATGATGGTGGTGTAACCACCTCTCGTGTGCACAGGATGTATCTTTCTCCATCTTCTATAACAGTAGCTGATCATGAATGTGACAATGCGAATTTCCAACAAGTCAGCTAAATGAGGGTGGGCAAGCCTTGTGTTTTGCGACATTTGCCCACAATGTACGCTCTCCAACCAAAGGGAGTAATTCTTCTAAGTCAGGACATTGGGCACAGAGAGGGTATGGTACATGATGTTGCCTTGTTTTGGTGTGATTGCAGAGTATGCTTCTAGCATAATTTGGCAGGTAGGGTTGAATGGAGCAATCTGCATGAGAACTTTGAACATGAGTTTTGGCTTTGAAAGCAGATTGCCTGCTCAAATAAATTCCTCATACTCTGCAGCTGTCAAAGAATCCAAGACATTATTTTTAGTGAAAGGCACAGTATTATCATGTGGAGTGAGATTTCTACCAGTTTTGGCCTAGAGAGAGAAAATCTTCTAGAGAGTGGTAATTCAGTTTTTAAATATTTTTGGATGAAAAAATATCTCTTCTTATTAAAATAAGTTCCCCCGAAATAGAAGTTCAAAAAGGTTTTCAGAAGGTGTATTAGAAATCAAGTATAATCTGTTCAAGAGGCCTTATTGTGAGAGTCAAGATTTTTTCAAAATTTTAAATTAAGGTTCCTATGGGCCAATAAGATTCATCCAAATGTGTGGAGGAGATAAATGGAAGAAATAAAGAAAATTCCCCCAAAAATGAGTAAATACTCACATAAGATGAAGAGTTGACTAAGGACAAGGTTATTAGTTAAAAAAGAGAGATATTTAGAAGAAATGACGCGTTTTTGACACCTTAGTATGGGGGAATTCCCCTAATGAAGGAGGCGCCTATTTCACATGTAGGGGAGAGCTTTAAACTCCCAAATAATGAGATATTTTTATCTCTCCTCTCTCCTGTTTCAACTAGATCCAAAAAGTGAGCTAAATTGACCTAAAAATGGTCAAAATTTGACCAAACTGATCTGGAAAATTCTAGAATCAGTTTGCTTGGTTAGAGGCTCACTTTTTCCTATAGATAGAAGCCTCCCCTTTGTTGAAGCTTAATAGTGTTTTTTGCATTGTTACCCTGCTTCTCCCAAGAGCCAAAAACTGTGAATTTACTCATAATTCATTAGTTTTTGACCTTCCCTCTTCTAAAGATTGGTGGCCACTCTTGTTTGAAACAAGACTAGATCCCTCAAACCATCAAGCCAAAGGAAAGCTCTCAAATTCTCCTTGTAAGTTGGAGATTCTTCTCTTTTCTATTTCATTTTATGGTTTTTATGATTTTTGTCTTCTCTAAAATGATTATGATGTTATGCCTCATTGAAAAAAGGCATTCCCCTCTCTTCTTTAGTAAATCAAACCATTCTTTATCCTAGATGAATGATTAATGGATAAAATCAAGTCTTTCATAATGTTTCGCTTTGATAAGTAGAAAATGTTTACATTAGAATGATTTAAATACTCTTGGTGAACTTCCAATTAATTTTAGAGAATTAAAAATTGAAAAATGGTCAGCCATACAAAGGAGGTTATGGTAAAATTTTCTAAAATTGTGAAAAATAAGTTTTACTTTTTTTTATTCAAAAAGAGTAATTCCCATTGTATATGTATTCTTAAAGTGTTAATTTTCATCCTAGGTATAAGAAAATGCATACTAAAAAATATTTTATTAAAAAAGTATTACTTTCTTTAGAATTAAATTCCATGCATAGAAGGAAGTATATTGAAATTGTTATTTTGATTATAAAAGTGTGATTTTCGTAAATGATTTTTATGCATAAATAAGTGCATAAAAGAAATTCTTTTATATTAAAAGAGTGATTTTTATCATAAATGATTTGTATGCATAAACATATGCATAAAAGATATTTTTTAATATTAAAAGTGTGATTTTTATCATAAATCATTTTTATGCATAAATAGATGTATAAAAGAAATTCTTTTATATTAAAAGAGTGATTTTCATCATAAATGATTTGTATGCATAAACATATGCATAAAAGATATTTTTATATTAAAAGTGTGATTTTCATCATAAATGGATTTTATGCATAAATTAGATGCATAAGAGAAATTCTTTTATTCTGAAAGTGTAATTCCTACTAAATTGGATTTATGCATGGAAAGATGCATAAAGAATTTATTTTAATCCAAAAGTGTTATTCTCATCAATTTTGATTTTATGCATAAATAGATGCATAAAGAATTTTATTTTTAATTCAAAAGAGTTATTTTCATCAATTTTGATTTTATGCATAAATAGATGCATAAAGAATTTTATTTTTATTCCAAAAGATTTATTCTTATCAATTTTGATTTTATGCATAGAAAGATGCATAAAGAATTTTATTTTTAATTCAAAAGAGTTATTTTCATCAATTTTGATTTTATGCATAAATAGATGCATAAAGAATTTTATTTTTATTCCAAAAGAGTTATTCTTATCAACTTTGATTTTATGCATAGAAAGATGCATAAAGAGTTTTATTTTTAATTCAAAAGAGTTATTTTCATCAATTTTGATTTTATGCATAGAAAGATGCATAAAGAATTTTATTTTTAATTCAAAAGAGTTATTCTTATCAATATTGATTTTATGCATAGAAAGATGCATAAAAGATTTATTTTTATTTTGAAAGTATTATTTTCATTGAAATTAAAAATATACATAGTAAAATGCATAAAAGATTTATTTTTATTTTGAAAGTATTATTCTCATTAAAATAAAATTTATGCATAGTAAAATGCATAAAAGGTTTATTTTTAATTCCAAAGTGTTATTTTCCTTAAAATTGAACTTATGCCTAAATAGATGCATAAAAGGATTTTTATAAAAGTGTTATTCCTACTAAAGGTTTCTTTATGCCTAATTAGATGCATAAAGAATCTTTATATCAAAAAATTAGAATTCTCCTACATTCTATAAATAGATGTGATAAGATGTGATAGGAATCAGATAGATGTAAATGGATGTGGGTATGGATGTGGATGTATGAATGTAGATGTGGATGTGGATGTATGAATGTGAATGTGGATATGGATGTATGAATGTGGAATGTGAAAATGGATGTATGGACATAGATGTGGATATATGGATGTGGATGTGGATGTATGAATGTGGATGTGGATGTGGATGTATGGATGTATGAATGTGGATGTGGATGTGGATGTGGATGTACGAATATGGATGTGAAAATGGATGTATGGATGTGGAATTGGATGTGTAAATATATAAATGAGGATGTGGATGTGGATGTGGATGTGGATGTGGATGTGGATGTGGATGTATGAATGTGGAATGTGGATATGGATGTATGAATGTGGAATGTGGATATGGATGTATGGATGTGAATGTGAATGTGGATGTATGGATATGGATATGGATGTGGATGTGGATGTATGGATATGGGTATGGATGTGGATGTATGGATGTAAATATGGAATGTGGATGTAGATGTATGAATGTGGATGTCGATATGGATGTATGAATGTGGATGTGGAAATGGATGTATGGATGTGGATATGGATGTGGATGTGGATGTGGAAATGGATGTATGGATGTGGATGTGGATGTGGATGTGGATGTGTATGTGGAAATGGATGTATGGATGTGGATGTGGATGTGGATGTATGGATGTGGATATGGATGTGTATGTATGAATGCGGATGTGGAATTGGATATATGGATGTGTATGGACGAATGTGGATATGTATGGGGAATAATGAATGCGAATGTGTATAAGAAATGATGAGATGTCGATATGAGTGAATGGATGAGATGTGATGACATGTGAATTGGGATGTGAATATATGATATGTGATGTGAATGAATCTGAGGTGATGAGATGGAAAATGATGTGATTGGATGAGAATGAGTACACATATGAATGGAATGTGGAATAAGTAATGTGGACTGATGAGGGATAATGTGGAAAGACGAGAGTTCAATATAGAAACTGTATTTGTGACCTGTTTGTAAATGACTGTTTTATGTCAAGAATGCTGGGAAAGCATTTTGACCGTCTTCTGATTAAGGTCGTGGAGACCTAGTAATAAAGTTGTAACTACTGACATAGAGTCAATGGAGGACGTCTCGCGTAGCAAGGTCCGACCGAGGTCTTGACCAGCCTCGGTTCAATTTAAATGGTGAGCTTCCGGTACGGTGGATGAGGGACCAAGGAAGCGGCCTATGAGTGAAGTGCTAGGTGAGAGATCTTAGGGTTTTTTTCCGAGAAGAGAGATCTTAGGGTTTTAACAGTGGTATCAGAGCAATCTCTAGTTAATTGTTGTTGATTTTTTCTTATTGCAATTTTTGGTCTTTTTTTTAACGTAAATTTTAATATTTACTAATAAAAATATTATTTTGTTGATTTGTGTTGATGATTTGCACGTGGATCGTCGATATGGCGATTGGAACACGTGTTACTACTATTCAATGGATGAATTGACGTTGCCGGAAAATTCCGTGAGTTTCATGTTTTTTTTTCTATTTTTTATGGTTTAAAATAAGCATTAATGGAAATTTTTACAAAAATACCACATATTTTACTGTGGATATTTTTGGTACAATGGATTTCCTAATTTTTTAGAATTTTTAGAATTTTTAGGAATTTTTTTCTAATTTTTTAGAAATGTTTTGAGCATTTTTATGGTTAAAATATATTTTTTATACATTTCTACGGGTTTTTCCGTGAGTATGCGATCAAATTTCTGTCGATTTTCTGCTGAAATGCAATAGGGGATAGCATGTTGATGCATGAAATGCTCTCTCGTGTGCATGGGATCCTCTCCGCCTGTCTCAATTCTGATTTTTCCTTCTTTTTTCCTCTCCCTCGTGTGAATTTCTCTTTAAAGGGATTTTTTTAATTAAACATTAATCATAATTAATATTAATCATGATTAAGTAAAGGTTTAGTTAAAAAACTTTAATCAAAAGATTAAACTTAAGCTCTATGTTAACAGAGAGAGAAGGAGGGGGAATTGAGTGGAGAAGATAGAGAGGAGAGAAGGAGTTGAGATGGAGAGGAGAGATTTCATATCTCTCCAATTTTTTACGCACAGGTGGGGGGGGCTACGCTGCAGCCCACCAACGAAAAACGATCCCCCCCTTTAAAAAAAAATTATATAAGCTTTTTATTAAGCTTATTAAAGTTGTTTTTTTATTTATTTTTTATTTTTTTAATGAGTTTTTTATTAACAAAAAAAACTTTTGAAATTGTTTCAAAAAAGCTTGGAAAAAGCCTAAAAATTAGAGAAATTTCGAAAAAATTAGAGAAATTTTGAAATCTAAGGAAAACAATTCTCAGAAAATTTTTGGAAATTTTCTCTTGGTGCCTTTTGGCTTTTCATCTTCCGGGAAATCTCTTGGCTTTTCGCTTTTCCGAAACCTTTTGGCTTTCCGAATTCCAAAAAAACTTTTGACCTTTCGTATTCCGAAAACTTTTGACCTTTCACATTTCGATTTTTTTTTTCTTTTCATTTTCTCGAAACTTTTGGCTTTCCGTATTCCGGAAAAACTATTGGGATTCCGAAATTTTTTGACCGTTCGTATTCTAAATGCGTTCGGGGTTAATTTTAAAAAAATAATTCCTCCAAATTAGTGGAAAATTAGACAAAAAATTATTTTAAAATTTTGGAAAAATGTGGGGTTGGTGTTTGGCATGTGGTGTGTCCATTTGGGGCGCACGTGACCATTCAAATTCCTTTAAAAATATATTTTTTGATCCAAAAAATTAGAAAATTCATTAAAATTATAAATTTTCATTGGATTTGAGAATTGTCGGACGGAATTGGAAATTTCGTGAACGATGGGATTCTCAAGAAAAATTAGGAATATTCTAGAAATTATTTTTAGAAATTCTAAAAATTAGTATTTTTAAAATATCAAAGGTATTTTGGCAAAATTAATTGTTAAAAATTTTCTGGAAAAATATAGGTTTGGAATGCCATAAGATAGGTTTGGTGGAATTCAAAATTATCATATTTTGAGGCCCTATAAAATTAGAAAAAATTTAAGAAAAACCATGATAATTCTTTTTCTCGATAATTTAATATTTTTTAGGATTATTTAATATTGAAGTACATTTTCTCGTGCTAACATTAGATAGATACGAGTTATTCGCATACTATTAATATGATTGTACCTCGTATTAGTAGTTATTTTTGTTTGGATTAATTCTAAACGATGTTTTCATTATTAGTACCTCGTATTAGTAGTTATTTTTGTTTGGATTAATTCTAAACGATGTTTTCATTATTTTTTGCCATTGTTTAGCCATTCTTTTTGGACATGTTCCTTAATTTCTTTTGATGGCTATAATTTGCGTTCAAAGTGTTATTTCACCTTTGACACTTTTCCATGATAATTTATTTTGCAGTTGTTTAAGTGTCGTTTGTGCTTAATGTCTTAAGCCTAAGAGAAATTCTATCATGGGTCAGTTGATCTGTTTATTTTGGTGGATTTTATTGGATGTTTTTCAAGTTTTATATGGACTTATCACGTTTTTCCTAGATCACTTGTGTCTACGGGTTTTTTAATAAGTGTTACACACATGTGTTTCACTTGCTTACTTTGGAGTTTTGCTTGAATGACATCACGTGCATGGGTTAGGACTAACCTTAAGGGTTAAGGTTAGGGTCAGGCATCCAAGGGTCACACATGGGAAATGGAGAGTCAAGAGTCACTTGAGGGCCCTCCTTTTGGGTATTGTGGAGGCAAACTCAGCATAATGGGTGCACGTTCTGTTTTCTGAGGTGTTGCCTCTATAGTGCTTTGATTCTCTTGATTTTTCGAGTTCTATAATGGTATGGACATGACCTTCTCACCGATGCTCAACGATGCTGTTTTTTCTTCCCATTGGATATTACACTTGTTGGCACAGATCCAGGATCGTCCTAGGATCATCTCTTCCTCCATTGTACCTGCAAGCATCACAAACACCTTCCCGACCAAGGAATTATTACTGATGGAAATATTAACATTTAAATACCCCTCGGCCTTTGTGGTTGTTAGGTTCACACTACGAACTTGCACATCCATGGGTTCAAGGTGTGGTTTTCCTAAGGCTACCCAAGTATCATATGAGATCAGGTTATGCCTAGACCCTATATCTATTAATGCAATACCTATTGCGCCCTTAGCTATTGTGAGTCCCAACTTGAGTCGTGCTGGCCCAATGTTTAGATCCCCTTCGTCCACAAGGGTTACGGACGCCATGTTGACATGTATTAGGCCTTGATGCATTTTAGCTTTGACTTGCCTAGCCTTAGCTTCCTCTTTCGCTTGCTCGATTTTTTCTTTTATAAGCTGTTTTTGTTTTTTTAAGAGGTGTTCCTGCAAGAGCATCTCTTGGGTCAATGGTCCAAAATATTTTTTTAGTTTACTCCCATTAACATAGCCCTCCATTTGGATGCCGTCAATTGTTTCTATTCGGACAAACCCCTGAGGTGTGATTTTCGATACTCGGAATGGTCCCAAGCCGCCTCGGTATTTAAGTTTCTTTTTCCTGGCGTTTCCCACACCATACATGAGGACAAGGTCCCCCGTTTTTAATTCTTTTTGCTTAAGGTTTTTATCAAACCAGTGTTTCCTGTGTAACTTTTCGACCATGAGCCCATGTGATGCTATCAACCAGGTCTCATCCAGTTTTTCTAAGTCAATTAGCCTTTCAGCTAATGCATTCTTAGTTAGATGCTCCTGTACAGCAATCCTTAAGCTCGGGACTAGGTATTCCATGGGCATAACCGCTTCAACACCATAAGCTAGACGGAAAGGAGTATATCCCGTCGCTACCTTATATGATGTGCGGTAGGCCCAGAGAGCTGCTGTCAGCTTATGCTCCCAGACTGCTCGATTTACTTCCAACGTTTTTGTCAAGATAGTACACAAAATCTTGTTGGTACTTTTTGCTAAGAATCTTGCAAGTGAATGATTAATCACCTCATTGATAAAATGTGAACCGCGATTACTCACTAATTCTAATGAGCAGCCAAACCTTGATATGATTTGCTCATATACAAATTTTGCAGTTGTTCGCACATCAGCTTTCTTTGAAGCTCTGGCTTCCGCCCACTTCGTGAAATAGTTCGTGGCCACGATTATGTACCAGGCTTGGGATGGATGTGCCGCTGGACTAATCGGCCCCACAACATCTATCCCCCATTTCTCAAATGGTTGCCTTACGATGATGGGGGTTAGCATCATCTTGTCCTTCTATTGTGGAATAGTGAAACGTTGACATTCCTCGCATCTTTTGACAAACTCTATGGCATCTTCGAATAATGTAGGCCACCAGAGTCCAGCTTGAAGCACTTTTTAAGCTGAAATTTCTCCAGCAAAATGCCCGCCTACTATCCCTGAATGAGACTCTTCCAATATGATTACGAATTCATCCTCTCTTATGCACCGTCTGAGCACATCGTCCTTGCCTAGCCTATATAGTTCTCCCACAAATCTAGTGCTGCAAGCTTGATAAGCTGCCGCATCTTATCTTTGTTCAAGGGTATAAACCATAAGCTAGATACTCTAAGATCTCTTCGCTCCACTCAACTACCATGTCCAACTTAAATAAACAAGCATCAGGAAGGTCATCATCAACACCAGTTGTGTTGGTTCTCCATTTGGAATTCTGGACTAGTGGTTAGTCAACACATGCTGTGTTCCCTTTCTTACTGTGATAGTAAAGTCGAATTCCAACAACAATAGTAGCCACCAGGTGATTCTTCCCATGGTGCAAGGTTTATTCACTAGGTATAGTAAGGCTTGATGGTCTACAAAAAATACAAATTTATTGGCCAAGAGATAATGTCAATATTTCTTGACGGCGTAGACCATGGCCAATCCTTCTCTCTCTGTAGTGGTGTAGTTCACCTCTGCATTATTCAACTGACGACTAGTGAAGCAAACTAGATAGTCCAATTTGAACTCAACAGGTTGGGCTAGCACGCAACCAATAGCAAAATTTGATGCATCGGTGTACGTGAAATATGAGATCCCAATTGGGGGGTTGCAAAATAGGCACGCTTGCCAAGGCTTGCTTCAGATGATCATAAGCTTCGTGACACTCCTCAGTCCACTCAAAGACAGTGAGAAGTTTGTACAAAGGTCTGGCTATCTCAGCATAAAAAATGATGAAGCGTCGATAATACCCCACATGACCCATAAACCTTTGCACTCCTTTGTAGGTGGTAGGTGGTGGTAGCTCCAAGATCAGTCTGACCTTGCTATCATCAGTGGTGGATATACCACTCTTTAAGACTATGTGTCCTGTAAGATTCCTCCCCAGCCTCTCATGATGTCCAGCATCTTCCCCTGTAATCAAATCCCTCTTCAAAATATATAAAAGATCTTGTTTCTACCAGTTTTGGCCTAGAGAGAGAAAATCTTCTAGAGAGTGGTAATTTAGTTTTTAAATATTTTTGGATGAAAAAATATCTCTTCTTATTAAAATAAGTTCCCCCAAAATAGAAGTTCAAAAAGATTTTCAGAAGGTGCATTAGAGATCAAGTATAATCTATCCAAGAGGCCTTATCCTAGGGTTCCAGATTTTTGAAAAATTTTAAATTAAGGTTCCTATGGACCAATAAGATTCATCCAAATGTAGGGAGGAGATAAATGGAAGAATAAAAGAAAAATCCCCCAAAAATGAGTAAATACTCGCATAAGATGAAGAGTTGACTAAGGACAAGATTAATAGTTAAAAAAGAGAGATATTTAGAAGAAATGATGCATTTTTGACACCTCAGTATGGGGGAAATCCCCTCATGAAGGAGGCATCTATTTCACATGTGTGGGAGAGTTTTAAACTCCCAAACAATGAGATATTTTTATCTCTCCTCTCTCCTATTTCAACTAGATCCAAAAAGTGGACTAAACTGACCTAAAAATGGTCAAAAATTGACCAAACTGATCTGGAAAATTTTAGAATCAGTTGGCTTGGTTAGAAGCTCACTTTTTCCTATAAATAGAAGCTTCCCCTTTGTTAAATCTCAATAGTGTTTTTGCACTGTTACCCTACTTCTCCCAAGAGCCAAAAACTATGAATTTACTCATAATTCATTAGTTTTTGACCTTCCCTCTTCTAAAGATTGGTGGGGCCACTCTTGTTTCAAACAAGAGTAGATCCCTCAAACCATCAAGCCAAAGGAAAGCTCTCAAATTCTCCTTGTAAGTTGGAGATTCTTCTCTTTTCTATTTCATTTTATAGTTTTTTATGATTTTTGTCTTCTCTAATATGAATATGATGTTATGCCTCATTAAAAAAAGGCATTTCCCTCTCTTCTTTAGTAAATCCAACCATTCTTTATCCTAGATGAATGATTAATGGATAAAATCAAGTTTTTTTTCATAATGTTTCTCTTGAATAAGTAGAAAATGTTTACATTAAATTGATTTAAATACTCTTGGTGAAATTCGAATTAATTTTAGAGAGTTAAAAATTAAAAAATGGTCAGCCATACAAAGGAGGTTATGGTGAAATTTTCTAAAATTGTGTAAAATAAGTTTTACTTTTCTTTTAATTCAAAAAGAGTAATTCCCTTCGTATATGTATTCTTAAAGTGTTATTTTTCATCCTAGGTATAGAAAAATGCATACTAAAAATATTTTATTAAAAAAAAGTGTTACTTTCTTAGAATTAAATTCTATGCATAGAGGGAAACATATTGAAATTTTTCATTTTGATTATAGAAGTGTTATTTTCATCATAAATTATTTATATGCATAAATGGATGCATAAAAGAAATTCTTTTATATTAAAAGAGTGATTTTCATCATAAATGATCTGTATGCATAAATATATGCATAAAAGATTTTTTTTATATTAAAAGTGTGATTTTCATCATAAATGATTTTTATGCATAAATGGATGCATAAAAGAAATTCTTTTATATTAAAAGAGTGAGTTTCATTATAAATGATTTATATGCATAATTATATGCATAAAAGATTTTTTTATATTAAAAGTGTGATTTTCATCATAAATGATTTTTATGCATAAATGGATGCATAAAAGAAATTCTTTTATATTAAAAGAGTGATTTTCATCATAAATGATTTGTATGCATAAAAGATTTTTTTTATATTAAAAGCATGATTTTCATCATAAATGATTTTTATGCATAAATGGATGCATAAAAGAAATTCTTTTATATTAAAAGAGTGATTTTCATCATAAATGATTTGTATGCATAAATATATGCATAAAAGATTTTTTTAATTAAAAGTGTGATTTTCATCATAAATGATTTTTATACATAAATGGATGCATAAAAGAAATTCTTTTATATTAAAAGAGTGATTTTCATCATAAATTATTTTTATGATAATAAAAGTGTGACTTTCATCAGAATTGGATTTTATGCATAATTAGATGCATATAGAATTTTTATAATTAAATAAGGGTTCTCTTTAATCCTCTGTTAATTTTTGCAAAAATTAAAAAAATGAATAAGTAGATAATATGTGAGAGGAAATTCTACCGTTTCATATTCACTAAGATGGGAATGAAAAAATTCAAATAAACTATCGAAGTCGGAGATCGAGATAAATGATTATTTTATTTCTCCTAGGAATTCATGTTTGCTTTAGAAATCTGTAAGCAAATATTCAATGAACGAAATTTAGAAAAAGAGAAATTGTAATATTACCTTTCGAGAAAGATAGTTTAGGAAGAACCTTTCCAGACTCAAACTCTGATTCAGACTTTTGACCAAGGCTTAATTCCTTCATCAGTTTTGATCAATGACGATGTGCCCAGTTCAGGAAAAATGCACTCAAATCACCCACCGAATCTAAAACTAAGTTGAGACCTTTGATTTTGATTTGAGGATCAAGATTATAGAATTCGAGGAATTTTGCTTGGGAATCCAGACCTGTAATCTAGAAGTATTGGGATACGGAATTAAGATATAACCATTGTATTCAAAAAAAAATCAAAACTGAAAACTTGCATAGAAACCCTGTTTTCTTAAAGGAATGTCTTACGCCAGAATGCTGGAGGGAGCATTTGGCATACGTGTTTATCTAAGGGAAATTCGGTTGCAACAACTGGTGGGGAGTGTTCAAGGGACAGCTCACGCGGCAAAAACCTGCCCAAGTCTTGACCAGCCTGGTGCCACAACACCTAAGGAGGATCCTGGAGGGTTATGACCAGGCGATGCACGGGCTCGCGGTGCTTAGGACACCCATGCATATGTCGTGGAAGATATATATATATATATATGTTGACGGAATGATTATTGTAATCTGTTATACTGGATCTCGTTGTTGCTGACAAGCTGGTCCCAACGGAGAGTCCAGAGTGGTACTGTTTTGTGAAACTAGGGATTAAATGGAAAGTTTGAGTTATGAAATCTGTGACCATATCTGTTTTATCAATGGATTATTTTTATATTACAGTTTTAAAGAGGAGTGTGTGCGTATCTGTTTTCTAAAGCTAAAGTTAAGAAAGGCATTCAATTATGGGTGGGTGAGTACTTGTTTGGTTCTACCGATTCTAGTGGTAGGGTGGTGGCTAACCCATGGGCCGGATGGGGTTAGGCTGGAATCAGTGGAGTTTTAATAATCAAATTGAAAAATCTTAGGATTACGCTAGGATTCGAGTAGTTAGTTAATTCCCTAATAAATTTCTCAATTGAGTGGATCAACGGCTGTGCCTGATCTTGATTAGGAAAAAAGCGTTGAATTGCTCAGATGATTAAATTATATCAGTGATAGTTTCCTTTTATCTGGTTTATTCAGGTGGAGGATAGTTTAGATTTTGATCTCGTTAGAAAAACTGGTGGAATCGTCCCCGCTTTCCGGGCATGGGAAATTTTCCCGGTTTCGGTTTTTGGAGTGACCACCATCCTAGTCTCGTGCCCAGACATGCGTAGGCGAGGCCCCAACAAGTAAGAAACCCTGCCCCGCACATGAGGGGGCTACTTCTACTGTCAGCTACCGGGAGTCTAGTATGCGGAGGGGGCAGAGGGACCTCACATGTCCCAATATCACACCATGCTTGACCCAAAACTGGCACCTCAAAGGGTTTAGTGATATACGATATAATCGCGGCGACATTTAAACACTTTCCTCAAGCAAGCCATGTGCACATAGATCATCAAAGAATACCTCCAACCACTTTTGTAAGTAGTCCTTAAAAGTTGTGCACATCAACCGTTGAAAGGTTGCAGGGGCATTTGTGAGACCGAACGGCATAACCTTGTAAGAAAATGTCCCCCACATTGTGTTGAAGGCTGTCTTATGTTGGTCTTCTGGTGCTATGAACACTTGATTGTATCCGAAAAACCCATCCAAGAAGCTATACACTTCCCTCCCAGCCACTCTTTCCAAAACATGTTCAGTATAGGGTAATGGGTAATGGTCCTTCCGAGTGGCTGCATTTACTTTTTTAACATCGACTCGTACTCTGAGAATGTGGTGTTTAGTGATCTTCCCATCGAGAATGTGCACATAGATCATCAAAGAATACCTCCAACCACTTTTGTAAGTAGTCCTTAAAAGTTGTGCACATCAACCGTTGAAAGATTGCAGGGGCATTTGTGAGACCGAACGGCATAACCTTGTAAGAAAATGTCCCCCACATTGTGTTGAAGGCTGTCTTATGTTGGTCTTCTGGTGCTATGAACACCTGATTGTATCCGAAAAACCCATCCAAGAAGCTATACACTTCCCTCCCAGCCACTCTTTCCAAAACATGTTCAGTATAGGGTAATGGGTAATGGTCCTTCTGAGTGGCTGTATTTACTTTTTTAACATCGACACGTACTCTCAGTTTCCCATTCTTTTTAGGCACTATGATAATTGGTGACAACCAATCCATATGTTCGATCTCATAGATAAAGTCCACAGCAAAATGACCTTATCGATTTTCTCCTTTACAATTGCTACATACTTCGGATTCATCTGATTCTATTTCTGCCTGGCTAGTCTCGAATCTTCCATGATTGGAATCGTATGTTGTACCACCTCCGACGGTACCCCTTTCAGTTCCTTGTGATTCCATGTGAAACAATCCTTATATTCCTTGAGGAGAACACTGAGCTCTTCTTCCTCTGCGCAGGAGTCAAATCCTTAACAATGTATATGGGCCGTGCTTCTTTCCCTGGTCCCGCAATATCAACCTCCTTGACTTCTGTCGAGCCATCATATGATGCCGACATCCCCTCCTCTTTTACCCTAGAAGCTGTCAGCTTGCCGCGTATAGTTCTTGAAATGGTCGGGTACTGAAAGGTTTGTCCTCATTGTCACTTTTGGCTTTTGCCATGATCTTCTTGGCCTCATGCCCTACCTCTGCTAAGGCCTTGTTGTGTTTTCGGTGCCTTGCTTTTGTAAGCTTGGGTGCATCAGTTTCTTGAAGGGCAATTTTCTCTTTGTGTCTCCCTCTGATATTTTACTCAACTCCTCGCCCCAGTCCTTTGAGAATTCATCATGTACTTTCATAGCCTCAAGGTATCTCAACCATTGGGCATCCATAGGTCTGCTTCGTTTTGCCACAATAATTTCTGTACTTGATATCTCCCCTGATGATTCCTCATCTAGTGTCTACCAATTAACCATGTAGATAGAAGTCGTGGTTGGGGACGGTTGGGGACGGTTCCAGATTCCAAATGCTGGGTTCCCCTGGGCTGTATTACATCAATGGTAGTCAACACATGCAACCAATTTCCACTGAAGTCCAGAGGAGGTAGTGACGCATACATTCTCGTTTCCTCCTCCTCCTTGGTTTCCCCCTCCATAGGTTGGTATATCTGTATGGATGTGGTTTGCTCCGTTGTTGTGACCGAATCATTACCATACAATTGCCCTTCCATGGGGTGTGCTTTCCATGCTCTTAGATCAATCTTCAAGATTTGTGAATCCCTACATACATAAACATGATCCAAGGCCCAATCATGCACCAATTTGGATTCCCTCATGAAAGGTCATCCCAATATTATGTCATATGTATCAGGTTGGCGTAGGAAGTCCATGACCACAAATGTATGAGGACGATAGCGAAACGTAAAAAAGTTTGAATTTAACATTCTCCAAGAGCCCAATGGGTCTCAAAGATGCTCCTCAGCCATTTTAATGATTAAATCTAATTTTTTTAGATCAGGTTTCCCCCAGTTTTCCTAGCAACATTCGGTAATTATGCTAACCCCTACCCCACCATCCAGGATAGCCAATGCTTGGTATCCATTATGATGAATCAGGATGGTAGCATTCTCTACATGTTGGATAGGATCCCTGTCCCCATAGAACTTTTGAACAAGTTTTGAAATGATATGGAGTTTCATCTGGGAAGGTTGGGGTTCTAGAGTAGATCCCACTTCCTTGACCATCCCCTAGCCATCTCTGCTGCCATATTTAACATGTCTACCCTTGTGGCCACATTAAGGTCCATGGCTGGATCGTTTCTAGGCCTCTGAGGAATTGCTCAGAGGCTCTACTCTAGAACCCCGACCTTCCCATATGAAACCCCATATCATTTCAAAACTTGTTCAAAAGTTCTCTAGGGATGGGGATCCTGTCCAACATGTAGAGATTTTTGAATCCACTTGTGAAACCTATCCACATGTGAAACCACATATCATTTCAAAACTTATTCAAAAGTTTTCTGGGGACGGGGATCCTATCCAACATGTAGAGATTTTTGAATCCACATGTGAAACCTATCCAACACAATGCGCTACCAGAATGCAAAGGCAATAATGAATACTATGCAATGGGAGATGAAACTCAAAGAGGATAGAAAAAACAAAGGTGTTTCCCCGGCAGCAGCAGCGCCAAAAAAATTATGGGCTACCACACCTCCAAGAGGGAACTCTACACATTCACCTAATGGATGAGCAATAGATCACAACCGTCATGGGGTGCTTACCAATGCTTTGATCTCGAGTCCCTTGAGGCCTCCAAGCTCGCTTGTCAAGCTCCAAACTCCAAGCTCCACCTCCACACTATCATCATGGGGAGTTGCTCACACCATCACATAGATCAATCACACTCTCTCTTACTCTCTCATACAAGCACAAGCACACAAGCATGAAAGAGGCACAATGCTAGAATGCTCTCACTCCTCACTCTCTCTCAAGTCACAAGGGAAGAGCTCTCCATAACACAAAGGGGATTGTGTCCTTTTCATTATGAGAAAATGCCTTATATACAAAGCTCCAAACTCCAAGCTCCACCTCCACACTATCATCATGGGGAGTTGCTCACACCATCACATAGATCAATCACACTCTCTCTTACTCTCTCATACAAGCACAAGCACACAAGCATGAAAGAGGCACAATGCTAGAATGCTCTCACTCCTCACTCTCTCTCAAGTCACAAGGGAAGAGCTCTCCAATATCTCATAATGTAGAACCTTTATAGTGCCTTTTCATGACACTTATTAATGTCCTCAATTGAGGATCATGTTGTTAATCTAAATGGGATTAACAAATGGGTTGGTGAAGAATGCAAAACCCTCATTTATAGAAAAAAGGCTAAGGATTTTTCCTAAGCCTTTCCAAAGGAAACAACTCAGCAAAGACCCTTGCCACCCCCTTCCCCAACAAGAGCTTTGACCCCGGCAAAAAAATTATGTTTACCCAAGCTGAAATCAAAGTCGAGTGTGGGATCAAAGTTAAGCCTCTGAGGCTAGAGGACCCGAAAGACAAGATTCTTACTCCAATTTGCCATCAAAATCACGAGAAAGCGTAGATGCTTCGGATGTTAGCAACCAAGACACATGATGAGTGATTGCCCAAAACTCTCATGTTATTGTTACTTTTCCAACTCAAAGTACCCCACGATCCTAATACCAGAGAGCTATAGCTTCAATGCATGATAATCAAGGATCCCCACCTCAAAATTGGGGAAACTAGAGAAGATAATTTTCAGCTAAATCAACTGCATCTAATGCCATTATGACTAGGAGGAAGAAGAAAGAGACAGGATTTATGCAGCTATTGAGCATCAGGGTCAAATTAATAACTTTTTTGTAATTCAAAACCCAACTAATTGCCATGGTAAGAATTTTAAGTTTTAGGTTGATTGAAGATGCACTCATTCATTCATTTCCCCTGGATGCTTGTGCAAATTAATAATTGACTAGAATCAAGGTAAACCAATGCGAGTGGAACTAGCTAGTGGGAAGATTCTTTTCACATGCCATGAGACGGACATGATTCGGTTCTCTCTAGATGGAAACTTGATTAAGTATAAGTTTAGAATTTTTCACTCAAAGGTATATGATGAAATTCCATGCTTCGGGCTTATGAGATTGGCCTAGGGACCCTCTCATCCACACCTAAATCCTAGGAACAATGCATGTACAAGCTATTAAGAATGGTGAAATGTGTACGTGTATTACATCTATGTTTGCTTGAAGAAAGATATGGAGTGAGGCTTTTTTCATGCTTGCTTGATTTTTTTGTGGTCACCTTGCAAGGTCAAAGATGCCCAAAACCATTCCCACAAGGTTGTGCACATGCCAGTAGGTGTTAAGTTCAGCCCGAGCACTTTTATATTATTCAACTATGTGTTTTTTGGTGCTAATTCTATTTTTTTGTAGGTCTTCAATAAACTATGGCTGCCCACACTTGATATTAAGTTTGGGTGTTCACATTCACACTTCATTGAAAACCTGATAGTGGACAGTGGACAATTTATAATAAAAATTTATGGACAAAAGGTGGACAAGGACATGTCTCTTGCGTGGCCTTATTACTGCAAGTAAGCCCCCATGACACCATCTCACCCACATAAGCCACCATGCCACCATCTCTTCAATGCGTGAAGCAACCTTACTGCTACTCTTACTCATCTCTCTGTGCAAAAAGGCTACAGTCCCTCTCTCTGCATGTACAACCTGATTCTCTCCTCCTCATTGTGTGCAAAAACATATGCTATCAACTCTTTCTCCCCCTTTCATCAGCTGGTTGTGATCAATAGCTTTTAGCAAATCTTATAAACACAAGCATTCAACCTAACCTGGTTGTGATCGAGAGCTTTTAGCACATCTTATAAACATAGGCATTCGACCTAACCTTGTCTCTTTCAGTAGCAAAAGAAGAGGGAAGAGGAGAGCTCACAAGTAAACTATTTTGCAAGGGAATGATTGTGTCTTGCTTATTGTTGTCAAAAACTGTTTACATATACAAACGACTAGTTTTCACATTACGCTGGCCAAACTTAAAATGGTTCGGCTTCTATTACTAGTCTCTAGCAACTATGTACATTAAAGTCAATAGACTTTCCCTATTTAACATTCAGCACAGTTTAAGACTACTTTCTATGTTCCAGCACCATCTTACAAAAGTTAAGTGCCCATTCAAGTGGGTAAGATGGCGAAGTGCCTTATGATAGGAGGTCAGGCAAGCAAAACCATGTTAACATATGGAGTGGTTATGTGCCCCCCTTCCTAAGTCCTCGCGTCACCCAAGTCAATGGTGAAGTTGCTGCCAAGGTAAAAAGTTAAACATGGTCTAGGATACGACATGAAGTTGGAGGCTAAGGTTAAGTGGTAGAGTTCAAGGAGGCTGATCCACAACCGGCTGTAGGGTAAAGTGTTTTTTGGGCAGTATGGAAAGTGATAGGTGTAAGAACTAGAGCTTCATCACATAATTGTTAAAGTGGTGTGAATTCTTTAACATGAGGTGATCTACATGGCACAAGATGAGAGTATGTCATGATCTCACCACATGATGCAAAGAGATGAGGCTTGTTCATATGGCGAGAAAACGTCGGCCAGGGCAAGGTTATGTTGGTGTTGAAGTGGAGTCAAAGTAGAGGACATGCACAGAAGCTCATTAGAGGTACTTGGTGTAAGGTCAAGGATTCTCCAAGCACTAGATCATACCTACAAGGTCAAGAATTCTCCATGGGCCAATCTTTTGCCTACCGTGAGCTAGGCTTGTGCCCGCCATGGTCCCTCCATCTATAAATTTAACAAGAGGGTTAGCATTAACAAGGTTAGTTTTATAGGTGCATGTGTTTGTGTGTGTCATGATATGCAAGAAGTGAAAATGTGATGCCCATAGTGAAATATGATGGTGATGTCCATGGGCAATGAGGGCAAAAGGTATGTCCGTGTGTGTGTGTGTGTGTGTGTGTGTACACTTCTCCAAACCAAGACTTATCCAACTCAATTGTTTTCTTTGACTCTCTTGGATTTCTTTCTTTGACATTTACTTGACATCCTTGAGTCAAGATAATTAGATTGTTTTAGGCATGGTAACAAACTTTACACATGGTTGTGCACCCACAACTATAAAGGACCCGGGCAACCTCTATGTCTCAAGGAATTTGTCATTGTTGAGCACTTGGATTAGAGTGCATCACTAGGTGGTGTGGTTGAAGACAAGGCCCCATGCACTAGTCTTGTTAATTGGTGGGAAGGTCTAGGCAATGGGTTGTACCATGGGCTAGGTTTGCGCCTGCCATGGTCACCCCATCCAAAAATGTAGCTAGAGGGTTGTCGGTGATAAGGCTAACACAAGTTTGTGAAACAATAGCGGCTATGTGTCTATTACATGCAGAGCCCGTGTATATAATATTGTAGGTGGCATCATGCATGGGCATTGGGTTAAATTGGGCCCATGTAGAAGCTTTTTCCGATGAAAATGCCAACACTCTACTTTCTTTAACACTTATCTATTTTCTTTCTTTGACTCTTACACATGGTTTGAGATAGGGAATTGGTGGTTGATATGTAAAGAGACAAGAGTGTTGTACAGTGTTAAAGGTTACTTAAGGTGGTGTGGCCAAGTGGAGGATGAGGCTTGGGATGTTGATAAGTTCAAGGTGCCCTCATCCACTAGGGGTACGATAACCATACCAAAGAGAAGTGAGCATTAGGGTCTTTCTTCATGCTTAACAATGTAATCCGTGACTCTGATCCATCTGAGGATGATGCTCTCTCTCATGGTACCCATAACAAGACACACATAAAACTTGCATGATGTAGATTTAGATCTAATAAGAACCTCCGCTTCAAAATAATTGTGATGGTCATAGATTGGGAATTGTTTGCTGTTGTAATGGTTATTGTGGATGATGCAAGGAGTGGGTGAGCTAATGAGGTCCATCTGAGGATGATGCTCTCTCTCATGGTACCTATAACAAGACTCACATAAAACTTGCATGATGTAGATTTAGATCTAATAAGAACCTCCGCTTCAAAATAATTGTGATGGTCATAGATTGGGAATTGTTTGCTGTTGTAATGCTTGACAATGTAATCTGTGACTCTAATCCATCTGAGGATGATGCTCTCTCTCATGGTACCTATAACAAGACTCACATAAAACTTGCATGATGTAGATTTAGATCTAATAAGAACCTCCGCTTCAAAATAAATGGATCATGGTGTATGACCCCCTTCTTTTGAAAATCCATCACCACAAGCATGTGGTGGAAGCTTAGTCCAAAGGTTTTAACCTTTACACCTAAAGGATGCCCAAATGTTCAGATGTGTTCCCTTTGGCAAGCTCCACCTAAAGGATGCCCAAATGTTCAGATGTGTTCCCTTTGGCAAGCTCCACCATGAGGCTTATGCCTACAAGTGGTGTGGGTTGCTTCCCCATGCCTCTTAGTAATCCTTGGTGATTATGCTAACCACAATCTAAGATTGTGGAGAGCGTCATTCCTTTATAAATGATAAGTAACATGGATCTCATTTCATCACTTTTGAAATGGTGCCCTAGCTTTTTCATGGGCACTTCATGGGTGCTTTTGGCTACCCTTTTGTTTTGGGTAAGGAAGGAGAGCTCCTTCATCACTGCATCTAGTAATGTGGAATGTGGTCAGATTGTTTTCAAAGGAAGAGGCTCCAAAATTGGCTCTTTTTACGGCCTCTTAATAAAGGTTACGGTTCTTATTGAGGCCTTTGACGGCCACTCAGGTCCCCTTATTGGTTTTAAAGGTTGGCTCTAGAATAGGGTTAGGGATCTACTCAAGTGGGGTCAATGATTTATACTTGGCCACTTGCTCAACTATTGGCTCTAGCTTTAACCTGCACCTTGTGTATAAGACCTTGTGTATAAGCTCTTGGGCTTGTTTCATTCACTCTTTTTCCACAGGGTTGGGATACTCTCTAAGTTTCTTCAAAAGGTTTTTGTAGTCAATGGGTTTCTTCTTTTTGGGAAGAGCTGGTTTGAACGGGAGATCATTCATTGTTTCACGAGGGAGGTAGCTTCAGAGCTATCATTCGAACCACTTTTAAATGTCATGAAGTTGTTGCCTTTGACAATTAATTGTGCATTGTGTTTATGTGTGCTCTTCAAGGTCTTCTTATTTAACATGTTAGAATCCGCACTTGTAACATGTGCCTCAATATGGAATGACACTGGGGTTTGGCACTGGATTTGGGGATGGAGTTGGGGTTTAGCATTGGATTAAAGGATGCATTTGGGTTTTGGCATTAGATTTAAGGATGAAGTTGGGGTACTTTGGTGCGACGGAGGCTCTTTGTAACAATACTCAGCAATATGGTGTGGGCCCGTATAATAGAAACATTGAAGAGGCGGCATGCATGCCATATTGTTGAGGTCTGGTCTCTCGCTCTTTGTTACACCGTGGCTTCAAATAGAGAGGTATAGTATATAGCTAGAGGTTGCTCATATTTCTCATATGACTCATAACTCTAGTAATGTGGAATGTGGTCAGATTGTTTTGAAACGAAAAGGCTCCATAATTAACTCTTTTTACAACCTCTTAATAAAGGTCACGGTTATGATTGACGGCCACTCAGGTCCCCTTATTGGTTTTAAGGTTGGCTCTGGAATAAGGTTCTGATCTACTCAGGTGGGATCAATGATTTATACTTGGCCACTTGCTCAAGTCTTTCAGCTTGCACCTTGTGTATAAGCTCTTGGGCTTGTTTCATTGGCCCTTTTTCCAACACAGGGTTGGGATACTCTCTGAGTTTCTTCAAAAGGCTTTTGTATTCAATGGGTTTCTTCTTTTTGGGAAGAGCTGGTTTGAACGGGAGATCATTCATTGTTTCACGAGGGAGGTAGCTTCGGAGCTATCATTCAAACCACTTTTAATTGTCACGAAGTTGCTGCCTTTGACAACTAATCATGCATTGTGTTTCTATGTGCTTATCATTCAAACCACTTTTAATTGTCACGAAGTTGCTGCCTTTGACAACTAATCATGCATTGTGTTTCTGTGTGCTCTTCAAGGTCTTCTTCTATGGCATGTTAGAATCCGCGCTTGTAACATGTGCCTCCATATGGAATGACACAGGGGTTCGACACTAGATTTGGGGATGGAGTTGGGATTTGATGTTGGATTTAAGGATGCAGTTGGGTTTTGGTGCTAGATTTAAGGATGAAGTTGGGGTACTTTGGTGCGACGGAGGCTCTATGTAACAACACTCAAAAACATGGTGTGGGCCTATAGAATAGAAACATTGAAGAGGTGGCATGCATGCCATATTGTTGAGGTCTCTCGCTCTTTGTTACATCGTGGCTTTAAACATAGAGGTATAGTCTATAGCTGGAGGTTGCTCAGGATATCCATATGAATCATATTTCTCATATGACTCATAACTCTCCTATTATGGACTCTCTAGTCTATTAGTAATATCACCGAGTATTGTTATATACTCATGTGGTTCTAGTTGGTGTGGTAATACCAGATGTGAGTATAGCATTGGTGGTGGTCTCTACACACCTCTCGGTGAAGCATTTTAATAAGTGGGCATTGGATTGTGTGCTGGTAGTCACGGTCCTTGGAGTTATATACCCATAGTATATACAGGTAGTCACGGTCCTTGGAGTTATAAGGTAAATACCATCATATCTAGGCCTCAAGCAAGTCAGGGATTCCATACAATTGCGGTACTTCCATCTAAAGACCCAATTACCAATTTATGAATTTTTATTTTGAATATCAATTTGCATGAATTTCATCACACAATTACAATCTTTTACTGGTACTTCATAAATTCTTGACATTTCTTGCTTCTTGGTTGATCCACTTTAGCCAATTCACTCTGATACCAGCTGAAAGATCCCTGCCCCCTTCGTGCAACGAAACCGGGGGTGCTAGTAGCGGAAGTAGCACTTCTTACGCAGGGCAGAACCTCTCACTCGGGGCCTCGCCCCACGGATATCCGGACAGGAGGCTAATCCCTCGGTTCTTCCAAAATTGAACCCGGAAAAACTTCCCTCGCTCCCAGCAGACATAGGCAATTCCTCCATGATATTTTATTCTAATGTAATCAAGGTCTTCACTAACCAAACTGATCCAACCGAACCCGCAAGTCTCATGGTCAGATCAAGGAAGAGACTTGCACTTGGATCATAGAGACCAACGCTTTTTCCCTCGTCTCAAGAGGCACAGCCGTTGTTGATTCTTTTCCATAGAACAAGGACTATCCGAGATTTACTTCATCTATCGTAACATAACAGAATTGAGTCTCATTTTAGGGATCCATTAGTCCAGCCTATAACCCCATCCAATCCCATGGGTTAACCAACCGCCCAACCACTGTAGTGATAGGATCCATTTAGAAATTTGGTTATGTTTTGCCCCGGGTACCAGGGAAAAGAGTTCCCAGGCCCCCTAGCCGGCACTTCAAGCAAACTTCAAGATAGTCACACCACTTACACACCCAAAATGAAATTGCCTATTTCACAGATTCAGCTGTCTTTAAAACAATCTTTTAATGAAACCATAGTATCACTGATCATAATCCTCCAAAATATCCAGCTTGAATTCTAAATTCTAATCATTCCTTCATCGGTGTACCTATGGCGTCATTGGCAACCAGAACGCTCACCACCTACTCACTCAGGGGCCTTTTCAATAGTTCCTAGATCATAGTACCCAGAAATATAATCACATAAGAAAAATCCAAATGGACTCTCCATTGAAAATCAGCAAGATCACCCAGCAGACACGGGCGATTCCTCCAGGATATTTTTATTCTAACGTAGTCAAGAGCCTTAACTAACCAAACTGATCCGACTGAACTCGTAAGTCACATGGTCAGATCAAGGAAAAGACTTGCACTTGGATCATAGAGTCCAACGCTTTTTTCCACATCAAGAGGCATAACCATTGATTCTTTTACATAGGACAAGGGTTACCCGGGATTTACTTAAACTATCGTAACTTAACAGAATTGAGTCTCATTTTAGGGATCCATCAGTCCCATGGGTTAGCCAACCGCCCAACTACTGTAGTGATAGGATCCATTTAGGAATTTGGTTGTGTTTTGCCCCGGGTACCAGGGAAAAGAGTTCCCAGGCCCCCTATCCGGCGCTTTAAGCAAACTTCAAGATAGTCACACCACTTACACACCCAATATGAAATTGCTTATTTCATAGATTCAGCTATCTTTAAAACAATCTTTTAATGAAACCATAGTATCACTGATCATAATCCTCCAAAATATCTGGTTGAATTCTAAATTTTAATCATTCCTTCATCAGTGTACCATTGGCATCATTGGCATCATTGGCAACTAGAACGCTCAATCATTCCTTCATCGGTGTACCTATGGCATCATTGGCAACTAGAACACTCACCACCTGTTCATTCAAGGGCCTTTTCAATAGTTCCTAGCTCATAGTACCTAGAAATATATTCACTTATAAAAATCCAGATGGACTCTCCATTGAACATCAGTAAGATCAACCAACACATCCATATAAAAGAGCCATGGACTCATTCGTTGAGGACCAGCCAACAAGGACAATCAACCAGATCCATGCCCGAGTTCAGAAAACAACTCTAACTCCTTGTTCCATTTTCTTCCTCGACGCACGCGTGGGTATCTTCGGCGACCCAGAGCCCAAGCACCGTATGGTCAGCACCCTCTAGGCTCCTTCGCAGCAAGTCACCTAGCACTTCACTCATAGGCCGCTTCCTTGGTCCCTCATCCACCGTACCAGAAGCGCACCATTTGAATCGAACCAATGCTGGTCAAGACCTCGGCCAACCTTGCTACGCGAGACGTCCTCCGTTGACTCTACGTCAGCTATTGCAACTTTATCACTTAGGTCTCCATGACCTCATTCACAAGATGGTCAAAATGCTTCCCCAAAATTCTTGACATAAAACAATCATTAAAAATAGGTCATAAATACAGTTTCTAATGAACTCTCATCTTTCCACATTGTTCCACATAGTTTCTCGTTATTCCATGTTCTTCTACATCAATTCACATTGCTTAATCCACATCCAATCATATGTATTCCCATCGTCCTTCATCCATTCTCATCTAATCACATTATATTACATCCCATCACATCTATCCTCATCACATCTCATCCATTCTCATCTACCCATATCCACATCACATCTATTCACATCACATCTCATCCATTCACATCTACCCCGATCCACATCACATCACATCACATCCATTCACATCACATCTATCCCAATTCACATCACATCACATCTCATTCATTCACATCTATCCCGATTCACATCACATCCATTTCACATCTATTTACATCTCATCCATTCACATCTATCCCGATTCACATCACATCACATCTCATTCATTCACATCTATCTCGATTCACATCACATCCATTCACATCTATCCCGATTCACATCACATCTCATTCTCATCCATTTACATCACATCTCATTCTCATCCATTTACATCACATCACTTCCTTTCACATATCATCACATCTCAATCTCATCTCATCACATTCACATCCATATCCATTTACATCACATCACATCCCATCCACATCTCTTTGCATCCACATCCATTTACATTACATTCACATCTTATCACATCCACTCACATCTTATAACATCCATTCACATCTTATCACATCCACTCACATCTTATCGTATCTATTCACATCTTATCACATCCACTCACATCCTATCACATCACATTCACATCTTATTCACATTGTAATCACATTTAGTAGCTTTTTCTACTTTGATACCGATGATGGGACTTTTTCTAAATTTTTGCCAATTGCTTGGCCTAGTTAAAGGTACTTTTTCTCGACGGATATTTTCATATTCTTTCTCAAATTTCTCAAGTGAAATATATTCAATATTCTTCTTTTGAGTAAAAGATTCATGGGATTTACAAAATCAATTCTACCCATATTTAACAATAAAATTAATAATGCTCAAAATTTCACTTTTGATAAATACTCATAATTTGAATTATGCTAAAAATTTCTCTTTTTTCATTTAATTTCTTGGATCTCAAATATCATGGAAATTCCTCTTTTTGCATTTAATTGATTGAATTCCAAATGTCATGGGAATTCCTCTTTTATCATGAAATAAATTTATCTAAAATTTCTCTTTTCTTTAATAAAAATATCCATTATTTCAAATATATCAAGAATTCCACTTTTACCATTTAAGTGATTGAATTCCAAATGTCATGGGAATTTCTCTTTTATCATTTGAAAATTTCTCATGCATAAAATAAATTTATCTAAAATTTCTCTTTAAATTCAAATAAAAATATCCATTAATTCAAATATGCCAAGAATTTCACTTTTACCATTTAAATGATTGAATTCCAATTGTCATGGGAATTCTTCGTTTATCATTTAAATTTTCTCATGTATAAAATAAATTTATCTAAAATTTCTCTTTAAATTACATATTAATTATTTTAATATACCAAAATTTTCTAATCTCCATTATCACGGGAATTCCTCTTTTGCATAAAAATAAAAAATACCAAAAAATTTTCTTTTCTTTAATTAATTATTTATACATAAATACTAAAATTTAGTTTTCAATGAATGTGATGAAAATCATTCTTTTAGCATAGGATGACCAATCCTAGAATATGGTAGGAAGTTCTCTTTTCACATTATGCATAAAAATGAGTTATGTATTAATTTCTAAAAATTTTACCATAGTATTACTGATAATTTTTAATATTTCTAGAAAGAATAAGACTTTGTAAGGTGGAAGTCAAAAAAAAGTCATTTTCTTAACCTCTAGCTTAACAAGCTTAGATATTGATTTTGAATTAAGAATTTAACAATGAGAACCATTCATTTGCTAAAGAATTAGTCATAGGAATGACTATTCTTTTGGGAGAGAGAGATATATACATAAAAAGCATCCTAATTAAGCATAAAGATTAACTTTTTATGATGATTAATCATTAAAACTCTTAGAGAAAGCTTGCTTTGCATTAAAAATAACTAAATAAAAACTTCTAAAGCTTGAGAGAGGTTGAGAAGTGATATCATTGAGAATATTAATGAAAACCATGAAATTACTTCTTACCTCTTGATTTGGCTTGCTTCTTTATCTTAGAAGGAAGCCCCTAACCAATCAATTGGTTTAGTATGTTGAGAAGAAAGCTCCAAGGATTGTTGAAGAGAGAGAGAAGCTCCAATCTCTCCAAAAGTAGAGGATTTTTAAGGGATAATAGAAAATATCATTATTTCAATGTAATACTAGCATGGTATAGCTCAAAGATGAGAATACAAAAGAACGAGGGTCTATTTATAGGTGAGGGGGGCCACTAACTGAGTCCAACTAAGTTCTAGAATTTTTCAACTTTAGTTTGGCTGAATTTGGACAAGATTTGGATCAGTTTGCCTCCTTTTTTTTATTTGGTTTGATCCAAGAGAGAGGAGAGATAAAAATATCACAATTTTTTTGAATTAAAAACTCATCCACATGTGTGAAATAGGTGTCTACCTCAAAGGTCTCCCCCTCCTTACGAAGGTGTCAAAAATTCATCATTTCTCTAAAATATCTCATTTTTTTAGTAATAACTCTTAATTTTTAACTAATAAATCTTGTACTCAGTCAACTCTTCATCTTATGTCAGCGTTTACTCATTTTAGGGTTTTTTTTAATTCTTTGGGTTTATCTCATCCCAACACTTGGATTAATCCTATTGGTCTATAGGAACCTTAATTGGACCATAATCCAGAAATTTCTGAAAATCTAGACCCTTAATATTGTATGCACATAATGTGTGCATATACTAGGAGGCTAACCCACATTAGGCTTGTGAGCATGGGAGCATGGGAACAAGCTCTAGTGGAGCATGGGTTAGGACTAACCTTAAGGGTTAAGATTAGGGTCAGGCATCCAAAGGTCACACATGGGAAATGGAGAGTCAAGAGTCACTTGAGGGCCCTCCTATATAATAGAGGCTTGGGGGCTTGGAGGCTTAGGTTATGGTCTCTTGTGTAGAGGTCCATATCTACTCACCTACCATTTTACACTATAGCTACATCCTATTGGATTGGAGTTATACCTCTTGATGGTATGGGACATCAAGTAGAGGTATGATGTATTTCATGTGACATCAAGTAGAGGTATGATGTATTTCATTTATAATTCATGTGTGCATCCCTTGTGCTCGGGGGTGGTCAAGTGGATGAGTTTATGCCTGATTTATGCATGTTTATGCATAACAATTATCTAGAGAGATCTTAGGGTTTTAACAGTGGTATCAGAGCAATCTCTAGTTAATTGTTATTGAATTTTTTTATAATTTTTGGTTTTTTTTTGAAATAAATTTTAATATTTACTAATAAAAATATTATTTTTTTGATTTGTGTTGATGATTTGCACGTGGATCGTCGATATGGCGATTGGAACATGTGTTACTACTATTCAATGGATGAATCGACGTTGCGGGAGAATTCCATGAGTTTAATGCTATTATTCTCTATTTTGTGGTTTAAAATAAGCATTGATGGAAATTTTTATAAAAATTTTAATGTGGATATTTTTGGTAGAATGGATTTCCTAAATTTCTAGAATTTTTAGGAGTTTTTTCTTAATTTTTTAGAATTTTTTTGAGCATTTTTATGATTAAAATGTATTTTTTACACATTTTTGCGGATTTTTCCGCGGGTATGCGATCAAATTTCTGTCTATTTTCTGCTGAAATGCAGTAGGGGACAGCATGTTGATGCATGAAATGCTCTCCCGTGTGCGTGGGATACTCTCCACCTCTCAATTCGGATTTTTCCGTGTGAATTTCTCTTAAAGGGGGATTTTTTAAATTAAACATTAATCATAATCAATGTTAATTATGATTAAGGATTTAATTAAAAACCTTAATCAAAATATTAATGTTAACCTCTCTGTTAACAGAGAGAGAAGAGATGGGAGGAGAGAGAATGGAAGGGAGAAGGAGAGGAAAGAGGGGAGAAGAGAGAGGGAGTTTCTCACTCTCTCCTCCCTCTCTCATTCTTTGCGCCACAGACGGGGGGGGGGGAGGGTTTCGCTGCAGCAAAAAAATCGCCACCCCCCATAAAATTTTTATATAAGCTTTATATTAAAGCTTATTATTATTGTTTTTATTTTTTATTTATTTTTTAAATGAGTTTTTTATTTTTAAAAAAACTTTTGAAAATGTTTCAAAAAAAAGCTTGAAAAAAGCCTGAAAATTATGAGAAATTATGGGATTTGAGGAAAAAATCTCTGGAAATTTCTAATTTTTTTTTTCTCTTTAAAATTTTTGGCTTTTCATCTTCCGGAAAACCTTTGGCTTTCCGTTTTCCCGAAATCTTTTGGCTTTCCGAATTCCGAAAAAACTTTTGACCTTCTGTATTCCGAAAACTTTTGACCTTTCACATTCCAATTTTTTTTGTCTTTTCATTTTCTCGAAACTTTTGGCTTTCCGTATTCTGGAAAAACTATTGGGATTCCGAAACTTTTTGACCGTTCGTATTCTAAATGCGCTTTTGGATAAATTAAAATTTTAAAAAAATAGAAATTAGTGAAAAATTAGACAAAGGTTATTTTAAATTTCGAGAAAATGTGGGGTTGGTGTTTGGCATGTGGTGTGTCCATTCAGGCACCCGTGTGACCATTCAAATTCCTTTAAAATATTTTTTTGACCCAAAAATTTTAAAAATCCATTAAAATTATAAATTTTCATTGGATTTGGGAATTGTCGGGCAGAATTGAAAATTTTGTGAACGATGGGATTCGCAAGAATTATTAGGAATATTCTAGAAATTATTTTAAAAAATCTTAAATTTTTATATTTTTAAAATATCAATGGTGTTTTAGTAAATTAAATTGCTAAAAATTTTCTGAAAAAATATAGGTTTGGAATGCCATAAGATAGGTTTGGTGGAATTCAAAATTATCAAATTTTGAGGCCCAAGAAAATTAGGAAAATTAGAAAAAAATCATGATAATTCTTTTTCTCGAGAATTTAATATTTTCAAGGGTTATTTAATGTTAAAGTACGTTTTCTCGTGCGCTGACATTAGATAGATGCGGGCTATTTGCATATTATTAATACGATTATACCTCATATTAATAGTTATTTCTGTTTGGATTAATTCTAAACGATGTTTTCATGATTTTTTACCATCGTTTAGCCATTCTTTTTGGACATGTTCCTTAATTTCTTTTTGGCTATAAATTGCGTTCAAAGTGTGTTTCACCTTTGACACTTTTCCATGATAATTTATTTTGCACTTATTTAAGTGTCGTTTGTGCTTAATTTCTTAAGCCTAAGACAAATTCTATCATGGGTCAATTGATCGGTTTGTTTTGGTGGATTTTATTGGATGTTTTCCAAGTTTTATATGGACTCATCAGGTTCTGCCTAGTTCACTTGTGTCTAGGGGTTTTTTAATGAGTATTAAACATGTGTTTCACTTGCTTACTTTGGAGTTTTGCTTGAACAACACCACATTCATATACTCCGGATTGATGAGTTGGCCCCCAATTTTAATACTTCTTTTGGCATGATTTATGTCCATTAGATGGTATGCATTGATTTTTATGATCAACTATAGTTTTTATGGATTTGAGGAGCTTATATGCTTTTATTCATGGTTTATAAGGATCTTTTGATCTTTTGGGATAATGATCTTTTGGGATAATTTCATGTGCTTTGATGGTAGCATTTGCCTTTGTTTTTTGCACTTAAATTTGGAATATTTTTCTTGTACTCTTGTACATATTCCAACTCGGATACCTAGTTGTTTATGTATCTAGGTGAGTTATTTTTCTACCCTAACTTTATTATGTTTTGGGTAGTTATCATTAGAAAGGCGCCAATAATTCAAAATCTTTTCTAATGATGTACTCAATAAGGGTTATTCCTTGATGTAGTCTCAGGTATATAGAGACAGATTTAGTATGTGAAAGTCTGGGATAAGGCTATCTTATTCCTTTTATACAGGATTTTATTCATATTTTCCTAGACGGCATACTAGGGAGTTTCAAATTGTTAAGGTATGTGTGGGTGGTATCATGGTGGTATGGGACGCTAGTGATCCCTCACATATATTATCTTATGGGATAATTTGGGCTCAAGATTGTTGCTTTGCTTACATCACTTAACATGTTGACCTCAACATTCAAAGACAATCTCATTTTCTAAATTCACTAGAAGTTATATTGTGGGCATTCTCTAGATAAACTTCTTTTATCTATAACCTACATGTTTTGATAAGGGTAATCTCGTCGGCATTTTCACTTGTTGAAATCTCTTTTTTTAGAGTTCAAACAAGTTTATCTTGTTGTGTTTGGATTAAGGAAATTTGGATTTTTCCTTTGTTGGCATTTCTTTCTCTAGTTTCGTACTTTAGGTGATTTATACAAATCAACCTGATAGGTTTATGGATGAACATATGTGACTCATCAAGATGTTGATGACTCTCTATGTTGGTATGGATAACTCGGGACGTCGTTCCACATGAACTTGATAAGGTACTTGAATTTAGGGAAAGGAAACTTTGTAGTTGACTAATCCCTGAGGTTAAAATTAGGTGGAAAGATAGAGAAATGGAGGATTCGACTTGGGAGTCGGTTGATATTGTTTAGTGCAGTTCTTCTTCTTTTCATTGTTTACAAGAGTGCAATGTTTTGAGAGAGGGGAAGTATGTTATATGCACATAATGTGTGCATATACTAGGAGGCTAACCCACATTAGGCTTGTGAGCATGGGAGCATGGGAACAAGCTCTAGTGGAGCATGGGTTAGGACTAACCTTAAGGGTTAAGGCTAGGGTCAGGCATCCAAAGGTCACATATGGGAAATGGAGAGTCAAGAGTCGCTTGAGGGCCCTCCTATATAATACACGCTTGGAGGCTTGGGGGCTTGGAGGCTTAGGTTATGGTCTCTTGTGTAGAGGTCCATATCTACTCACCTACCATTTCACACTATAGCTACATGCTATTAGATTGGAGTTATACCTCTTGATGGTATGGGACATCAAGTAGAGGTATGATGTATTTTATTTATAATTCATGTGTGCATCCCTTGGGCTCGGGGGTGGTGAGGTGGATGAGTTTATGCCTGATTTATGCATGTTTATGCATAACAATTATCTAGAGAGATCTTAGGGTTTTAACACTTAGGCTAAGGTCCCTTATATCATTTTTAACACTTAGACTAAGGTCCCTTATATCATTTTTAATTGATTCCTAATGCACATTGGAAAGTTCATTTTGACATTTTGTTTTAGGGAAAACTATTTTAGACACTAGGAGGATTTTTATATACAAAGATATCTTAATTTTGGATTACCTCTCTCTAGACATTTTCTCTCTAGGGTAAAATAAGATCTTTCTTCTATTTCACAGAGGAAAATAATTACAAGAACAGAAGGGGAGATTCTTACACCTTTACTTCTTCCTTTACGTGAACTTGTGTAGAAGTCCTGCTACACTAAAGTGTTTTTGTTTTGTGAAGACTATTGATCTTCACCCAAATTCTTCTCTTCAATGACCAGCATTGACACCAAATCTGTGAAGTTGGGAATGTTCTCCCGAGTTTGAATAGACATCTTGAATGCCTTGTATTGTGGCCCAAGACCACGGAGACACACTTCCATCTTATCATCATCAACAACAGAAACACCAATTGATGGAAGGGGTTCCTTAATTCCCTTGATCTTTAAGGCATAATCATTTACATACATATTTTTCTTCTCCACAGTATGAAGCTCATTCTTCAACTAAATCTTTCATGCCTTGGTGTTAGTTTCATATAGCTTCACCAAGGTGTCCCATGCCTTCTTAGGTAACTTGGCATCCTGTATATCCCCCTGTATATCCCCAATCATGGTGTCTTGTATACTAATAGAAAGACAATACATGACTTTCCTTGCTTTTTGATTCCAATCCTTGAATTCTTTTACATTGACAGCAGTTGGATTAATCTTCGGTATCTCTGGTGCCTCCTCATGTTCACCTTCAATGTAGTCCTAGTAACCTTTTCCCATCAGGAAATTTGTCAATCTAAACCTCTAAGCATGGAAGTTGTTCTTCTCAAGCTTCTTTGCAACAATCTGGTTTATTCCATCATTCGACATCTTGTTTGCAACATAAATTTACCAAAAACAACAGTCTTGTTTAACTTGCATAAACTGTTGTATTCTCTGCAGCGATACTATACTGCACCCAAACTGTCACAACTAGTGACCTCAATTTGCATACATACACCCAATGGCAACTTGAGACCACTTTGCACTACACGCAGTGTTTGCACAATCAATTTCCCTTCTTGCAGTTCCAAAAATAGAGTTCTATAGAGAATCAAAACTTACCCGCAGTGCTCGTGAACGTCTACGAATTGAAAAAGGGAGGTCTAGACGCGCTCAAAATGCATTTTTGGACCAAAAAATGTAGTTCAACGAACAATATAGTTGCCCTATAGCTCTGCTCCCACAAAGAAAGCTCCTCAATCAAAGTTTGTTTGCCGGTGCTTCCTGAAGAGCTCTTGACAAGGGTGTAGTAACCAACATAAATGGGAAAGAGTTGATGAAGCTCTTACCCTCGTACCGCTTCCTATGCTTCTCTTGCTTACCGCCCAACCCTTAGCATGAGCAATGCTCTAATACCATGATAAGGTGCAAGGGAGAAGAGAGCTTGAGCTCTTGCAAGCACACACACACTCGCACAAACCCTAGAAGAGAACACACAAGGTAAGAAGTTGAAAATTCTTCTTCTTATTCACATAACAAAAGAGGTCTACAAAGGAGAGAAAGTGACTAACAACATAATAGAGTATATACAAGCGGTCCATAGTGTGAACACGCTAAGTAGAGTGGGTAGGTGTGGACTAGTCCGTGTAGTCGAGCTGTAGAATCTCTAGAGCAAAGATATGTCGGTGTTAGCTACCAAACCCACTAGTGATGTAAATGTCGAACGCTAATTCAAGCGCCTCGTGAGAGTCATCTCATGTTAAGCTTGACATCTCAACAATAATGAATCAAAGGGTAAGTTAAAGAAGAGCTTCCTTGGGCCTATGAATCTCTCTCTCTCTCTCTCTCTCTCTCTCTCTCTCTCCTTTTCTTCACAATCTCTAGTGTTAATCACTTAATGACAATGAATCAAAGAGTAAGTTGAAGAAGAGCTTCCTTATGCCCACTCAAACCTTATTAAGACCTTGTTCAAATCTTAATACTACACTAAAAACTACTAAATAACCTCATTTGTCTTTATTTAAGTCTTAGTGACTGTAATGACATCTTAATATTTATCTTAACATTCCATTAACCTATAGTGGATTAATACAAATGTTGAAATTCACAATTGCAAGAGTATGATATCTAAAGCTTTATTAAGAGAAGCTTAACAATGGCACACTAATTAAGGCAAACAACACTCATAATCCTTCTCATTGCTTCAAGTGCCAAGATATAACTAAATTTATAGGATCTCTGGAGCCTTCTAGATCACATGAAATCCATGCACCCAAGGGCAATACATGTGTGCACACTCTACCCATGTGTCATCATGCGTATAACGTGTGACTCATAAATGCTACACGTCAACTTTGCCTTTTTACATTCTACCACTTACTCAAAACAAGCTTTGATCATTGGGGGTCCAGTGAGTCCTCGGCCTTATGGATGGGGGTGATGATGTTATTAGATGATGAAGGTGGGAAGCCTTAACAACCTTGGGTCTGACTTTATGGATGGGGGCGATGATGTTACTAGATGATGAAGGTGGGAAGCCTTGACAAAGGGCCATGTTAAACATATTGGCTAGTAAGGGGGCCATAGTATTAGACGCATAAGCAATTATGCACGAGTAATGTGCTTGGTGAGTAATCCCTCATGGTGCATAACTATACTAATGTGTAATTGTGTATGGCCTTATTGACATTTAAGACCATGAAGTGGTGCATAAGGTAGTAAATGGCATGCTATGATTATAGATTTAAGAGGAGACTTATGCCACCTCCCTGCCATACCTTGTGTGTATATGCACACTATATATATAAAGTGTATGTGGTCTCTTAAGTAGTACGAGAGAGAGTTTGATATTTGAGAGTACATTAGTGTGTTTTTACTGATGCACGATGTGGCTAGCCTTGGTTAATCAACCCACATTCATACAACAATCAATATTATTTTTTAATTATTGTGTTAAGATAGAAGTGAACATGGCATGATCCTCTCATGAGCATCTACCACAATTGGTTTATGATATCTACCCAAGTGCTCACAAGCTTCTATGAGGACAATGTTCCCAAGTGTGGATGATTGGTCTGGAATTTGGTCATTGCATCTTGAGCACATCTCAAACATTGAGAAGATGGACTTGCATTAACAAACTCATTGTTTGTACAACTCAGTCTCACCAAAGTGTCCATGATGAAGATGAAGGTTTAAGTGACAATTTCTTGATTAATTGAGCTCTTTGTTTTACTCTAGCTCTTCTCCCTAGGGAAGAGTCACCTTGTTAAATGGTGGCATTGATGCAAGACTAAGCATGCGGAGCAATATTTTTTTTAAATCGTTCATTTTGTCAATGGTTTTATTTGCACAAATAAACACAACGAAATTGGATTGATACAAACCTAAGGATGTGATGCACTGATTGGTGCATGATTCATTATCATTGTTGCTTTCAAGAAACAAAGAGACGATGTGATGCACTGATTGGTGCATGATTCATTATCATTGTTGCTTTCAAGAAACAAAGAGACGATGCACAAGCTTGCTCAATGGTGGCATTGATGCTAACTAAGCATACAGAGCACTAATTGGTCAATGATTAGTTCTTGTTATTGCTACAAAGAAAGATAATTGACATTCTGAAATGACATTAGATTATTACAAACCAAAGCATGTATAGCATTCACAAAGTCAATGAGCTAGGTTCATTCTCAATGTTGCTATAAAGAAACATAGAAGACTTTATGGAACAACATATGACTACAGTAAGAAACATTGATTTTGATTGCTTATTAGCACAAAAACAAGGATGCTATTAGAAGTGCACATGCCCAAATTTTAGGGGTAATAGTTAGAGGATCAAGGTGGATGCTCCAATCACATCATTGAGTATAAAAGAAGCCTCTCACATAATTATTGCACAACATCATGATAATCAACATTTGACAAAGTATAGAAGAAGCCTCTCACATAATTCCTGCACATCATGTTAATCAACAGCAGTTGACAAAGTTAATAATTTGACTAAATTAAATCTTATTTTATGCATTAATGTGGTGCGAAGGGAGGGGGCCACATCGTGCATCGTTAATGTAGTCTCAAATATCTGCCTCTCTCGTACTACTTAAGAAACCACATGCACACTCAAATGCTAGCCACAACATGTATCAGTATAAACACATTAATGTACTCTCAAATATTTGCCTCTCTCTTGTACTGCCTTAGAAACCACCACGCACTCTCTCTCTCTCTCTCTCTCTCTCTCTCTCTCTCTATATATATATATATATATATATATATATATATATATATATATATTATCATGGTCATCACTTCGGTGAGACTGAGTTGTACAAACAATGAGTTTGTTAATGCAAGTCCATCTTCTCAATGTTTGAGGATGCAAGTCCATCTTCTCAATGTTTGAGGTGTGCTCAAGATGCAATGACTCAATATCTGTTGATATGTCCCAAATGAGTTTGTTAATGCAAGTCCATCTTCTCAATGTTTGAGATGTGCTCAAGATGCAGTGACTCAATATCTGTTGATATGTCCCAAATTCAAGACCAATCATCCACACTTGGGAAAATTGTCCTCATAGAAGCTTGAGTACTTGGGTAGATATCATAAACCAATTGTGGTAGATGCTCAGGAGAGGATCATGCCAGGTTAACTTCCATCTTAACACAACAATTCAGAAATAATATTGATTGTTGTATGAGTGTGGGTTGATTAACCAAGGCTAGCCTCATCGTGCATCAATAAACACACTAATGTACTCTCAAATATCTGGCTAAGAAAAGCATGTCCATCAATGAATATGCCTTAAAGATCAAGGGCAATATTGAATCCCTTGGGTCTATCAATGTATCAGTGGAGGATGATGATTTGGTGAGTGTTTGTCTATGAATGGGCTTGGCAAAGAGTACAAGCCATTCAAGACCTCCATTGCAGCTAGGGAGAATATTCCCAACTTTTGGGACTTGATATCTATGTTGATCGTAGAAGAAAAGGCTTTAGGTGAGTATTCTTCTTCACAAAGCAAGAACACATCGAAACAGGCCTTCTACTCTAATTCAGGTAGAGGGCGTGGTCGAGGCCAAGGTGGTGGTCGACAAGGAAATCAGAATTCTTGACAACATCAGTCCAATGATTCACAACAGTAATCATACATAGGTGGAAGAGGCTAGTCTAGAGGCAGGGGGAACCAAAGAGGCCAAGGTGGTTGGCAAAGAAATCAAAATGCAAATAGCATAGAGTGCTATTACTGTGGCAAACCAGGACACATGGCAAAGGACTGCTACAAAAAGCAGAATGACATTAAAAGTGGGAAGTTGCAGCACAAGGCAACTATGCATCATCTAGTAAGCATGGAGGTGATGACACAAGTGAGTAGCTGTTTGTGATGCAGCACATGCTTAGTTTCATAACAGGGGATATGTCAGGATCTCAAGATATATGATATGTGGATTTTGGCACCTCTAACCACATTACCAGCCATGCTGAGTGGTTTAAAGATATGCAGAAAATGAAAAAACCAGGTTATGTAGAAACAGGTGATGATACTGCACATCCCATTACACATGTTGGTAAAGTGCCATTGTCTATGCAGGATGACAAAATGAAGTACTTGGCTGATGTACTTCATGTTCTGAATATTACAAAGAACCTGGTTTCTGTTGGACAGATGGTTGAGAAGGGTCTACAAGTGAGGTTTAATCCTCAAGGATGTTTGGTGGAAGACTTCAAAAATAAGCATCGCTTGGTTGCAAAGGGTAAGAGAAATGGCAGGATGTTTACTTTGGATGTGAAGATGCCTGAGATAAATGTAGCCATGTTTGCGCATGGAACGTGTGTCATTGCAAATATTGACATATGGCACAAGCGCATTGGTCATGTGAATGTAAAGCGACTGAACTCTATGCAGCCCAAAATATTGTTGCAAGTTTGCTAAAGTTTAAGGTTGACGATATGCATAAGGCATGTGAAGCATGCCAACTTGGTAATAAGCAGGCCAAACATGCTTTCCCACATGAAAAGCATGTGGGAGAGCATGTGAAGCATGCCAACTTGGTAAGCAAGCCAAACATGCTTTCCCACATGAAAAGCATGTCAGTGCTGCAAGGCCATTGGATGTCATACATTCAGAAGTATGGGGACTGACCAAGACTGCAACAATTGCAGGTTGCAAGTACTATGTTACATTCATTGATGACCACACTAGGAAAGTGTGGGTTTATTTCATGAAGGAGAAAAGTGAGGTGATTGCTCATTTTCAAAGATTTAAAGCCTTGGTCGAGAAGGAAAAAGGCATGCAAATAAAATGCCTAAGATCAGATGGTGGGAGAGAATATTTCTCCAATGAGTTTAGTGATTTCGTGAGAAAGTAGGGAATCAAGAGGCAGTTTAAGTGCAGGTACACTCCGCAAAACAACAGAATGGTGTTGCTTTGCTGAAAGGAAAAACAGGCACATTGTAGAAGTGGCACGTGCCTTGATGGCTGAACAGAATATGCCACATTACTTTTGGGCAGAAGCAGTAGCAACAACTGCTGTGTACATTATGAATAGGACACTCGCTCTGCAGAGCTGTTCATGGTGGTATGAATCCTGAATAGAAGTTTACAGACCAGATGTGTCTAACTTGAAAGTGTTCAGGTGTATTGCATATGTACATGTTCAGGTGTATTGCATATGTCTAACTTGAAAGTGTTCAGGTGTATTGCATATGTACATGTTCTTGATGAAGTGAGAACAAAGCTGGATCCAAAGGCAGAGAAATGCATCTTTATTGGTTATGCTATGGAGCAAAAAGGTTATAGATGCTATAACCCTACCACTTGTGAGATGCGAGTAAGCAGAGATGTGGTCTTTGATGAGATGAGTAGCTGGTATGCACGAGAGTAGTGAAGGTAACAAAAGATACAGATGTAAGAAGTGCTGATGTTGCACCACGTGTAGAGAAGCAATCACAGGTGTTGAGTGGAATTGGGGATTCCTCGAGCAGTGGATCCAATGTTAGCCCATGGTTAGGCAGGTTCAGGAATGATGCAGGTACACATGTATCATAAAAAGGGAAGGAAAAGGTAGATCAACCTTTTGTGCCTGATCTGTCAGCAGGTCACTCATATGTGGATGGTGACTCTAGTGGCTATGAGCAGAGCCTTGATCAGGAGCTTGGCATTCTGTTTGTGGGTTACTCCTGGTGTAAGAAGAACTAGGGCTATTTTGAGGACACTTGGTAGTGATCCAGGCATACGCATGTCTATGAGGGTTAGATACCCTGTTGATAGCTTGAGATATGATAGATATACAGCCCATCATTATGCTTACATGGTAAAAGCAATACAGAAGGTTGAGCCCACTTGCTTTGAGGAGGCAATTGGAAATAAGAAATGGGAAGATGCCATGGATGAGGAGATGGCAGCATTGGATGCAAATGCAACATGGGAGTTAGTGTCTTTGCGTAAGGAAAAGAGGGCAATTGGATAAAGTCAAGCACAATGTTGATGGTTCAGTGAGCATGTACAAGGCAAGATTGGTTGCCAAGGGCTATGCGCAGACTTATGGCATAGACTATGAGGAGACATTCAGCCCAATTGCAAGAATGGCAACCGTGAGAGCTGTCATTGCTATGGTTGCAGCGAAGGGTTGGTCTTTATATCAAATGGATGTAAAGAATGCTTTCTTGCATGGTGATTTGCAAGAAGTGTACATGATGCGGCCACTAGGTTATGAGAGTGATGTACATCCAGATTTTGTGTGCAGGTTACGCAAAGCCTTGTATGGCTTGAAGTAGGCACCTAGAGCATGGTCAAACAAGATCGGGGAGTAGCTTGTTACCATTGGATTTTAGATATCCAATGCAGATTTTTCACTATATGTGAAAAAGACAGATAGAGGGATCATGCTATTAGTTATCTATGTGGATGACTTGATTATCACTGGTGATAGTGATGCAGACGTACATGATGTCAGGATGCTTTTGAAGCAGAAGTTTGAGATGAAGGATTTGGGTGAGCTGTGGTATTTCTTGGACATAAAGGTGGTGAGATCACCTCATGGCATTTTGCTATTGCAGAGGCAGTATGGCTTAGACATGTTGTCCAAGTATGGTATGACAGGTTGCAAGACTATTTTAGTGCCATTGGAGTAGAACACAAAGCTTTCCATAGATACAAGTGAGCTTTTGGAGGACCCCACTACATACAGGTGCATAGTGGGTAGTTTGATCTACATGACCATTACAAGGCTAGACTTGAGCTATGCTGTTGGACTTGTGAGTCGGTTTATGCAGGCCCCTAGGAAGCCACACTTGGATGCGGCTAGACGGATCCTCAGGTACATAAAGTCCACAGTTGATTATGGACTTTTCTATGAGACTGGTATAGATATACAGTTGCATGGGTACAACTTTTGGAGGACCCCACTACATACAGGTGCATAGTGGGTAGTTTGATCTACATGACCATTACAAGGCCAGAGTTTGATCTATGCTGTTGGACTTGTGAGTTGGTTTATGCAGGCCCCTAGGAAGCCACACTTGGATGCGGCTAGACGGATCCTCAGGTACATAAAGTCCACAATTGATTATGGACTTTTCTGTGAGGCTGGTACAGATATACAGCTGCATGGGTACACAGATGCTGATTGGGTTGGTAGTATTGCAGACATGAGATCTACCAGTGGTTTTATGCTCTCATTTGAGAGTGCTGTTGTGAGTTGGAGCAGTAAGAAGTAGCCAACAGTTGCCTTGGCGAGTACAGAGGCAAAGTATAGGGGTGCTGCTATGGGCAGCTTGTGAGGTAGCTTGGTTTCAGAAGCTACTTGGTGACATGGGAGAGCCCGTGGATAGGATAAGTGTCATATATTGTGACAACATGAGCAGCATACATTTGGATAGTAACCTAGTATATCATGCTAGAACGAAGCACATTGAGGTGCATTATCACTTTGTGAGGGAGAAGGTTCTAGCATGAGATGTAGATCTGGTATATGTCAGCACAGAGGATCAGGTGGCTGACATCTTCACGAAGGCATTGGGCACAGAGAAGCTCCACAGGTTTAGGAGCTTACTTGGAGTGCAGTGTGTGGAGTTGAGCTCGAGGGGGAGTGTTGAGATATCGAGCTCAACTAGTGTTACGGCGGACATTGATGACCCCCCTCGAGCTCAACTAGTGTTACGGCGGACATTGATGACCCACCTGGGTGATAGCTTCCGCATCTACACCACTGACATGGTTGATGAGATTATGGGTGATATTCGGCCAGTGGGATGACAGGCTATGTGACAGCCATTTTGGATTATTAGAGACTGGCATAGTTATAGCGTCAGGTTCTTTGTCAGGCTCACATTATGGACTGGCATAGTTATAGAGTCAGCTCTTTTAGTCAGGTTCACATTATGGACCGACCCTTGTATGTTATAGTAGTTGAGTACTAACCCATATAGTGTGTACTCTTATCTTTATGTTATATTGGTTGAGTAAAGAAGAAGAAGATAGGAGAAAATTCAGCTATCCATCTCTCTCTTGTGTCTTGCTCTCTCTTGTGTGTGTGTGTTTGCTTGCTAGGACCCTCTTGACCACATTCTCTTTATTATGTACTCTCAAATATTTATTTGCCTCTCTCTCGTACTACCTTAGAAACCACCACATTGTGCATTTGTAATAAACACATTAATGTGCTCTTAAATATTTGCCTCTCTCTCATAATACCTTAGAAACCACCACATGCTCTCTCTCTCTCTCTCTCTCTCTCTCTCTATATATATATATATATATAGTCAAAAAAATAAATTATATATATATATTTCCCCTCCCCCGAACCACATGCACAACGTTTGAGTCAACACTTATGTGCGATGAGGTTTTCAAACCTTTTTTCTTTTTTCCAAACACTACATAAGTTTTCATTTAACACGGACCAAGCAAAATTGTAGGGCTACTCTCTCTCCTCCGTTTCCTTACCCTTGGTACGTACTTCCATGCTCTTTGATGGAGCGGTAGGCTATCACGATAAAAGCCTCTCTCTCTTCCCCTCGCGCTTTACAGTGTATAAATTACATTATATCATTACTATAATTCATTATCTGTGTGCGCGAATGTTCTCATTACGCATCGATCAGCTCATTTTTCCTGCTCGTTTTGCTCGGTCTGGCAGCTCTCTACATCACAATTGGTAAGTTTTTTCCCCCAAAATCCTGTGTTTTGAATATCTTTTTATTTAATTTCACTGTTTAGAGAAAGGGTTACTGTTTTTTTTAAATTTAAATTTGTTTATTCGCAGTTTTTTGAGGGTGTATGTATCAACTAGAGACTTGAGTAGCTGGATTTTATCTTTTTAATGAAATGCATTCTTATCATTGGTTTTGAATGGGTCCTTTATGTTGATTTCAAATGGGTCCTTCATGTTGATTTCACCTTTATGAAATGGATTTTTTATATATATTTTTTGTTTCGGTTTACTGGTAAGGTATGCTCCAACCAGAAATGTGAATAGTTCTCTTTGATTAAAACAAGGGTTTGATTTCAAATGTGTCCTTAGTTTTAATTTTAGAACCGATTTTTTTACATTTTTTAAAAAATTTCCAATAGAATTCTGATTTTGTTTTTTCTTTTTCAGAGATTTTGCAGAGGGTCCCCATTTTGTGAAAGTCAATGCTTCAGTTTTTGCCCATAATGCAAATAGACACAGGCCGGGTGCGCTATTTGACAAGCTCAGTTCAAGGGGCAAACCTTGCTCAAAGAGCACACTCTGTGCACCAGTATGCCCTACATTACCCTCAATGCGTAATGTTCTTGTTCATCTAAAAGTGTTTGTTTGGAAATCAAACAGCTGCCCATTTTCATGGACAACCCTTTGATGCATGTATACATATGTTATACACCACCACAATTCGAAATGTTTATACATTTGAGAGCGTTTTTAGTATCCATATTTTTGTAATTTGTCATACAATGGTTATGGTTCAAAAGCTGAAATTTGACATGATGCTTTCTTTGTCACAGATCTAAATATGTATGTAAGCTGTCGTTTGAGGGCATTGTGTGCCGGAAGAAAGTTCATAATAGCATTGGCAGCCATTTTCAGATTGGCAAGGTCTCAAGATTGCATCCAACAAGTGGCAGAACAACACCCGGATGGTCACCCAAGGTTCAGTTGTTTCTGAGTTGGGCACTTGCAAAAGAGGCTGAGGGGGTATTGGAGCTTTCAAACTACAAGAAAGAGAATGTGGGTGTCCTTCTACTTAACTTGGGGGGACCCGAGACACTTGAAGATGTGCAACCGTTCCTGTATAACCTTTTTGCAGACCCAGTAAGTACGATGATGGTATATCGAGAAGTTTGGCTTACTACTCATGGTTTGATTATCGTACACCCAAATAATCATTTTTATGACATTCTTACTGTATGTATTGTGTTTTGAATGCAGGATATAATTCGGCTGCCACGGCTTCTAAAGTTCCTTCAGCAACCTTTGGCGAAGTTTATATCAATGATGAGAGCCCCGAAAAGCAGAGAAGGCTATGCCTCAATTGGTGGGGGTTCACCCTTGCGCAAGATAACTGAAGAGCAGGTGAAACTCCAACCCAATTTGTAGGTTTATGAGGCAGTGTTCTCTTCACAATTTCAGATCATGACGGTTGCAAGAGATATCCTGGGGTTTGTTCATGTTTCCAGATCATGTTATATCCCTGCCAAGATTTTTGTCTTACATCCCCGCACACCCCCCCTAAAAATTAGGAGGGTTCCATGGAATCCCCCCCAACCAAGACCATCCTTGAATTCAAACTTTTGATGGGTGAACTTCAACTCCCTTTGAACCTGGTAGTTTAGTTGGAATCTGTTACTCTTATTTTGGCAATGTCCTGCCAAGTAGTCTTGGCTGTGGCTATCTTACAGTGAGCAGGGTACATCATTTACATCTAGCCGGGCTGTGGACCTTGATTTCTAAGAGACATCTGACAATCATGCAGCAGCGTAGCCCCATTGCCCTACTCTACCGTATTTCATAACATATCCAGCCCCATGGCAGCTTGCTTTCTCAATGAACTTTGATGTGCAGCTGTTCGGAATTGCCTGCCTGATCTCCACCTGATTCTTGGACTATCACGATCTTCTTCGGTGATTGGGTGGCACCTTTCGGCTGGTTGAATAGGCTGGGACTGCTGCATCAACCAGGGAATGCAGAAGAGAGATTCTATTGCTCAGGCTGAATGTCCTGAACCCTAAGACACGTCCTCATCACATCTTTTAATTGGATGGTTCTATCTGCCTTTGAGGGCAGAGCTCATAAGCCACCTTGGCCAGTGTTTCATATGCCACCATGTAACAACTCTCTCTCTCTCTCTCTCTCTCTCTCTCTCTCTCTCTCTCTCTCCCCCCTCTTCCCCCCTTTTCTCTCTCCTTTTCCTTTGTTCCGACTCCCTACTCTTCTTAACCAATCTTATCACTGCCTAGAAATGGATGGTTCGTAGCTGTGATTGTGACGCCATTGGTGATGGATAGAAAGGAGAGAAGGCTTTTTGCTGTTTTTAACCACTAGTATACCTCGAACATGACCCACGGCCAGTCCAAACCTCATCCTTGATAGCCCTTAGCCTTTGAGGTGGGTCCTATTAGCCCCCAAGCTTGGCTAAGCCCTAACTCTGGGTTAGCTTTTAGCCGTAAGTCTCAGCCTTAGCCGACCTTGGTTTAACACATCCCGTTAACCCTAGCTCATCAACCCTTGGTTAACATTGTTTGGGATGTAAAACCTTTACCCTAGATTTTAAGTTCAATTTAGGTCAAATACTTGTTTCTAAGCTTCTATATTCCCTCCTTGCTGGTTTCCTCTCCTCTTGCGCTTCCTTTTCTCTTTGCTTGTTTTCAGGCTCTCTCTTCTTATAGGTGCACGGCAATGATGTTTTTGGCATACTCAATCAAAATGGCAATAAAACTGCCCGAATGTTTACAATCGTCTGATGGCAAGCCCTTTTCATCCTTGAGAATTAGCCACGAGATTTGAGTAAAAAGATATATCAAATGAAGTACGAAGGCTAGGAAATGCCTCGATTCAAAGCATAAAATTTTCTTTAGCATGTTGTTTTGTGCTACACTTGCAAGGAATGTGAGCCACTATCATTGCAATTCACCAAACTACCTAGGGCTTATTTATTCCCTTCCATCTCTCTCGTCCTCTTTTCAAACTTGTATGCTTACATGGAGCTTTTATCCATTTTTTATTCGTTTATGTTTTCATGGTTTTATGGTAATACAATTTTATGAAATGCCATTGCATTGCATTATGCTTGTTGTGGAAGCATCCCAACTCCCCACCCCTTGTAATTTCCCCGGTTGGGGTTGAGCAAAATCTTGACACACTTGAACCGGAAGAGGGCGACCCCCTTCGTAATATGATTGTATTATCAAGAAACTTTACATACAAGCTTCATGGGCAATGCTTGCTAGATTTCCAATGACATTCATGCATATGAAATGATTTCAAACACGTGTCGTAGTAGAGGTTGATTTCACAACTTCAGTCCTGATCGACCTCGCTTCTCAATCCCCAGTATCTTGCCACAAGTAGCTATGCTCCAGTGGCATTCATACACATGCAAGTGTGTGCCAGGCCAAGACACGAGAGATTTGAACGGCCAAGAATGTGGATGTAGAGTAGGTTTAGAGAACATAAGAAACTCTGAGACTCAGTTTGCCATTTATAAACACCTTTCAACTTTAGGTCAAAGTAATGATAACAGAATACTCCATAGCACTCCCGTTGAAATTAGGGTTTCAATTGAATTAGGGTTTTTGCAAACTAGGAATGTTTAAGATTATAAGTAAAAAGTTTCACAAAAATGGGGAGCTTAAAAGCCCATTTTTTGTTTGCATATCTTGCAAAAAATTACATGCTGCATCATGCTGAAGTCCTAAGAATCCTACTGTAACAGGTAATCTAGGTTAAAAACCATACATAAGCATGAAAGGACTAAACCCTGCACTCGTATGCTTAGTACTGTTATATGCAAATTCTAACATAGGAAGATAATCCTTCCATGAACTCTGTCTTTTGGATACATATGCTTGAAGCATATCCTCCAAAATCTGATTCACTCTTTCAGTCTGGCCATCAGATTGAGGATGATCAGAGGAACTCAAATTCAAAGTTGTTTCCAACTTCTCAAAAACAAGTTTTCAAAAATCACTCGTAAACTTAGAGTCCCTATCACTAACTATGTCCTGCGGTAAGCCGAACAATCTCAACAATTGCTCGATAAACTGCCGTGCTAATTGCATAGCCGTAATAGTCTTCTGGGTCGGTAAAAATCTAGCCATTTTTGTCAAGCGATCTACCACAACCCAAATAGAATCGTGGCCTTGATGTGTTCTTGGCAATCCGGTAATAAAATCCATGGAAATACTTTCCCATTTATTACTTGGGATTTGCAAAGGATGCAACAACCTAGCATGTCTAAAGCGTTCAACTTTATTTGCCTGGCAAATTTGACACTTGAGAACATAATCTTCTACATACCCTTTCATCTTTGGCCAATAAAAAGTGTGTTTCACTAACGATAGTGTCCTGTGTACCCGAGGGTGTCCAGCAGAAGGGGCGTCGTGACACTCCTTAAGAATCTTGGACCTAATGGCCGGGATCTGTGGTACACAAATTTTGTCATTACGGAATAGTAAACCATTCCGAATCATCCACTGGCCTCCTGCAGCCTGAATGGTAGACTGCTCAGTCATCGAGTCTTGGTCAATCAATGAGCTCCTGTCCTGGATCTTTTGCCAAAATGGACCAAAATAACTATCAGTCCTGCAAAGCCCTCTTAATGACTGAAATAAGTCAGTAGAAATCTCGGTGAATGACAAAGAATTCACCTCTCTAATTCGACCAAGCGCATCTGCAACACTATTCATGGACCCTTTTCGATAACGGATCTCAAAATCAAAATCTTGCATTAACTCCGGTCAACGAGCTTTCCTTTCTCTCAAATCATCCGCATCACACACATACTTGATTGACTGATGATCAGTCAATACCACAAACTTGGAGCCATATAAATAATGTCTCCAAACCTTGAGAGCATGAATCACAGCATAAAGCTCCTTCTCAAGGGTTGGCCAACGAGATTGAGTGTCGTCTAGCTTTTTACTTTCAAAAGCAACCGGTCTACCATCTTGAAATAGAGCAGCCCCGATAGCATAGTCACTGGCATCAGTTTCAAGAACATAAGGCCGACTAGGATCGGGTAATGCTAAGATAGGTGCTTCCTTGACTTTATCTTTCAAAAGTCTGAAGGCCATATCCACATCGTTATTCCAAGTGATAGGCTGATTTGACTTACGTCCACGACCTTTCAATAAGTTGGTCATCGGTAGTGTGAGCTGAGAGTACTCCCGTACAGATTTCCGAAGAAAAACAACAAAACCGAGAAAAGAACGAAGTTGTTTCACTGTTCGCGGTATAGGCCAGTCCAGAACCTTCTGAACTCGGTCATAGCCAATGCTCAATCCATCTCGAGTGATCTTGTGTCCCAAGTAAATGATGTCGGTCATAAAGAACTCACATTTACTTAACTTAGCATATAGTCGATTCTGTCTTAAAATAGAGAAGACAATCGTGAGGTGTCTGACATGATTCTCAAAAGTACGACTATATATCAAAATATCATCCAAGAACACCACAAATTTTTCCAAATGTTCACGAGATCGTTCATCATTTGCTGGAAAGTGGCTGGAGCATTGGCTAACCCAAAAGGTAATACGAGAAACTCGTAATGGCCATACTTAGTCTGAAAGGCGGTTCTTTCGACATGCCTTTCATAAATATGTATCTGGTGGTAGCCAGTACGTAAATCTATCCTCGTGAAATATTTCGCTCTTGCTAACCGGTTAATCAGGTCATCTGATCTAGGGAGAGAATAACGGTTCTTAATGGTCAGCTTGTTCAATCTCTTGTAATCTATACACATTCTCCAGGTGTTGTCCTTCTTTCTCCTAAGCAACACAGGTGCACCCCAAGGTGATTTACTTGGACGGATCTGGCCCATCCTCAAGTAATCTTCGAGTTGTTTAGCCAACTCATCTTTCTCAATTTGGCTCATCATGTAAGGTGGAATACTGACAGGATGAACACCAAGGATCAAGTCAATACGATGATCTACTGCCCGTTCAGGTGGTAACCCCGATGGCAGTTCCTTAGAAAATACATCTTGAAACGAATCAAGTATCTTCTGTAATTCTTTGCTTTCAAACACACTTAATTCATTTACATCCAAGGAAGGGATGAGAAAGGAAGAAAGTGGAATCAATACACAATGGAAAGCGGTATACAAAGAAGAATCCATTATATTTCCAAAATCACTTGTATTTACAAGAGGTCCCTGAGAGGGATGATTACAATCACCTAAAATACCATACTTGGTGTCCCTATGCTGAAAAGAAAAAATATGACTAGACCAATCTATCTAGACTTGAAGAGTCTTAAACCACTCAATCCCTAATAACAAGTCTACGTTCTCTAGGTGCATTACATAGCATTCCAGAGTATCTTTGTAGTCCTGAATCTGGATTGGAAGCATCTCCACCTTTCGATCCCAAACTTGCCTTCCCGTAGGTAGGCGTACCTCATAGGTATGATCGCTGGGTGTCGTATCAAGACTCAATTTCTGCACAAGTTTGTAGCTAATAAAATTGTGTGAGCTGCCAGGGTCTAGAAGAGTGTGAATCTTATGCCATTCACTTCTCCATTAACTCGGAGAAGATCATGCAAGCCAAATACTTTAGAATTGAACAGACAATCAGAACAAGTACTAGGGCGAGAAAGTACAGTAATTGACGTACCTGTCAAAGACAACTGTATAGCTGCCTTTGGCTTGGGTCCTGTGTTTGTCTTGGTACCCTTTTGCTTTGGGCACTCATTACGCATGTGTCCTTTTTCTTCGCAGATAAAACAACGTCCTTCCTTCTTGAGCTTTAAAGCCCTAAGGAGTCGTTTCTTCTTCGCTGGTGTCGAACTTGAATTCTTCGAAGGTTGGTCCAAAGACTTGCCTTCAGTCGTGTTAGCCATAGGTGCGGAGAACTTTCTTTTATGCTTGTTCCCCTGCTCGGTAACAGGTTTCGACTTGGAAGAGACCATTGTATCATCATAGATACGACCTGAATGAATGGTCTCGTCCAATGTTTTACATTTGTTATTTTTAACCTGTAAACGGTACGAGTCTGATAAACCAGCTACGAAGAACCCCAAAAGAGTAGTGGGATCCATCTTTGTAGCTTTCATCTGCAAGTCCCTAAACTTCTGGAGGTAGACCTCATAAGTGAGGTGCTGCGAGGTCATGGTCAAAGCTAAAAACCGGGCAACAACATCATAATCATCCTCTTTCTTGAGGAATTCTTTCTTGAAGACGTCTTCGAATTGTGCCCAAGTCGTTGGCTTAGGGTTGAGTTCCTTCCACCAAAGCAAAGCTTTGCCGGACAGGAAACCTGCTGCTAACTGGATCTTCTTTCCATCATCATATGGATGAAACTGAAAGTGAACTTGCCACTTATGTAGCCAAGTGTCCACGATCTCCTTGGTGCGTTGCTTTTGCTCGCCCCCAAACGGTTCCGGAGTAATGTTGGGGTCTAAAGCAGAAGCCAAGGTATCCATACCCGATAGAGTAGAGAGGGTAGCAGTCAATAGAGTGATGGAGTTCTGCAAGCTTGCATCTGGGCTGCGATTTGTGCTTGACGTTCCGTCGAAGAAGCTTCAAGAGCTACTTTGAACTCTTGGAAATCTGATTTTGACACAAAATCGTCAAAAAGATCGGCATCGGTACCTTCCGTAGCCGGCAAGCCTTCGCGTTTCACAAGGGGCTCCAACTCCGATTCTTGGGTCGACATCGTGAAGAGGGTAAGTGGAGAGAAAATTCGATCTTTGCACAATGAAAGTGCAAGGGAACTTGAGAGCTCGAGAGCTTGAAAACTTGAGAGATGTGTGGCAAGAAGCCCACTTAAGGGGGTTTATAAAGGTTTCCACAAAAACTAAAGCCCCCAAAAGCTATCTTTGGCTTTTGCTTTTGTGTTATATATATATATATATATTTATTTATATATATAGATATATATATTCAATTTTCTTAAAAAAAAAAACACACGTTGAACCTTAGGGACCCTTAACTTTTTGTAAAAGAAAGTTTAATAAAAAACAAAAAAAAACAAAGCGTCGAATCGGGCTGGCGCATGCGTTTGTTGTTTTGCTTTTTTTTTTTTTGTTTTTCTCTGTCCCATCGGAAAAAATGCCGCCGGCTTCACCTTTGCTTCTGCCGATGCCTTCACGGCAGGCTGCGCTTGCGCTAGCCTGGCCACATGGCGGCGTAGGCCTGGGCGTCTGTCCGCGTGCCTAGGCGGCGTGAGCCTGGGCATCATGGTAGCGTGGGCCTGGGCGCCTGCCGGCCTGGCTTGGGTGCCTGCCTGGCCTGGCCTGTCCTGGGCGCTTGCCTGGCCTAGCCTGGCCTGTCCTGGGCGCCAGCCCGCCTGGCCTGTCCTGGGCGCCAGCCCGCCTGGCCTGTCCTGGGCGCTTGCCTGGCCTAGCCTGGCCTGTCCTGGGCGCCAGCCCGCCTGGCCTAGGCGTTGCGTAAGCTTGCTGGCCGCCTGGCTACGTGGCTCGCTGCCTGTGTACAGAGCTTGCCTGCGCACAAGTCCTAGCCAGCGTGCATGTCCCGGCCAGCAGTACCCTGCGCATACAATAGCAGGCAGTGTCCTCCTCTCTCTCTCGTTCGCATTCAACCAAAAGCAACGAAGATGCTTTTTTTTGTTTTCTCTCTCTACGTTCATGTGAGTGCACAAACGAATCATGCCTCTTCTTTGCAAAGCAAATGACCCTACTTAGACTACCACCTCCCATCAACATGGGTTTCTTTGATGAAGAAAAACACATACTGAATCTGAAAACAGCAGTATGCACAGAAAAAAACAGCAAGCTTTTCTAACACATACCTTTCTTCGACCTCATCTTCTCTACCTACCGACTTGCTCGTTCACGAGGCATGCTCTGATACCACTGTCAAATCCCCAAGGATCTCCTCGTGATCGTTCCTGGTACGAGACTCGAATCCTGCAAACAAACGAATAAACAAACAAACAAACAAGGGGGTGCAGGCCTGACTCACCTCCCAACCATGACAGCCGTGGGCAACCCCACAGTCTTGGCTGTCCCCACCGAGCCACGAGCTGAGCTAACTAGGATGACGTACCGACCAATCTCCTCCTCGCGACGTCCCATACCGCCACGAAGCTACCCTCGTGGGCCTCAAGATTGCTGCCGGCCTCGGCTGCATAAAGCAGGTGCACGTCTGCACTAGATCCAGGCTCCAAGACCATAGAGCTCTCACAAACTCGCGAGACTCTCTATGTCTCAATAACTAACCTTGGCCACCCTTTTATAGGCTCTTTCATACTTTTCAATGAATTTTCATTTTATGAAGAGGCCAGAGTGTAACTGGGCAATCAAAAAGGATGAGAGAAATGGAAATGACAATTTTGAGGGCACAAAAACAGGGACCACTGGTGGATCCTATTTTTGCATGTGGCCTTGCTGTAAGATAGCCATACTTTAGTTAAAGCTGTGCACATAGACCTTTCCAACAGTTGATGGGAGGCGTATCTTTCCATAGGAATATTCTTATTTAGCACAAAGTGGTTCAGTGTGATTGTTGAGGGGTTGTTTTTATTCTTTTCATGGTTGTGCAAGGCTTTTATGGTTCTCTCGTTTTGACCTAACCTTTTGATATAATTTTTTTTGCAAGTGGTCTGCAGGCCAATGCGTTGAGGGTGGCTTTAGAAGAAAAGAATTTGCCAGCAAAGGTTTATGTTGGCATGAGATATTGGCATCCTTTTACTGAGGAAGCGATCCGAAAGGTATGAGAGTTGCAATGCCTCCTTTTTTGAGTGAGTGGGATTTCATTATGGAGGCTTAAACATATGCCAACCTGTATTATAAATGATTGTAACTTGAATGTTTTCTGGAAGTATCGACAAGTTCTTACTGGAGTAATTACTTCATGACCAACCCTTCCCAAGATGTTGACATCCTTCATAACTGCAAATATAATATATTTGGGTAAAACATAATGTGTATGGGTTGACACTCTTCACACGTGCAAACACAAGATCTTTACATATGAAAGACTGATGCACAAGTTTCAATACAAAGAGATGTATAGAATAAAACGTGCTTTGCTGGAATCTCTTCAGTGGCTGTGCCCTCTTGAGCAGGGGAGCTTGGACAGTGAGATTAAGATTGACAATGGATGAAAGATTTGGTGCGAAGCCAAAGAGTAAGAGCACAAGCACACAATGGAGTGAGGAGTAATTAAGAATGAGGTCACAGCTAGTTGTAGCTAGGGGCTGATTGCAGGTAGCCCTTGGTTTTGGTTGCATGCAACACAACAAACCCTCCCTGATGCCAATCTTCACTAAAACCCCCTGGGCCCTCGCACAACATACATGTGCATAGAAAACTCGGTTTGGTCCTCGGGGTGCAGATCATGAACTGGCTTCTCGTTATGAATAGGGGAATGAGTTGGGACATTAGAATGTGGATTATTGATTTCTAACACTCCTCACTGGATGCGGATTAGTTATAGATGCTCTTTCTATCAAGAGCCTTTGTGGAGGTATGCCTATACTAAATAGGGTTCACAGTGGCCAGCACGCCTTCAGAGTCAATCAAAAGGTGCTTACATACTCATCCTGAGCCAATTGAAATTGCACACATGAATCCTCAGCAATATTTATTTGTTTGAAAGTGCATACATACTCATCCAGCCTGAAACTAAACAGTGTTTGATCTGAGCCCTCAAGCATTGGGATGCCATTGGGGTGTCCTCAAACCCAACAGTGTTCGACTTGAGCCCCAACAGTGTTCAACAGTTCTGCCTAGCATTATGTCTTGTGCCTATGTAAAATTTGATTTGTAGCTCAAGTTGAGCTCTGCTAAGCAAAGCTTAAATTTTCTTCTCTTTGACAGATAAAAAAGGATCAGATTTCAAAGCTTGTTGTTCTACCCCTTTATCCACAATTTTCCATCTCCACTAGTGGCTCAAGTTTTCGACTCCTGGAAGAAATTTTCAGGTAGTTACACATGCCCTCATATTGACAGGATTTCTAACATGTAATAGCCAGCCTGCATCTGTTCAGACTCAAGAGAATGAGGGTACTACTGGATTATGCAGGGAGGATGAGTATCTTGTGAACATGCAGCACACTGTAATTCCTTCTTGGTATCAGAGGGAGGGTTACGTGAAATCCATGGCGACCCTAATACAGAAAGAGCTGCAGGCTTTTGAAAAGCCTCGAGAGGTACACTCATTGTTTTTGCTTGATATTCAAAGCTCTTTTTGCTCTTTGTTTTGGTGTTGCTTCTTTTTCCATCACCATGAAATCTGCCATGTCCAATCGCGTTATAATGTATGCATAAACAAAAGGTTTCTCACCTTTGATTATATATAGTGACAGGTATAAGTAGACATCCACCTTGATGTAGTTACTAAGAAGGTATTTTTACGTCCATCTGGTAATATGGCCTCAAAATTTCCATAATTTTTTTGGCAAACAAGATTTCATTAGTGAGTATATCTGAATGAATACAGCTACCAATTTTTAAAAGAGGTAGAAAGCAAATAGACATGGAGCCATTTTGCATAGCTGGCCCCTTTGGAGGGAGACCATATATGGGGGGAAGAGGGAAGATGCACATTGGGAAGGCCTGACACCAGTTGCAGGGCTTTGCAGGAGAGATTGACAGTTTTTTTGTGCATCTGGAGCCCCAATCCCTTTCTCACTCCACTCAGTGGTCACAGAGAGTGTAGATGAGGCCATCCCTTACAAAGCAGATGAACTTGGAGGAAGGGGTTACGGAGCCCGCGATGGTCTCACAGCAGGGGCCTGCCAAATTGGCCCTGCCATTAGTCTTCTGATCAACTCCCAGCAGCGAGGTTCAGGGAGGCGCTGTCAACACTATGGAGTGGTTGGCACCCAGTGAGCCGCTGTGACAATCAACTGAAATGGAGTGCCGGCCTCCTGCTGGTATTGAACAGAGGGCTGGTTTCCATTGCTCAGGCCACTGCGCTGAAATGGTCTTTGTGAAGGTCTTGGGTTAAAAAGGCGCAGGAGCCTTTGCGAAACCTGCTGAGTTGCTGGGCAATCCCATAGATAATGCTGTTGGGAACCCCCATAGTGCACTTTATCGACGGCAGTCTGTTAGTGGAGAGCCATAACCCCACTGCTATGCTTGTAAAGACAATTAGCCAAAGTAAGTAGGAGATCCTGCAGGGACGAAAGCTATGATAAAGTTGCACAATGTGGAAGCAAAACATAGGAGAGAGGGAGAGCAAAGGAGCGAGAGAGAGAGAGACACATGAGACAATGAACATCAGGTTATATAGCAAGAGGCTTTTACAATGGCAATACCAGCCAGCAGATGGTGTAGAACATGTGCTTGTGAATAGGTTAGATGATAAACAAGTGATGCAAAGGAAGCTGGCTGACTGCTGTAGAGCTGGTCAACAACCTCTCACGACCTACTATCAGAAGAAAAGGACATAAATAACCAATAAATAGTCATGACTCCACAACACTGAGATGCACAATTTCTAACACCCCCTCTGCAGCTCATAGTGTGCAAAAGAGTCTAAAGAAGATAAGCTGATGAAGATGCAACCATGGACACTCCATTCCAGTATTTGCGCAACACCGGATACACCTCGGAAAGAGCACCTACCAACGTGTTTCCTCGAAACACAATGCCACCACGAACAACAAAGAAATTTGCTTGGCTCCGAATTCCCCCACTAGTGTGCAGTGAACTCCAAGTATATAATGATGAGTTGCTGGACACACCACGCTCATTATCCCCTAACAGTACACTAGAAGTATCAGAGTCATCATCCTGAATATGATCATTGCCCATCTTTGAAAACTTGGTCCTGGCCTGGGCTGTACCTTTGGTCTTGCAATCCTTGGCCAAATGAACCTGCTTTCTAGAAGAGTAGCAATGACACCGTCCTGTCTGTTGCACTGTAGCAAGTGCCTGATCCTATCCACTAGGAGTTTCAACCATAGTCCCAGGAGACGGCCGTTTTAGGACCCCATCCGTTTCCATGGTTGTTTCTCGTTTCCCAAGTGATGTTGACACAGGAAACGACCGTTTCCACCCCTAAAAACTCGTTTCCCCGTTTCCATTCCTCGAACGTTTCCGTTCCCGTTTCTCGTTTTTGGTGATTGGTTTCAACAATTTCCCCTCAAGCTCAACTCCATACCCTGCGCTCCAAGTAAGCTTCTAAACCTACGAAGCTTCTTTGCGCACCACCAACACTGGATGATGGAAAGATAGCATAGGAGAGAGAGTGCTGCTGCCACCACAAAAACGCAGCCACCAAAGCTGAAGGAAGCACAACAACCCAAAAGAAAATGCAACCACCAATGTGAAAAACGCAGCCTTCAGGATGAAAATGCAGCAGCCAGAGGAAAATGTAGCCACGAAGTGATCAAGAAAATGCAACCACCTAGAAGATTGCACAACACAGCCTTCTGCTTCATATGTAGGCAAAAAACACAAGCCTTCTTTTGCTACCAAAAAAATGCCAAACTTCTTGTTGCAGGAAGGAAACTCACCACCGCCTTGTAGTGCTAGTCACCTAAGCGACTGATACCATAATAAGGTTGCACAATGCGGAAGCAAAACATAGGACAGAGGGAGAGCAAAGGAGAGAGACATTAGACATTAGACAAAGGAGAGAGAGAGACATTAGACAATGAACATCATGTTATGTAGCAAGAGGTTTTTACAATGGCAATACTAGCCAGCAGATGGTGTAGAACATGTGCCTGTGAAAAGGCTAGATGATAAACAAGTGAAAATGGGAGGCCCCTTTTATAGTGATGCAAAGGAAGGTGGCTGACTACTGTAGAGCTGGCCAACAGCCTCTCACGACCTACTATCGGAAGAAAAGGACATAAATAACCAATAAATATTCATGACCTCAAAACGCTGAGATGCACAATTTCTAACAAGCTACTCCCCAGAAATCAACTTTGGATATTGTCATGCCCTGTTCATAGTAACAAAAAAACCTGTTTCTATCTTTCAAAAACTTGAAACTTGAGAACGTTTTTAAAAAACCTCAAAACCTCTTCAGTATGATAGTTTCGCCCAAATTTTAGGTTTTGTCCCCTCCCCCCATAGTCACCAAAAACGAGAAACGGGAACGGAAACGTTCGAGGAATGGAAACGGGGGAACGAGTTTTTAGGGGTGGAAACGATCGTTTCCTGTGACAACATCACTTGGGAAACGAGAAACAGCCATGGAAACAGAGGGGGTCTTGAAACGGAGAAACGGGTTTCTAGGGGCTGAAATGGCCGTTTTCGATGATTGTCCCCTCCCCCCTCCCCCGGTGGGGTGGCCGATTTTTCTGGGATCTTTCTATTTTTGTTTTTCTTCCATATCATCCTCATCACCTTCCTTCCCTCTTCTTATCTTGCCTCCCTCCTTCCCTTTTCCATCTTCTGCGACTTCTTTCAGCTCTGCTCCTTCCTTCATTATCTTCTTCTCTCCGTGTGGGCGAAGAGAGCTGGCTTAGGTCTATAACATGCGGGAGCTTACAACAAATGATTATACTTTGATAAATACTTCCAGCCCTTTGTTCTAGACAATGAATAGCACAATGTAGAGAGAGAGAGAGAGAGAGAGAGAGAGAGAGAGAGAGAGAGAGAGAGAGAGAGGATTGGGTTCCAAAAGGCCCCCCACCAAGTATGGTGTATTTGCTTTATTGAATGAGTAGACTGACAGACTATTGGCTGTAAATAACCAAGACTAAATTCACTTGGATACCTACCCTTGGCAGAGATAGCATTCAACCTGAAGTAGCTCCCTTGATCTTTCTATTTTTGTTTTTCTTCCATATCATCCTCATCACCTTCCTTCCCTCTTCTTATCTTGCCTCCCTCCTTTCCTTTTCCATCTTCTGCGACTTCTTTCACCTCTACTCCTTCCTTCATTATCTTCTTCTCTCTGTGTGGGCGAAGAGAGCTGGCTTAGGTCTATAACATGCGGGAGCTTATAATAAATGATTATACTTTGATAAATACTTCCAGCCCTTTGTTCTAGACAATGAATAGCACAATGTAGAGAAGATAATAGAGAGAGAGAGAGAGAGAGAGAGAGAGAGAGAGAGAGAGAGAGAAATACACAGGATTGGGTTCCAAAAGGCCCCCCACCAAGTATGGTGTATTTGCTTTATTGAATGAGTAGGCTGACAGACTGTTGGCTGTAAATAACCAAGACTAAATTCACTTGGATACCTACCCTTGGTTGAGATAGCATTCAACCTGAAGTAGCTCCCTTGATCTACACTTCCACCTTACTTGGCCCCGTTCTTGGCTGCTTCTAGCCCCTGGACTTAAGCACTTGGGGAGAGAATAAGATGATTTATGCTCTGTGCTGCCCTTCGCTTATATATGACCCAAGTATGCTAGTCGGTTTGCTCATACTGATGTCGGCCTGCTCGTGACTTTGTAAATCAGCATTTATTTCATCGCTTTTCATACGTCTGAGAATTTGCTGGTATTAAGCTACCTGATAGGTTCTAGGCTGTTCAATAGGACTTCTTGGTGCCTCATCGGGCTGTCCTCTCATGTGCACAGAGTGCATCTACCGTGTGCAGCATGCACACAAGACTAGCTTCGAGGCTTGGGGTAGCTTGGAGCTCGGCAGGCAGATTGGCGAGCTGTGCTAGGGATGGACTGACGGGCGGGCGCCCATGTGTGGATGCTCGGTGACTGGCCAAGTGTCTATAAAAGGATGGCCAAGGTTAGTCAGTTAGTCAGAGTCTTGCGAGGTTATGCGAGAGCTCTGCGGTCAGGAGCTTGGATCTAGTGCAGACGTGCACCTGCTTCATGCAATTGAGGCCGGCAGCAGTCTTGAGCCCCGTGAGGGTAGCTCGGTGGCGGTATGGGATGTCATGGAGTAGAGACTGGTCAGTACGTCTAGCTAGTTAGCTTAGCTTGTGGCTTGGTGGGGACAGCCAGGTCTTGTGGGCTTCAGCTATGGTTGTCATGGTTGGGTGGTGAGTCAAGCCAACACCCCCTTCACAGTTTATGGTTTTGTTTTGCAGGTTTTGGGTCTTGTTACAGGTTTGTCCTACGGGGTGACACTAGGGGTTTGACAGTGGTATCAGAGCCAACCCAAACGCAAGAAGCTGAAAGGTATTCGTGGTTATGCTTCAAATCTGACAAGAGACCCGGGTATGTTTCTCATTGTTCTCTTCCTATGAATCGTTGTTGTTGCTATCAAGGCGTTGCTCTATGTTGCATGGAGATTGTGGTTGGCGTAGGGAAAAAAAGCATGTCTAGTCGTGTGAGATAGGGGAGAAGAGATCGCGGTGGTTTGTGTGTGGAGTGACCCCTCTTTTGAAGAGTTTCATGCTTGGCCATGCTGGCTACCCTAGGGGTAGGTGGCTGTACAGAGGTCGCAGCAGGCCGTTCAAGCCACATCGCGGCCGTACAAGGCTGTATGGGCCTGTGCACAGGTATAGCAGCCACGCATGTGGGAGTCTGGTAGAGGCCTGGACAGGGTCACCGGCTGTACTTGTGGTATAGGGGCCGTACGAGCACAACATGCGCAGCTGTACATATGTACGGACTGGAGCGCAGTAAAAGCAACGTCAGACCTACACGACAGCCTCTGAACAGACCGTATAGTGTACGGATAGCTGTGCGCAAGAGGGAAAAGCTGCTGGCAGTAGTCCAAAAACAGCGTATATCAGTTTTTAAAAGGAAAAACAGAATGTTTTATAAAAAGAAACTGAGCGTTGGTTTCTCACAAAAAAAAAGCATGATGTTTTTCATATAAAAAGCATGGCATGATTTTTTGAACAAAGCTGGACATTGTTTTTTTTAAAAAAAGGCATGGGACAGCCTTTTTAAACAAAAAGGGGACTCATATATTTACACACATTAGAAAAAAAAAGCACGAGTAAAACTGAAAGTAATTGGTTTTTTTTTAAGAACTCGACAACATGCCTTTTTAAGTATAAAAAGGGGTCTTAGGCTAATTCTTTCTATCTTTAGCAGTGCATTTGCCCTATCAACTACTTATTTGCTGTACTAATTCTTTCTATTTGCTACTTCCCTTAGTGCTAGGCTTCATTATGGTTGAGTTTGCCTTGCATCTCCGGAGGTTTGACAGAAACTCAGTACGAAGGGCTTTGTGTGAATATATTCTCTTATGTGTGTGTGCGTGTGTGTGGAGTGTGTGTGTGAGAGCATATCTTGATACAGAGTGTTCTACACCTACTATTGGGCATTGATGACGTTAGTGGGGATGTCGTAGTATGTAGTCCATACTATGCATAATGGAGTTGATAGTTATATAGTCTTGTGGGTCGACTACCATGAGTATATAACATGCATGTTCCTAAAAGGTGAATTTGGGCATGTTCCTGGATTCATCTAGGTATATAATTCAACCGTATTAGCAGACATTCAGATTTCACATTTTGAAGTTTTCGTCCGAGTTGCAACTTGCGGCTAGTTGATATTGTGCTAATTCTTTCTATCTTTAGCGGTGCATTTTCCCTATCAATTACTTGCTATACTATTTCTTTCTATTTGCCACTTTCCTTAGTGCTAGGCTTCATTATGGTTGAGTCTGCTTTGCATCTCCGGAGGTTTGACAGAAACTCAGTACGAAGGGCTGTGTGTGAATATATGCTCTTATGTGTGTGTGTGTGTGTGTGTGTGTGTGGAGTGGGTGTGCGAGAGCATATTGTGATACAGAGTTCTACACGCACTATTGGGCACTGATGACGTTAGTGGGGATGTTGTAGTATCTGTTGGAAATAAGTGCTCACTAGGAGTACTTTTAGTCTTGGTCATCTCAGTGTATGCCACGTGGCACCTCTATAATTGTCCCATAAGTCACTCTACTCTATCTTGTACTTCTCCCCTATATATTGTGGGTGTCACATCAATGAAAGTATCAATCTTGTGTCTTGTCTACACTCATCTCAAGGTAACTCTTTGTCTTTCATTTATGTTCTTGTTTCATTTCTAGTTTGCTCTTGCTTTCATATTTCCTACATGGTATCAGAGCCATGGTTTTAGGGTTTCCCTGTTTTTCCTCTGAGCTTTCGCCATTCTCTCCAAGCTGTCCTACTCAATTCAGCGCAGCCCTGTGTTGCCCGCCATATCTTCAAGCCGCCGCTTAGCTGGGTGCTGCCCCCCCCTGCTCTTGGTAGTCGACCTGCTGCTGTAGCAACCCGCCGGCCTGAACTTGCTGTCCGCCCTGTTCAGGCTCATACAGCTCTACTGTTCTCTCTCTTGGAGCTGCTGCCCATCATATTGGAGCCCACTGTACTTTTGCTGCTTTGGTTGCCTTCTTCATCAACTCTAGGGTGCGCATCATCTAGAAGCAGCTGCAGATCGACTTTCCTCCTAACGAGCTATTTGCTGCATTCAGTTCTGCCATCGCTTCCTCTTGAAGAGTCTACAAGGTACTGTGCATTGTCTCCTTCAGTTTGCTGGTCAGTCCTTTTCTTATCCTCATATCTGCAAACTGCTAGTTCCTCATGCTTCGATGGGCTGTCACATGCTATGGCCTTGACAAGTGGTGAGAGAGCCGGCTTCTAAAAACAGTTTGGATCTCCTCTTTCATTCATTTTTGCAATCTTGTAAGGGAATAGACACTGCCCTTGCATTTTAGCAAGAGGTAAGACCTTCCCACATGGCCTCTTCTACTCATTCTCTCATGTCTATTGACAAATTCAATGGGTCCAACTTTCATACTTGGCAAATCAAAATCAAGTGCCATCTTATGAAAGAAAGTCTTTGGGATGTTGTTCACCATGCTGCTCCCGAAGATTCCGACATTGAGCAAGTTATCACTTATGCTCCCACTGCCAAGAATGACAAAGCCTATGCTATCATCTTGCTCGGTCTTGGAGATGATTACATTCATCACATCTCCGACATACAGTCTGCTTCTCGAGCATGGATCACTTTGGATACCCTTTTTGGACCCCGCTCTAAAAACTCTAAGATTGCACTTATGATCTCATTCTTTGATCTATATATGCAGGAAGGAGCTACTATAGCCTCTCATGTCAATTATTTTCGCAGTCTTATGGTTCAGCTTGCATCAGTGAAGTCCCCCATCTCCGAAGATATTGCTATTGCTGTGCTTCTCAAAAGCTTACTTGACACCTATGCTACTCTTGTCACTACCTTCAAGTATCACAATAATCCTACTCTTGAAGGTATCATCAATGCTCTCCAAGAAGAGGAAAGAACAAAACAACAAAAGGTAACTGACACTGCATTTTTAGCAAAGAAAGGAGGTTCTATGGTAAGAAAGCCTTGCACCCATTGTGGAAAAACTAATCATATGGAGAAGGACTGCTTCAAGGCCCATCCATGCACCATTTGTGGCCGTGATAATCACTGGGAGAAGGACTGCTATTCTAAAACCTCTACATCAGTCCCTGCATCTGCCTCAGCCCATGTTGCTGCAGCATCTACAGCAGCAGATCTTGCTGTTCATTCCTCACATGATGAGGAGTGGGCTTTCTGATTACTTCACCTTTCTTGTCTACCACTTTGACCACCGATGATGTAGGTCAAGGGATTCTAGTGTCTTACTCATTATGCTTTTTGACCTCTCTCTTGTCCCTACCCAAGAGGCAGAGATTGCCCTTGAGGAGGGGATGTCTTCAAGGTCCATCTGTTTGTCTACAGTCAGTCTTCTGTCTATCTAGTCTTGTCTGTCTGTCTATCTGTTGTCTGTCTATCTGTCTATCAATCTGACTGTGTCTTGTTTTAGATCCATCTTGTCCCTATCCTTGTGGACCCATATGAGGATATCACTTGAGGAGGGGTGTCTCAGGATCTTTGTCTGTCATGTCTTCTGTCTTGTCTCTCAGTCTATAGGTCTTTATGTCTGTCTTCTAGTCTTGTCTTTTTGTCTTCCTCCTAGTGTCCACGTAAGGAGGGTGTTGGAAATAAGTGCTCACTAGGAGTACTTTTAGTCTTGGTCATCTCAGTGTATGCCACGTGGCACCTCTATAATTGTCCCATAAGTCACTCTACTCTATCTTGTACTTCTCACCTATATATTGTGGGTGTCACATCAATGAAAGTATCAATCTTGTGTCTTGTCTACACTCATCTCAAGGTAACTCTTTGTCTTTCATTTATGTTCTTGTTTCATTTCTAGTTTGCTCTTGCTTTCATATTTCCTACAGTATCTAGTCCATGCATAATGGAGTTGATAGTTATATAGTCTTGTGGGTTGACTACCATGAGTATATAACATGCACGTTTCTAAAAGGTGAATTTGGGCATGTTCTTGGATTCATCTAGGTATATATATTTAGTTCTCCACAGGCAGAGCTTAAGAGTTTTCTAAAGATATTGGAGGTCTTTACTTCTGTGTGGACGGATAGGATACCGCGGTACTCCACCCTTACATGCGAGATTTCCCTGGGCAGCCACGGCTTTCTCGGGTTTGATCATGGCCGGTACAAACCACGACGATCGTTAGTTAGACGAGATCGTTCAACATGGTGACGATCATTAGGGTGATGGGGTGACGGTCGATGACCTCGTCACGTAGACCATAATACATCTTGAAACTAGTCAAATAACTTCTTTAATTCTTTGCTTTCAAACACACTTAATTCATTAACATCCATAGCAGGTGGGAGAAATGAAGAAAGTGGAATCAAGACACACTGGAAAGCAGTATACAAAGACGAATCCATTTTATTTTCAAAATCAACTGTATTTACAAGAGGTTCCTGAGAGGGATGTATACAATCACCTTGAATGTAAAATTGGGTGTTCCTATGTTCAAAAGAAAAAGAATGAGACAACCAATCTATCTGGACCATAAGGGTCTTAAACTACACAATCCCCAAGAGCAAGGCTACATGCTCTAGGTGCATAACATAGCGCTCCAGAATATCGATGTAGTCCTGAATCCGGATTGGTAGCTTCTCCATCTTTCGATCCCACACTTGTCGACTCTTAGGTACGTGTACCTCATAGGTATGATCGCTAGGCGTCGTGTCCAAACCTAATTTCTGCTTAAGTTTGTAATTGACAAAGTTGTATGAGCTTCCGGGGTCCAGAAGAATGTGTATTCTATGGCTGTTCACTTCTCCATAAACTCAAAGAAGATCGTGCAAGCCGAAAACCATAGAGTTGAACAGACAATCAGAACATGAACTAGGTCGAGAAAGTACATTGACTGAAGTACCTGTCAAAGACAACTGGTTGGCTATCTTTGTCTTGGGTTCTGCGTTTGTCTTAGCACCCTTCTTCGGGCACTCGTTACGCATGTGTCCTTTTTCTTTGTAGATGAAGCAACGTCCCTCCTTGAGCTGCAATGCCTTGAGGAGACGGCTTTTCTTCGCTGGAGTCGAATTTAAAGTCTTCGAAGGTTGGTCCGTAGACTTCCCTTCTATCATGCTAGTCATTGGTGCGGAGAACTTCCTTTGGTACTTGTTTCCCTCCTCGGTTACGTTCTTGGTTTTGGAAGAGACCATCGTATCATCAGTCTGATAGCCGTGCTCCATACGTAACTCTTCTCCTCGGTTACGTTCTTGGTTTTGGAAGAGACCATCGTATCATCAGTCTGATAGCCGTGCTTCATACGTAACTCTTCTCACTTTGCATATTCAGTATACAACATCTCCTGCCTCAAACGCTTCAAGATGCATCGGAGTTGTTTGACGAGCTCCTCTAGAGTACGATTGTATACAACCATATCTGTCATCGAGTTTACCACCTGAAAGGGTAGTGGATCATTGTATTGATCTAGTCCCTAGTGCTCAACGTGTTAGCATTCCGCCTTACAGGATGAGCCAGCTGAGGAAGATGAGTTGGCCAAAGAACTCACAGATTATTTGAGGATGGGCTAGATGCATCCAAGTAAATCACCTTCGGGTGCGCTTGTGTTACCTAGGAGAAAGAAGGATAACACCTGGCGAATGTGTGTAGATTACAAGAGACTGAATAAAGTGACAATCAAGAACCGCTATCCTCTCCCTAGTCAGATGACCAGATGGAGTGTTTAGTAGGAGCAAAGTATTTCACGAAAATAGATTTATGTACTGGCTTTCACCAGATACGTATTCATGAAAGGCACGTCGAAAGAACCGCCTTCCGGACTAGATATGGCCATTATGAGTTTCTCGTATTACCTTTTAGGTTGACCAATGCTCTAGTCACTTTCCAGCAAATGATGAATGATTTTTTTGGTGAATATTTGGGGAAGTTCGTGGTGGTGTTCTTGGATGATATTTTAGTATATGGTCGTACTCTTGAGGATCATTTCAGACACCTCACCATTTTTAGACAGAATTGACTGTATGCTAAATTAGTAAATGTGAGTTTTTTATGATAGAAATCATTTACTTGGGACACAAGATCACATGAGATGGATTGAGCATTGACTATGATCGAGTGCAGAAGGTTTTGGCTTGCCTGATATCGCAGACGGTGAGACAACTTTGTTCTTTTCTGGGTTTTGCTGTTTTTCTTCGGAAATTTGTGCGGGAGTACTCTCAGCGTTAATGGTCATGTCCGTTCGGCCACTCTCGGCTAGTTCAGGTGTGAACCCAGCTTACTCATCACGGGCACTTTTTCCCTGTGGTTGGACACAAGTTTTTTCCCCGTGTGAACACATCTATGTGTGTTGGGCACCTTGCCCTAGGCTTTCATGTACTCGTACCTTATCATTATAATTGAGTACGTTTCTAGAAGCTCCCTCTCTCACGTTTCCTTGTTCAAGCTCTCTGCGTGTGTGTGTGTTTGTGTATAGGCAAGCTCCCCCAACACCAAAATTGGTATCAGAGTACGATGAGGATTAGGGTTAGGCTTTCGGTTTCGCCCACTTGCTCTGCCCGACTCGACCTGCCGTGCACTGCTCTACGCCGCTTGCTGTGCGCCACCCTGCTACTGCCTGCTGTTGATGCCCTATGCTGCCTGTACCTGCTCCCATACTCCGCGTCGCCGCCTATACCTGCTGTCAACTTGCTTTGCCCAATTGTACCTGTCCTGCACTCGTGCCTCTCTGTTGTGCCGCTGTACAGAGCTGCTGAACATTGTTGCCGTTGCTGTGAGCCGCCAACGACCTACACCTCCTCTCCTTCACAATTGATTGAAGCTATGCGCCGCCAACATTTGTTGTGTGTTGACTGAAGCTGTCGTGTTCTGCCTCAAAATCTATGCCAATTGTAACTAGTATTTTATCATTTCTAAATTCTTTCAAAAATTGCTAAAAAATTAGCAAATTGGCTGCATTAATTTTGGGCTTTTCACCATTGAGCTTGAAATTGCAACATTGGCATTGATTTCATGAGATTTGGTGTGTAATTGCACTAGAAATTTGGGGATTTTGCGGAAATTGACACTATTTGCAGGTCTATTATAGACATTTGCAGGCATTTTTGGTATTACAGGTACATTCCCTTGGCATTGGGGCAATTCCCCCAATTTTCAAGTGTCTCAGCATTGGATTGTTTTGCAGAATTTTTTGCTCCAATTGATGTGGTTTATACCTGTGGACTCAGCAAACACAGTGGTACACTTGAATCATATTGCAGTTGACGCCTTGATTCAGTCACACACTGCCTGTTTGTACGCATTTGTGACAGCCATGTTTGGGAATACTAGTGATTTGTTTGGTATGCTCTCCATCGATGAAGATAAGTTGGATGGCACCAACTATCCTATGTGTTCATATATGATGACACATGTACTAGTTGCAAAGAATTTGTGGGTCTATGTATCAGGGCCCAGGGGATGATGTCAGGCCTATTGTTCCTGCACGAGCAGCAAGTACTTCAAGCACTATTGATGCAGGTGATGATGTATCTTTAGGTGGTGCTACATCTTTTGCACCTTTGCCACCCACTCTAGAAAAGCTAAGATGGGATGCCAAGGATGCTCAGGCATATGCTTTGATTGCCCTTTCATGCAAAAGGCAGGTTATACCGCACATTCATTCATGCACTCCTGCTAAGGGTGCATGGGATGTACTTGTTCTTTGTATCAGGTTCGCAATGAGGCTCGTGTTTTCCATCTCCGCAAGAAGTTTGAGTCTGAGCATATGGATGAGGGTGATTCAATGGACAAGTTCCTTACTCGCATCAAGGATTTGCGAGAGCAGCTTATCAACATTAATGAGGTCATTCCAGATGGTTCACTTGTATCTACAGTGCTTCAGGGTTTGCTAGAATCCTATCAGGGTTATGCTACTACTCTTTGTCTACTCATGAAGGGTAATCCAAACTTGTATACCTTTGATGAGTTGGTGACTCTCTTATTGCAAGAAGAGCAGTCTCGTTCTAACAGGATTACTATGCTCTCTGCTGATCAGGCATTTGGTGTCTGATCGAAACAAAGGTAAATTTGGGGCTTCATCTAGTGGTAAGCCTAAGGGCAAACCACCTGCCCATTCAGATTCTATCTTGTCTAAAGAGGGTGAAACCATTTATGCGAGGTCGTACACGTGTTGCTTCTCGCCATGCATCTTCACATTATGTGGATACAGCTTTTGTTGCCACCGATTGTAATGAGGATCCTATTTCTCATGTTGATGCATTGGGTGGCAGCCATGCGTTTGGAGTTGAACTCCATTAACAAAAACGGTAACTTGGCAAGCGTGCTATTGGCACAAAATGGGTTTTCCAGCTTGAAACCGATCCCGTCAAGTGGGATGACTTCGTTGGACACCCACACGCGTAATAGCACAACTTTAAAACCACAATTTGAAATGGACAACTTAATACAACTTGAAATTGAAATGAAATGGAATGGAAAGATGGACACCAGCACTGGGGCCGGAACGGGCCGACCCCCCCCTCAATATATGATATATTTATTGGGAGTATTTAACAAATACAACGCTCCATGGGTTCCAAGAACCAAATGATGTCCATGTACATATGAAAACAGTACCAAACAAATAGGCTCGAAGTCGACATTCGAAGTAGATGCTCGAAGCAGAACGACCACTAGCGTGGTCCAGTCTCTACGGTCTTGTGCTTTCAGTGGACTCCGCGGAGAGCACCTCACTGGTGTTCCGAGACGACGCACAAACAGGCGCTCTCGTACTAACGCCTGGCTCTCCCGATCTCAGTACCTTTGGACCGAGGTTCTCCAATAGAGCTTGGACTACCCGGCACCGAACGGGTGTTACCGTGGGGGTGAATCCCTTATCAGATTTAACACATAGCAGTTTATTTAAATCTGAAAATTCACTTCCTTGTGGATGGCAGAAGGAAATCCAATACCCATGTGTGCAGTTACTTAAGAGAAACACCAGTTGTAGCCACTTGAAGACGGAAGACGCCGCCTATGGAAAGGAAGTGCAATTGTGGATAGCCGCCTGCTGGAGCACAACCTGCTGGTGGTAGACAACGATCTGGATGCAAAAGCACCACTTGTTGGTGATGTATACGCAGCCTGCTGGTGTTGGGCACACAGCCGGCTGCTTTGGTAGGCCGTGTAGGAGGATGGAGAAGACAGTGGCGTCTGCAGGAGATGGACAGCAGCAACCGCCTGGCTGCTTCCGGTGGGTGGGGGCAGCCGCGTGCTGCAAGTACAGTTGTCTGTACGGAAGGTAGAGCAGCCTGTGGAGAAGCAGTCGCCTGGGAGAGAGAGGTAAAACATGCGCTGTCTGTATGGGAGAGGCAGCATGCACAGTGGGAGAGGCAGCATGCGCAGCCTGTATGGAGTAGCAGCCAGTCGCCTGCTGCAGAGGAGCACGCCTGGTTGCATCCGGTTTTGGTCGCCTGCAGAGGATCACCTCGCCTGCTGGGAAAACGTGCTGCTTGAAGAAACGATCGCCGGTGGTTTTTTCCTACGAAGGGTGGTTGCTTTTTTTTATGAATATTGAAGTGGAGTTCAACCTTAGTGTTGGCTGGCTCCCCAGGTTTGCATGTGGGTGGCCAGTTCCAAGGTGGGTTGGGTAGGTGGCCCACCCACACACACACACACTTTAAGTGGGGCTCCCCACCTTGGCTCCTAAGTGGGTGCCCAAAGGGGGTGCCCACTTTTAAGTGGGTGTGAACATGTAACCTTATAAATCAAAAGGTTAGAAATAAAAGTATTAAACTAACATGTTCAATATACTTACCACCTGTTCACATGCACCAAAACTCGTCAGAAGACAGAGCAGACTTCACGACACACTGGCAGGCGTCCCCGCTCAGTAATAAGTAACACGTCAAGCAGGCAAACACAAAAATACATGTCATGCGAAAACAGTTTCAAGCATGCAAATCATGTGTGCATGTGCAAATAGTAGCATGGACATATCTCCCGTTCATGGAACAAGTACAAAATATCCGTCGGCACAAAAATGGCACGACGTAAAACATAAAAACCTGGTCTTCCTATGGAGTGACAGTCCCATAGGTAAGACACAGTTCCAGGCACGAGCCTCCCTATGGTGTGACAGTCCCATAGGCAAAACACGGCACGAATACTGGCTCTTCCATGGCGTGACAATCCCATGGTTCGAACACAGTCCAAGTCATACACGGGTGGCACCAGTCTGGCTCCCGTCCATACGACACCATCCTGCTAACACACGGGTGGCACCAGTCTGGCTCTCGTCCATGTCAGCAAAATACTGGCCTCTTCACATGAGACACCGGCCTGGCCTCGAGTGAACGAGACACAAAAACTGGAGATGGACCAAATGGTGGGCCAATTGGTGACATCGCTCCCCACCTTGGCCCCTAAGTGGGAGCCCAAAGGGGGTGCCCACTTTTAAGTGGGTGTGAACATGTAACCTTATAAATCAAAAGGTTAAAAATAAAAGTATTAAACTAACATGTTCAATATACTTACCACCTGTTCACATGCACCAAAACTCATCAGAAGACAGAGCAGACTTCACGACTCACTGGCGTCCCCGCTTAGTAAGTAACACGTCAAGCAGGCAAACACAAAAATACATGTCATGCGAAAACAGTTTCAAGCATGCAAATCATGTGTGCATGTGCAAATAGTAGCATGGACATATCTCCCGTTCATGGAACAAGTACAAAATATCCGTCGGCACAAAAATGGCATGACGTAAAACATAAAAACCTGGTCTTCCTATGGAGTGACAGCCCCATAGGTAAGACACAGTTCCAGGCACGAGCCTCCCTATGGTGTGACAGTCCCATAGGCAAAACACGACACAAATACTGGCTCTTCCATGGCGTGACAATCCCATGGGTCGAACACAGTCCAGGTCATACACGGGTGGCACTAGTCTGGCTCCCGTCCATATGACCATCCTGCTAACACACGGGTGGCACCAGTCTGGCTCCCGTCCATGTCAGCAAAATACTGGCCTCTTCACATGAGACACCGGCCTGGCCTCAAGTGAACGAGAGACAAAAACTGGAGATGGACCAAATGGTGGGCCAATTGGTGACATCCCCCTCGGCTTCTAAAGAGTTGACCTCAACTGAAAAGCCTCAAGATATGCCTGCAACAACTGTGGGTAGTCAACAAAATAGTCCTCATTTACCCATTTTGCATCAATAGGCAAATAATTCTTAAACTTCACAAGGTATCTTTTGGAAAGCTTTCCTGCAGGTAGCTTTCGTTCCTTGTGAAAAACAATCTGTTCTGGTTGGAGGATCTCCTCAAGCTCTTCAATCTCTGGCGGATCTTCTGTGATGACAGGCTCATCAGGATCTGGCCCCACATATTTCCGAAATAGACTCACATGAAAAGCATTGTGAATCTTCCAGTGACTAGGTAAAGCAAGCCTGTATGACACTTCATTGATCTTCTGAATCACCTTGAAGGGTCCATAATAGCGAGGAGAAAGCTTAGGATATGATCCTTCTCGTCTTGGCCTCTTCCGAAGCGTAGCTTTCTCAAATTTCAGCAAAAGCCAATCACCTTCTTTGACTTCCATATCCCTTCTATGCTTGTCAGCAGCCATTTTATGCTTATGTTGTGACCTTGCAATGGCTGTCCGCACCTGAGCAAAGGATACATCCAAGTCACAAACATATTCATCAGCGGCAAAAATCTCATCCTTTGTACGAAGGATGGGTGGCAATACCACTCTGCCGCCATAGATAATCTCAAACGGAGCCTTTCCCGTGGAGGCATGGATGGTATTGTTGTAGGCAAACTCAACAAGTGGAAGATACTTCTCCCATGCAATCTTTTGATCTGCCACATAACACTTCAATAAATGCAACACGGCTGAATTTGCAGCTTCACTTTGGCCATCCGTTTAGGGATGATAAGCTGATGAAAACTCAAGCTTAGTATCCATATTATCAAATAAAGCCCTCCAAAAGAGGCTTGTAGTCCTGGGATCTCTATCCCCAACAATGGATTTAGGCATACCATGATGCTTGAAAATATTAGCAAGAAAAAGCTTTACCATATGATCAGCTTCGATGGTTTTCTTGATGGGCAAGAAATGAGCTTGCTTGCTAAACTTGTCCACAATGGTCCAAATAGCATCATTTCCATGCTGGGATCTAGGCAAATCCATAGTAATACTTTCCCAAGGTTGGCTGAAGCAAACCTGGAGGTTTTTGCCTATCAAATTTCACTTTTTGGCAAGTGATACGTGCACATACATAAGCCTCAATGTCTTTACGCATGCTCGGCCAAAAGAAATGTCTCTGAATCATGCGTGTAGTAGGCATGATACCTCTATGACCAGCATAAGGTGGAGCGTGACATTCGTCCAGAACCTTTGGACGCAAATCCTTCACCACACATAGGCAATTATCCTTCATAAGATAACCCTCGTTGATAACATAAGAGGCATGTGAATGACCAGCCATCAAATGAGTCCATATATGGCAAAAATTAGCATCCAAATGATACAAATCTCGCATAGCAGATAAGTCTCCATGAGAGGCCATTGAGACTGCAGCTACATAAGGCCTCCTGGATAGTGCATCGGCCACCACATTTTTCTTTCCTGGAGTATGCACAATCTGAAAATGAAACATGGAAAGAAAGTTTGCCATTCTCATTTGCTTCTCTGAAAGCTTTGTTTGAGATAAAAAATATCTCAAGCTTTGATGATCTGTCTTGACTACAAATTCAGCCCCAATAAGATAATGTTTCCATATCTTTAAGGCGTGAATTACAGCCAAGAGCTCTTTCTCATAGATATCCATATGAAGCTCAGCATCATGCAAACGACGGCTCTCGTATGCAACTGCATGCCCTTCTTGATTTAGGACAGCTCCTATGCAATTACCACAAGCATCACATTCAACTACGAAAGACTTGTGCAAGTCAGGAACAATCAATACTGGACCACATATAATAGCATGCTTGAGCTGCAAGAAAGCATCCTGTTCCTTTGAAGTCCATTTGAAAGTGATTTTCTTCTTTGTGAGATCATGTAGAGGAGTGGCAATCATGGCGAAATGCCTTGTGAAACGCCTGTAATACGAACATAATCCCAAAAAACTACGTACTTGATGTACGTTTTGTAATTCGGGCCAATTTCGAATGGTCTCTATCTTTGCAGGATCCATTTTAACTCCATCCTTGGATACAATATGACCCAGATAATGAATCTCTGAAAGGAAAAACTCACTTTTCTTGGCATTAATGAAAAGTTTATGCTTCCGCAACTCTTCGAACACTGTGACCAAATGAGTTCTGTGTTCCTGCTCATTCTTGGAGAAAACCAAGATATCATCAAAGAATACTCCTGTAAATTTGCGATGGGATCGGAATATCCTATCCATCATATGATTAAATGTAGCAGAAGCATTGGTGAGACCAAAAGGCATTACCAAAAATTCATATAATCCGAAGGCTGTCTTAAATGCAGTTTTATGGACATCTTGTGGTGCCACTCTTATCTGGTGATAACCACTCTTCAGGTCAAGTCGGCTGAAACAAGCATCAGGGTTATCCAAAATATCATCAATTCGCAGAATTGAATCTGTTCTTGATGGGGTAAGCTTGTTCAAAGCTCTATAGTCCACACACATTCGGAATGATCCGTCCTTCTTTTGAACAAGAAGCACAGGAGAGCAGTAAGGTGAGGAACTGGGCTGAACCAAACCTTTCTCTAAAAGCTCGTTTACCTGCTTCATGATCTCTTCTTGTTGTGCATCACTCACTCGGTATGCGGGTTTGTTAGGTGGAGAACTACCTGGCACAAGATCTATGCGATGATCTTCGGGCCTCTAGGGAGGTAATTCACCTGGCAATGAGTCAGCAAAACAGTCGTTGAATGCATGAAGAAAATTCTGCCTATCATTAGACATAGCATCCACATTTTGATGATTTGGCACAAGGCTATCACGAACAAAAACCAAGTACGCAGAAAGACTCTTTTTCATTGCTTTATTAATTTGGATGTGTGATACAAGTGGGATCCCCTTCTTTGCCAGCATCAATAAAATGCATGCGGCCTTTATGCATAAAAGAAATCATATTGGACTTGTAGTCTTTGCGGAGCTCAAGCCTATGATGCCATGGCTTGCCCAACAATACATCACATCCATTTAGTGGAGCAACTAGGAAATGTTCATTATCAAGGTAGCCCTGGATATGGATGCGCAACTTCCCTATCAATGGGGTAACCTGCACCTCTTTACCAATAAATGCAGCTTCGGCTTCAATCTGAGGTCCCATGTTCTCAACCTCAATACCCAATGCAGCTGCCATTTGCATAGAGATGAAGTTATCGGTTGCACAGACTACAGTCATCAAACATGAATAAGGCGGGCTGATCCTTGATTTGTCCCCAAGCCTTGCAAACCATTCGCTCTTTTGCATCATGACTTGTATTTCCTTGCACATCAGGAACTGCATGTACATTAGCCTTGGTCTGCTTGTCCTCGTGCTTTGGTTTGCGATCTGGGCATTGTCGAAACATGTGGTCTTTGCTACCACAAGAAAAGCATTTTCCATCCTTGGCATATTGCTCTCTTTGTTCCGGGGTTAAGCCGAATTTGTTCTTCCTTGGGCCCTGATCTTTAGATGTGTTATTTTCAGCTTTACCACCCTTGTGGGTCTCTCGGAAGTTCTTTTTAGGTGGCTGTCCACCCTTTTGTAGATTTGGGACAGCCTTGTCTTTCCTCTTTGAACCACCTTGATCTTGTTTAATCTTGAGCACCAATTGCTCCGTAGCAAGAGCAGAAGCTGTGAGCTGTTGCAAAGTATGTTTCGGGTGCAATTCAATGCCCGAACGATATGCTAGTTGCAGTCCAGAGCGAAACTTCCTCTTTCTTTCATCCTCAGTGATTTGCATAAAGGGAGTTACTTCCAGCAACACTTTCCAGAACTTGTTAACATACTGTTGCACGCTTTCATTATCTCTTTGCTCCAGCTTGTCCCACTTTTGAGTGAGAGTTTCCTCCGCATTTGGTGGCAAGAACTGAGCATAGAATCTATCGCTAAATTCCTTCTAGGTGCAAATGGGATCCTTGGTGATCTTTTCAGTTATCCACCAACGAGCAGCAGTGCCTTTCAAAAACATGCTAGCATGGCGTACTTTTGACTTTTCAGTAAAGTCCTTCTGGCTAAAAGCAATGTCGAACTGTGCCACAAATGCTAACACTTTAGAAGCATCATGTTCTCCATGAAAGACATCAAATTTAACAGATTTGTTACCTGCTTTGAATTCCTTGAGCTTTCTGGCATGAGGCTCATGGTCTTCTCTTTTTCTTTTCCCCTTATCCAACGGGGTAGCCCTATTTGCATGGGCTCCATGGGCCGTCATAGAAGTTTCATGAGGCATAGTGGCATGTGCTCCACGAACTTGAAACTCAGATGCATGTGACTTACCTGCATAAGGCAGTGTCTCTCCATGAGACAACTCAAAAGGCAAAATTTTTCTAGTAGCAGACCTGTCACCCTTACCATGGGATACATGTCTTGCATGCATGTGACTTTTATGCTCTCCATGAGCACTGGCATACATATATCTGTTAGGCTTAGTGCCTTGTGGAGAAGATGCATGTTGAGAGGTGACTGTCACCTCTTCCTTTTGCATAAAAGATTTCAGCCTTTGAGATGTGGGATCTCCATGCTTCAAACGAGGTGGATTTCTGAATTTCAGCTCTCCGTCCTCCTCCTCTTTGATATCACCTTTGCGGAGGAGGTAGGCAAGTGCCAACTCCCTTGGCTTCTTGCCCACTTCTCGTGCCATAGACTCAAAAGTGACATCTACCATTGCATCAGCCTTCCTAGCTTCAATAGCACTCTGCACATGGGGATCTTCATGCAAAAACTTGCTCTTGTGCCTGCAAAAGTTTTCTCATATGTTCCATTTCAGCCCTCATAGCATCAGGCTCTTGTTCAAGCATGACTGTCTTTCTTGGAGACAGTTGACCCTTTGATTCACTATCATTAACCCTTTCAAGGGGCTTGTGCCTTCCTCGCAGAGCATCAGACCCACGAGAAGCACTAGATGGACCCCTCGAATTTGGCACTTTCAAAGGGTTGCCTTGGCTGTCCATTGTGTTTAAGTGTGCTAAAAGCGGGGTGTCCAGTACACAGGTTCGTTTCCCCACTAGGAAGAGGGAAACAACCGTGCTCTCATAAGAATGAAACCGATCCCGCCAAGTGGGAAGACTCCGTTGGACACCCACACGCGTAATCGCACAACTTTAAAACTACAATTTGAAACGGACAACTTAATACAACTTGAAATTGAAATGAAATGAAATAGAAAGATGGACACCAGCACTGGGGCCGGAACGGGCCGACCCTCCCCTCAATATATGATATATTTATTGGGAGTATTTAACAAATACAATGCTCCATGGGTTCCAAGAACCAGATGATATCCATGTACATATGAAAACAGTACCAAACTAATAGGCTCGAAGTCGACGTTCGAAGTAAGATGCTCGAAGCAGAACGACCACTAGCATGGTCCATTCTCTACGGTCGTGTGCTTTCACTGGACTCCGCGGAGAGCACCTCACTGGTGTTCCGAGACCACGCACAAACAGGCGCTCTCGTACTAACGCCTGGCTCTCCCGATCTCAGCACCTTTGGACCGAGGTTCTCCAGTAGAGCTTGGACTACCCGGACACCGAACGGGTGTTACCGTGGGGGTGAATCCCTTATCAGATTTAACACATAGCAGTTTATTTAAATCTGAAAATTCACTTCCTTGTGGATGGCAGAAGGAAATCCAATACCCATGTGTGCAGTTACTTAAGAGAAACACCAGTTGTAGCCACTTGAAGACGGAAGACGCCGCCTATGGAAAGGAAGTGCAATTGTGGATAGCCGCCTGCTGGAGCACAACCTGCTGGTGGTGGACAACGATCTGGATGCAAAAGCACTACTTGTTGGTGATGTATACGCAGCCTGCTGGTGTTGGGCACACAGCCGGCTGCTTTGGTAGGCCGTGTAGGAGGATGGAGAAGACAGTGGCGTCTGCAGGAGATGGACAGCAGCAACCGCCTGGCTGCTTCAGGTGGGTGGGGGCAGCCGCCTGTAGATAGTGGGCAGCCGCCAGCAGCGAGTGCAACTGGTACAGCAGCCGCCTGTAGATGTACAGCCGCCTGAGTTAACATGCGCAGCCTGCAGGGGATTCACGTAGCTTGCAAAGAAACAGGTGCAGCCACCTGCTGCAAGTACAGTTGTCTGTACGGAAGGTAGAGCAGCCTGTGGAGAAGCAGTCGCCTGGGAGAGAGAGGTAAAACATGCGCCGTCTGTATGGGAGAGGCAGCATGCACAGTGGGAGAGGCAGCATGCGCAGCCTGTATGGAGTAGCAGCCAGTCGCCTGCAGAGGAGAAAATGGCACGACGTAAAACATAAAAACCTGGTCTTCCTATGGAGTGACAGTCCCATAGGTAAGACACAGTTCCAGGCACGAGCCTCCCTATGGTGTGACAGTCCCATAGGCAAAACACGGCACGAATACTGGCTCTTCCATGGCGTGACAATCCCATGGGTCGAACACAGTCCAAGTCATACACGGGTGGCACCAGTCTGGCTCCCGTCCATACGACACCATCCTGCTAACACACGGGTGGCACCAGTCTGGCTCCCGTCCATGTCAGCAAAATACTGGCCTCTTCACATGAGACACCGGCTTGGCCTCGAGTGAACGAGACACAAAAACTGGAGATGGACCAAATGGTGGGCCAATTGGTGACACAGCTAAAGCATAAGCCTGATGGTTCAGTTGATCGCCATAAGGCTCGCGTGGTCGCCAAAGGGTATGTCCAACGTGAGGACATTGACTATGAGGAGACCTTTGCTCCCACTTCACGTATGACTACCATACGTACTGTTATTGCATTGGTTGCACACAAACAATGGCATGTACATCAGTTTGATGTCAAAATTGCCTTCTTGAATGGCGATTTGCAAGAGGAAGCTTATGTTTCTCAGCCTCCTGGCTTTGTTCAAAAAGGTGCAGAAAGAAAAGTATGCCTTTTACATAAAGCACTATATGGTCTTAAATAGGCTCCTCGTGCTTGGTACCACAAGATCCATGCATACTTTACTGGGAACAATGTTCTCATCCTTATTCTTTATGTGGATGACATACTCGTCACTGGCCCTTAAGAGGGTGATATTTCAGCTTTTAAAGCTGATTTGCAGCATGCATTTGATGTCACAAACATGGGGCATTTACATTACTATTTGGGCATACAGTTTATACCTTTTGAGGGGGTATCATGTTATCTTTGTGCAGATACGTTGAGCAGCTCCTTGAGCGCTTTCACATGACAAATTGTAAACTTGTTTCTACTCCTATTGAACCAGGTCTAAAGCCGTCACTTGAGCATGTTGGTGAGCCTTTTGATGTTGCCACCTATCAACAGGCTGTGGGATGCCTTATCTATTTATGCTCTACTCGTTTGGAGATACAGTATGTTGTTTCTTAGTTGAACAGATTCATGCATTGTCCACTATGCATTGGCAAGCGTGTAAGTGTGTCTTTCGCTATCTTAAAGGCACAACAAACTTTGCCTTGTTCTATGGCATTTTTTCTACATAATGCTTGCTTGCATTTACAGACAGTGATTGGGTAGGTTGCTATGACACGCGAGTGTCAACCAGTGGGAACTGTTTTCTTCTTGGTGACTCATGCATCTCATGGCTCAGTAAGAAGCAGCCTACAGTGGCCACGTCTAGTCCTGAAGCTGAATACAGGGCAGCTTTTACAGCTACTCTGGAATGTGTTTGGCTACGACGCCTATTAGCCGATCTTGGTGTTGGATAGCAGTCTCTTACCACCATTTACACTGATAGTCAGAGTGCTTTGGCAGTTGCACGAAACCCTATTTTTCATGCCCGCACAAAGCATATTGAGGGTCACTATCATTATGTCAAGGAAAGGCTCCATGCAGGAGAGATTGACTTGGCTTATGAGCCTACATATGCCAATATAGCAGATGGGTTTACAGAGTCCCTTTCGTTTCCAACAGCTCCTACTCTCACGTTTCCTTGTTCAAGCTCTCTGCGTGTGTGTGTGTGTTTGTGTGTAGGCAAGCTTCCCCAACCCCAACAAGCTCACACTACTGATGACCGACTTGTTGAAAGGTCGTGGACGTAAGTCAAATCAGTCTATCCCTTGGAATAACGATTTGGATACGGCCTTCAGACTTTTGAAAGATAAAAGTCAAGGAGGCATACTGCCTGATCCTAGTCGGCCTTATGTTCTTGAGACCGACGCGAGTGACTGTGCGATTAGGGCTGCTCTATTCGAAAATGGTAGACCTATTGCTTTCGAGAGTCGAAAGTTGAACGACACTCAATCTCGTTGGCCAACCCTTGAGAAGGAGCTTTACGCTGTCATTTACGCTCTCAAGGTTTCGAGGCATTATTTATATGGCTCCAAGTTTGTGGTATTGACTGATCATCAGTCAATCAAGTATGTGTGTGATGCGGATGATTTGAGAGGACGAAAAGCTAAATGGGCAGAGTTAATGCAAGATTTTGATTTTGAGATACGCTATTGCAAGGGGTCCATGAAGAGTATATGTAGTAGATGCGTGCTTAATTGGATCCGAGAGGTGAGTACTTTGTGGTTCATTGAGATTTCCACTGACTTATTTCAATCATTGAGAGAGCTTTGCAGGAATGATCGTTATTTTGGTCCATATTGGCAGAGAATCCAAGACGAGAGCTCATTGATTGACCAAGACTCGGTGATTGAGTAGCCTACGATTCAAGCTGGAAGAGCCTGTGGATGATTCAGAATGGTGTACTATTCCGTAATGACAAAATTTGTGTACCATAGGTCCCGGACATTAGGTCCAAGATTCTTAAGGAGTTTCACGATGCCCTTTCTATTGGACACCCCAAGGTACACAGGACATTAGCTTTAGTGAGACACTTTCTATTGGCCAAAGATGAAAGGGTATGTAGAAGATTGTCCTCAAGTTTCAGATTTATCAAGCGAATAAAGCTGAATGCTTTAGAGAGGCTAGGATGTTGCATCCTTTGCAAATCCCAAGTTATAAGTGGAAAAGTATTTCCATGGATTTTATTATCGGATTGCCAAGAACATGTCAAGGCCACGCTTCTATTCGGCTTGTGGTAGACCACTTGGCAAAGATGGCTAGATTTTTACCTACACGGAAGATTGTTACATGTTACAGCTACGCAATTAGCAAGGGAGTTTTTTATCGAGCAATTGTTTAGACTATACGGTTTACCGCAGGACAAAGTCAGTGATAGGGACTCTAAGTTTACAAGTGACTTTTGGAGGCTTGTTTTTGACAAGTTGGAAACAACTTTGAATTTGAGTTCCTCATATCATCCTCAATCCGATGGGTGAATCAATCTTTGGAGGACATGCTTCTTGTATATGTCTCCAAAAGATAGGGTTCATGGGAGGATTATCTTCTTATGTTAGAATTTGCATACAACAGTACTAAGCATACGAGTATCCATTTTAGTCCTTTTATGCTTATGTACAGATTTCAACCTAGATCACCTATTATTGTGGGATTTTCATGACTTCAGCATGATGCAGCGCGTACTTTTTTGCAAGACATCCTTCAGAGGGATTATCTTGAGTTTTTACTGAACTTAAGAGTGAGCTCTTAGAGGAAGGGGAGTATGTCATGTGCACAGAGTGTATCTACCATGTGCAGCACACACACAAGACTAGCTTCGAGGCTTGGGGTAGCTTAGAGCTAGGCAAGCCGATTGGCGAGTTGGGCTAGGGATGGACTGACGGGCGGGCGTCCATGTGTGGACGCTCGGTGACCGGCCCAAGAGCCTATAAAAGGGTGGCCAACTTGCGAGGTTATAAAAGGGTGGCCAACTCGCGAGGTTATGGGAGAGCTCTGTTGTCAGGAGCATGGATCTAGTGCAGACGTGCACCCGCCTCATGCAGTCGAGGCTGACAACAGTCTGGAGGCCCGCGAGGGTAGCTCGATGGCGGTATGGGACGTCATGGAGTAGAGACTGGTCGGTATGTCTAGCTAGTTTGCTCAGCTCGTGGCTCGGTGGGGACAACGAGGTCTTGTGGGCATTACCCACGGCTGTCATGGTTGGGTGGTGAGTCAGGCCTGCACCCCCTTCACAGTTTATGGTTTTGTATTGTAGGTTTTGGGTCTTGTTACTACTCGTTTGTCCTACGGGGTGACCCTGGGGGTTTGACATGTCCCATGTGCTAAGGGCTGGCCCAAGGCCTTGTCTTGGCCTTGTTGGCTCTTGGACAAGCCTTCCATGGCTGTCCATGAGACAGATTCCTGCAGAGCCCATTTCCTAACTGAGACTGGTGCTCGTACGTCCGGTTAGAAGCCTAATAAATGCCCGGTAAACCTCTACATCATTCTAGAGGGTTACATATGTGTGAGACAAGCATTGACCTCATGTGTGGGACATGCACAAGTGACCATGATGCTCTAAAGTGGAGCCCTTGCTGACTTGTCCCAAGACAAGGGCTCACAAAGGGTGAGTTACCATAAGACTTGCAACTGCTCCTGTACAGTTATGGCAACGTGGCATCTAGTGTGGGATGCATGTGACAAGGTCTTTCCCAGGCATGCAATATGCTAGCTGCTGTGACAAGGTCTTTCCCAGGCATGCAATATGCTAGCTGCAAAATTTTACAAGAAGGTATACATTTAGCTAATCTCGTGGATGTGTGTGTGTATTGGGGGGGGGGTGGTCAAAGCCTTGTGAGTTGTTGTTTTTTGTTAATATTATCATGTTCTTCTTTTGCCTTCAATAATGGGAAGCTGTTCTTTTTGAAAGAAACTCCAAAAGGCAAGGATTTTATCAGTAAATTTTCTTCCCAAAAATAACAATCACATGGGAAATGTTAGAACATGCTGTATTACTTGCTTCGGCTCTTAACCGCACGTTACATTATATTTTACACCCTTTTCATTAGTTTGAAGTTTGAATCTGTCATATGCATGACTGCTTTGAATGCATGTGGACATGACTATGGGCTAGGGCTATATAGGCTGAGTTTATATAATTTAATTGGGGAGGAAAGATGGCTATGGAATGAACAGTAAGTTGGTACTTTCATATGGGTTGCACACCAAAGAAGGAATGTACCTTCATGAGGCAACAAGCACATGACCTCAGGAGTAGGGGCAAGAGACAATATGGGGGGTTGGGGGAGGGGGGAAGTTCATAATGTTTAGCCCTGTTTGTCGACTACAATGAACTCTAGTGTCTGGCTATATTTACGCGATACTTTGCTTACGGATAGTCCGGAAATGCAATTAATTTCTAATATCTAGTCAATTCTTTGACTTCCATCTGTCAGGTTATGATTTTTTTCTCTGCACATGGAGTACCTCGTACGTATGTTGAAGAGGCTGGTGACCCTTACAAAGATGAAATGGAACATTGTGTACGGCTCATAATGACTGAGCTAAGGCTGAGAGGCATACCAAATGATCACACTCTTGCCTATCAGGTACGAATATAGTAGAAAGTGAATGAGGTCTAGGCCTCGTTCACAGCTTGCTAAGTCTACCCGTGTCCACACACGCACACACACACCCCACCCATCCGTACAGATAACACTCTTGCCTATTAGGTATGAATATAGTAGAAAGTGAACGAGGTGTAAGCCTTGGTCACAGCTTGCTTAGTCTACCCACCCACCCACGCACACATAAATGCACATACACCTCACATGCATACACGTACACCCATGAACTTTGAAGAGCTGTTTAACAATGAGGTGTAGGCCTCAGTCACAACTACCCACCCACCCACGCGCACATAAATGCACATACACCTCACATGCATACACCCACGCCCATGAAGAGCTGTTCAACACAGTCTTATTGAAAAGTTCTGTTTTTTCTTTTTGACAGAGTAGAGTTGGACCTGTCGAGTGGTTGAAACCCTACACTGATGACACGATCAAAGAGTTGGGTAGAAGAGGTGTAAAAAGTCTTCTAGCTGTTCCTATCAGGTCATATTTCTAGTCACTATTTTCTTGTATGTGTGTGTGATCTCTTCTTTAAATGTCACTATTTCCTATGTGTGTGGGCACATGCTTACATACTTGTGGAGGGGCCGAGAGAATCGAGTAAAAGACTTTGTCCTTTGGTTATGTTTGCAGCTTTGTCAGTGAGCACATAGAGACACTAGAGGAAATTGATGTTGAGTATCGTGAGCTTGCATTCGAGTCTGGAATAAAAAATTGGGGTCGCGTGCCTGCTTTAGGTTGTGAACAGACTTTCATAAGGGACCTTGCAGATGCAGTAATTGAGGCTCTACCATATGTGGGAGCAATGGCTATATCCAATATCGAAGCACGCCAGGTATGCTCAGTGGAACATTCAAGTTGAACTAAAGATTTTGAGAAATTTTTTCAGGTTGACATCAAGCTTGTTATTGTCTCATTGCAACTTTGAAGTCATGGATCAAACTTTAACCATTAACTAATTAGAAAGTGTCATAAGATGGATCTCTCTCTCCCTGTCTCTCTCTTTTTCTCTCTTCGACACGTGTTCATAGTGTAGGTAGGTAGTTTTCTTTCTCGGTTTTTAGTTTTCCAATGGATCGGTGCTCTCATGGAGTTATTGTATTTCTGTTTGGTCTTATAGACCCTTTGGGTCTTTTGAAGAGGTTATGATATCTTTCTTTCTTTATCTCAAGCTCAAACATGCTCACTCATGCCAGGCTTTCAGGGGTAAAAGAGTGGCCTTATGAGGCAGGAAGATTTATGTTGGAGATGATCTTACACTTTGCAAGTAGAGTAAAGGAAGCTTGCCATGGTGAAGGTACATGAGGCCCACAAAGAAGGGAAACGGGCTGTCTATCACAATGACAGTCATCATCACAGATCACCGTCGTAATTTGGGATGCAGGGTCTATGGGACCAAAAACACAAGGAGGTATTGTACAGATGAAGAGATGCGGTGTTTATATCGAGACACATCAAAGCCGTGAAAGAGGTCTATTGGAGGTGTTGGGGTACATATGGGAGTCTGCATATAGGGGCAAACCTGGACTTCTGGCAAGTAAGGGGATTAAGAGGGGCGTCAATTTTGTTTAGGTCTTGTTTGCAAAAGATGCTTGCAGTGGTTAGACGGGATGAAGAGGCTCGATTCATGTGGATATGCCTAGCATGGCTGGGCTTTCAGATTTCACACATTGTGGTGTGTATTTTCCTCCGGAGACATCAACTTTTGCATAAGAGTTACTGCAAGATGGACAATCACCATATGCTCCTTTTTTCGCAGATATTGTAGAGTTGGTCCAACAAGGAGATATCCTCCTATTGGGTAATTTCAGTGCACGGACATGCGGGGTGCAGGTAAATATGTATGGCTTTCATGCAGGCCCAATGATACTCTTGGAGATGGATCTGACAGTCACGGACCTCAGCAGACAGAGGGCATATCACTAGCTATGGCAGAGATGGGTGCCGTGCATGAGCTGTTGATATACAATGGGATCTCGTGTTGGCAATCAGCCTGACTTGCTTCCCACATGGTGGTGGCTCGAGTACGATTAAGGTTTCTTGCTCTTACACTTGGGAGTTTACTGTCTTACCCCTATCCATCAGTGGAGACCACACGTATCTTACTGTCATCATCTCCTGTTCCCTTCATCTGCTTCCACTTTCACCACGATCTGGACTCGGTTGATGCTGGTCATCTCTATCACCACACAACCAGCTTAGACCTCTCGTTACCTCTCATGGCAATCACTTCATAGCTTACCTATATCATTCTCATGAGTTTGCCCAAGCTAGCTTCTCTAACACTGGCTGTTCCATCGCCAAACCTATGTGGGTTCGTAGCCATCAAAATGGATGGTGTGATGATGTGTGCCGAGCCATGTGGCTTCATCTACTCCGGGAAAGGGAGTATAGATGCATATGTGCATGTGAAACCTAGAGATCCTTCTGTGCCTCAATCACGAAAAGAAGCAACCTTTTTTGTCTAGATGCAAAGATGAGTTATGCCGTCTATTTTTGAGTCCTATACTATGTCCCATATTATCCTCTATTGGAGAATGCACATACGGAAGCATAAACAAGACGAGAGAGAGTAGAGAGAGCTTGTGGACAAGATCACCTTTTATATTAGCTTGAAGCTTTACAATGGCAAATAGGCCAGCAAGAGATGTTGAGCTTGTGCAAGGGAAGTGGATGAAATAGTGAAGAATGGGGAAACTCCTTATATAGTGCATGAGTGAGCTGGCCAATTGCCTCTAGGGCTGGCCGATTGCCTCTAGGGCTACCCGACTGCTCACATGACTAATAAATAGGCGAAAATGCATAAAATACCCAATAATAGGTACAGCCCCAAAACACTGAGATACATAAATTCTAACACCCCCTCTGCAACTCATAGTGTGCAAGAGTCGGAAGAAGATAAGCCAATGAAGATCGGAGAGAGCATCCACCAACCTGTTTCCTCGAAACAAAATGCCACCACGAACAGCAAGGAACTTTGGTTGGCCACAAATTCCTACGTAAGTGTGTAGTGAACTCCAAGAATAGATGATGAGCTGCTAGACACCCCTTGTCCATAATCACCAACAGTGGAGGGTGAACACATCACGTCCCAAAAGCCTTGAACAATGAACTTGGAACAGATCCAGTTCATAATTTTTGTTATACAAAAGATAACCATGTCCTACCAAATGTCTAATACTTGGAACTCCGAATCATGGTCTCCATGCATCAATAAGTGGAGCTGTAATTAGTCTCCTCTCCCGTCCACAAGCCTCCTCTGGCTGGAAGCACATGGGGAGGAACTACATGTGTACTAGAGAAGTACACCATCTAGGTTCTCCTTGTTGGGTTTTATGCTGTGTATGCACCCAGGGGAGTGCTAGTGATCATCAGTAGGTTACTGGGGCACTTTTTACTTCAGTTAGTGGAGGTTTTTTCCCCAGTTTAGCTTAGTTTCACTTATAAAGGTTTTGATTTGGTCCACCTGGCACTATTTATGACCAGACCATGTGAACACACTATTAGGTCACATCTTTTATGTGGCTATTGTACTTCATTTTATCATTATCAATACATGAGAAAACGTGTTCCTCTCTCTCACTCTCACGTTTCCTGTTAGCGTGCCTTCCAAAACCCTAACCCTAACACCTCAACCCTACATTTTGGTATCAGAGCAATTTTTTGGGCATTTTGGCACAGTGTGAGCCACTTTTGTTGCTCTACTCAGTGAGTGGTGCATTGTTTTGCACATTCAGAGGATTGAGAGTGCAAGCATATTTGGGACAGTTGGACTCAGTGGAGTACAGTTGCTTTCAGGGTTGTTGATTTTGGGTTTTTTGATACACAGGTACAACATTGTGCACTGGCATAATGGCAAATCAACAGCAGAGTGATGTGTTCACGTACTTGTCTAAGGAAGACAAGCTGGATGGCATGAATTACTCCTTGTGGAGTTTTATGCTGAGAAATGTGCTCGTGGCAAAAGGTCTTTGGGATTTTGTTAGTGGTGATGAACCACGTCCAGGTCCATTGGCTCCAGAGACTCCTCCTCAAGGGGGTGCTCGTGGAAGAGGACACAGGCACAGGCACCAGGTCAGCCACTGCTTGTTCAAAGAACAAATGCTCAGAAGACATGGGATGCCAAAGATGCACAAGCCTTATCACTTATTGCATTGTCAGTACAGAGGTCTATTATACCTCATATTCGTTCAGCTGGCTCTTCACGGAATGCATGGGTGACTTTGGAGCAAATGTATGCTGCTCGTAATGAGGCACGGATCTCATTTTTGAAAAGAGAGCTGTAAAATTAGAAGATGCATGAAGGAGATGATATGTCTAGCCACTTGAACAAGCTGCAGGATTTGAGAGAGCAACTCATCAATGTGGATGAGATTATTCCTGAGACACAGCTTGTATCCACCATCTTAAACTCTTTGCCAAGATCCTACTTGGCTTTTCATACCTCTTTGAACCTTAGCATGAGGAATGCTATTGAGCCCCTAAAGTATCATGAACTTGTTGCTCTCTTGTTACAGGAAGAGCAAATCAGGAAGAGCACAGTGTGGTATGCAGGTCAACTTTGATGATGACAAATGCATGGTCAGAGACAAAGCTAATGCTTTGACCTTGATGCTTACTGGTACATTATGTCATGGACTCTATCAGTTGGATGCATTTCAGCCAGTGGATTAGTCTGCTTATCATGCATTCACTCTTACTCCAGCTATGGTTGATGCGGAGTTATGGCATGCTCGCATGGGGCATGTAAATTTTGGTAGTCTTATGCTTATGCAGCGACATAACATGTTGACAGACCTTCCTCTTATGGAGAAGCCTCCAGATCACATATGTGAAGGATGTATTTTGGGAAAAATGCATCGGTTTTCCTTTCCACGTGATCAAGCTCTACGAGCAACTGCAAAGTTGCAGCTTATACACAGTGATCTTTGTGGTCCCATGTAGACGAAGTCATTAGGAGGTTGCTTCTATTTTGCTACATTTATTGATGACTTCTCTCGTATATGCTGGGTCTATCCGTTGACACGGAAATCACAGGTATATGATGCATTTTTGGCCTTTGTAGCACTTGCTGAAACAGAGTCAGGATGCAAGGTTAAGACTCTCCATTCTGACCGGGGGGAATATGTGTCACACATTTTGAATTCCTTTCTTGAGAGTAGAGGTATCAAGCATCAGTATACTACTCCTTATACTCCACAACAAAATGGGGTTGCAGAAAGGAAGAATCGGTCACTCATTGAGATGGCCAGATGTATGTTAAAGGCAAAGAAGCTACCACATGTCTTTTGGGTGGAAGGTGTTGTGTGCTTGTCATATTTTGAATCGATGTCCCACAAAGGCATTGGTTTCCATTACTCCTTTTGAGGCTTGGCATGGCCGCAAGCCTTCGGTATCACACTTTCATACTTTTGGGTGTCTTGCATATGCACACATACCCAAAGAGTTGAGGATGAAGTTGGATGATAAAGCCACAAAATGTATTTTTGTTGGGTATAGCCATGAGAGCAAGGGCTACCGGTTATATGAAAGATATTCACTAGTCGGAATGTGATTTTTAATGAAAAATCAGAATTATCCATGGCTAGTTATGATGCAAATCAGGCTGAAAATGATGTGTTTGAAGGCCTGCTACCTATGGAGTTTCATTCCACAGTTGGTGAACCAACCCATGAGGGTGCAGGGCAGCCAGCTAATCATGAAGGTGGTGCATAAATTCAACAGGAGATTGAGGCAGAAGTTGAGCCAAATATGGGGCAACAGGCTCCACAGGTCAGACATATACCTAGATGGTATTTGAGGACATTACAGGACAGCCATCTAGAGACTCCTCTTGCTGGCCGTACTCGTAGGGAGACACGGACCAATGAGCATGCATACATCATGGATTTAAATATGGTTATGGCAGCTAGTTTACAGGATGTTGATGAGCCTGATTCATTTGTGGATGCACGAGACAATGTACATTGGAACAAAGCCATGCAGGATGAACTTGATTCTATTAAAAAGAATCAAACATGGGATTTGGTTGATCTGCCCAAAGGCAAGAAAGCCATTGGTACTAAGTGGGTCTATAAGTTGAAAATACATGCAGATGGATCCGTTGATAGGTACAAAGCCCGTCTAGTTGCAAAGGGCTATGCACAGAAGAAGGGCATTGATTATGAGGAGACATTTGCTCCTACATCCCGTATGTCGACACTTAGGAGTGTCATTGCATTGGTTGCACATCGTGGTTGGGTTGTTCATCAGTTGGACATCCAGACTGCTTTCCTACATGGGGACCTCGAGGAGGATTATGTACGTCAGCCCTTAGGTTTTGCAGAACATGGTCATGAAGGGAAAGTATGCAGGTTGAAAAAGGCCTTGTATGATTTGAAACAAGCTCCACGAGCTTGGTATGCAAAGATAGATGCTTTCCTGCTCACTCAAGGCTTTGTGAACAGTCCATCCGAAGCCACTTTGTATGTAAAGAAAGAAGAGAAAGATTTGCTGGTCATCAGTCTTTATGTAGATGATCTTTTGCTCATGGGATCAAATGATGACAAAATTGCAGCTTTTAAAGAGATACTACAACAGACATTTGCCATGTCTGATTTGGGGCTCGTACACTACTATTTGGGCATACAGTTTGTGCAGGATAACAGAGGCATTGGGTTGTTGCAATCTCGGTATGTTGCTAAACTTCTGGAGAAGTTCAAATTTCAGGATTGCAAGCCTATCAGCACTCTTATGGAGCCTGGGATGAGACTGTCACTACAAGATGACAGTACTTTATTTGATGCCACTACATATGCTCAGGCTGTTGGGTGCCTTATTTACTTGTGTACTACACGGCCAGATATTCAGTATGCCGTATGTCAGTTGAGCAGATTCATGCACAGTCCACGATTGTCACATTGGCAAGCTGTGAAGCGTGTATTTCGATATTTGCAGGGTACCTTGTCTCTTGGATTGCTTTATCCTGAGGGGGGTGACATGCAGCTATATGCTTACAGCGATTCAGATTGGGCTGGTGATTTTGATACCAGACATTCCACTAGTGGAAATTGTTTCTTCCTTGGCTCTTCATGTATTTCTTGGCTAAGCAAGAAACAGACCACAGTGGCCACTTCGTCTTGTGAGGCAGAGTACAGAGTAGTCTACACTACTACCGTTGAGTGTGTCTGGCTGCGTCGTCTTATGACTGATATGGATATTTCATTGGAGGAGCCTACACCTATCTATACTGATAGTCAGAGTGCCATTGCCGTGGCCAGGAATCATGTGTTTCATGCTCGCATGAAACACATTGAGATTCACTATCACTTTGTTCGGGAGAGACTCCAGGTAGGTGATATCAGTCTGATTTATTGCCCTACAGATCAGAATGTGGCAGACATCTTCACCAAGGCATTACCACGTCCGAAATTCGAAGCATTTCGCACTGCTTTGAATTTGTTTCCTTTTGGTGATGATATACAGTGATCACATATCACTCCAGGGGGTTTGTTGGGTTTTATGCTGTGTATGCACCGAGGGGAGTGCTAGTGATCATCAGTAGGTTACTGGGGCACTTTTTACTTCAGTTAGTGGAGGTTTTTTCCCCAGTTTAGCTTAGTTTCACTTATAAAGGTTTATAAGTGATTTGGTCCACCTGGCACTATTTATGACCGGAACATGTGAACACACTATTAGGTCACATCTTTTAGGCTATTATACTTCATTTTATCATTATCAATACATGAGAAAACATGCTCCTCTCTCTCACTCTCACTCTCACGTTTCTTGTTAGTGTGCCTTCCAAAACCCTAACCCTAACACCTCAACCCTACACTCCTGAGCCGGAAGCGCCTTGGGAGCCGTAGAAGTGGTACTAGAATCTGTATTACTATCCTGTGTCGTGTCTTTGCCTTTTCTCTGAGATGAAGCCTTGCCCTTGGTCTTTTTCTTCTTCTTGGACAAACAATCCTTGGACAGATGTCCTCTTTTTCTGTAAGAGAAGCAGCGACTCTGACCTTTCTTTTGAACTGAGGAAAGTGCTTGGTTAGAATTGTTGACTGACATCTTCAACTTACCTTGTGAAACGAGAACGGACCCCTCCAAAAGTAGGGAGATAAGATCATCAAAATCCGATTGAATGGATGTGACCTGGCACCGCAAAGATCGAGAAATCACATCATAGTTCGGAGGAAGCTTGGTGAGGATAAGTGCAGCCAGCTGAGAAGAGGACAAAGCAGCACCCATAGCCAGTAAGTGGTCATGTATAACCTTGGCCTTCATGAGGAATGACTGCATGGAACTGCTTTCAGGAAATAACAAACCGTAGAGCTGCCCTTGCAAGGTAATTGCCCTTATCGATGAATCTCGAGCAAACAGATCCTCCAATTTAGACCATACCTGATAAGCACTAGTGAGATTTTGCACTGCCGCGGAGACCTCCTTTGTGATGGTCCGCACAAGCATAGAATGCGCCTTTGAGTCCCGATTCTCCCAGTCTTGTAATTCTGCAACAAATTCATCCTCTTGATCCTGAGTCCACCTCCTAGAGTTCAGAGGACGCTTTTGCTTCCTCTCAGTGCCCTAAACAATATCCCACAAACCCTTGTGGATGAACCATATCCGCATTTGAAGCTTCCAATGGGCATAGTTGGGTCCTTTCAACTTGTCATCCTTGTTCGTAAGGGAGGAGCCATATCCACAGCAACAAGAAACACAGATCTCAGCTCTCAAACACTTCTCTCAAGTGCTTTCCAACGAAGCGAGGCTCTAGAACCAATCAGCCCCCTCTCAAACCTGAGAGAGGAGGAGGAGGCTGGACAGCAGCAAAACAGTCCAAGAAACCACCGGGAATCTCCTACTGGAAGGGTAGGGACTCGTGGAGGAAGAAGGAGATGTACCACCACTTGTCTGGCAACACCACATGCAAGAAACTTACCAACAACTGATGCTGGAGCAGAATTTGCAGCCAAAACTCCAACGCTTGCCTCTGTAGAAGAAAATGCAGCCAAGAACCTGTCCGGCTTGCCTCTGTAGGAGAAAACGCAGCCACCAAACTGGCCGGCAGCAAGGGAAGGGCTGGCTGGACCAGAAAACGCAGCAAGGCAAGAAAACGCAGCCACTGTTTGGGACTGATCTGCAGCCAAGAGGAGCTAGGGCAGAAAACACAAGGTACATATGAGAAGGCGGGCAGATTTGCAGAAGATGGAGCAGCCTGAACCTAAGCGAGTGATACCATGTTGGAGAATGCACATGCGGAAGCATAAACAAGATGAGAGAGAGAGTAGAGAGAGCTTGTGGACAGGATCACCTTTTATATTAGCTTGAAGCTTTACAATGGCAATAGGCCAGCAAGAGATGTTGAACTTGTGCAAGGGAAGTGGATGAAATAGTGAATAATGGGGGAACTCCTTATATAGCACATGAGTGAGCTGGCCAACTGCCTCTAGGGCTGGCCGACTGCTCACAAGACAAATAAATAGGAGAAAAATAAGTACAACCCCAAAACACTAAGATGCATAAATTCCAACAACCTCCACCTGACGCATCCCACTCTCCACGACCTGCGTCTGCAAGCTTTTTCACCATAGCCAATGCCACCAAAGCGCTCTTGAAGTTGCATGATGGAAGAGTAGAGGACATCCACGTGGAGCATTTCGCACATGGACACGGCATTGTGGCCCCTCCTCTCAAGGGCTTTGTGTGAAGGCTTGCCCCCTTCTTGGACCACTAACATCATTAAGGTAAGAGATCTTGTGGACCCTAGTAACTATTGGACCATCAATGGTTGCCAATAAATTCTTAGGGTTTAAATAGGGTTACTTATAAGGCCACTACTTATAAATAGGTCTCACTATGTATTTTGTTCATTGTATGGCTAGGACAAATGCTGAGTAATGGGCTAGGTTCGGATATATGGAAACCTTTCAGATGACATCAATAGCACCATTGGAGTCAAACAGGGGATGCCCGCTCTCCTTAACTTTATTTAGGTTGTATATTGATAGTTTGGGAGGGGCAGGCTAACGATTGGCCTAGAGTATGGTACCTATTCTTTTATATGTAGACGGCATAGTCCTCATCTGAAAAGACACTTGCATTGTCACGTGCATCCTGCACTTGGATGCCACGTAGATATTTCTGTACAGAAGGTGCAGGACTTGGGATGGTGAACTGGTCCCATGTGAGCCTAGTTCGGGACGAGTCAGCTAGGGATCCATCTCAGTCGTCCCGGTGTGCATTGTCTTGCACATGAGTCCAAGGTCAGGTGTGCACTGTCCTGCAGAAGAAACAGTGCCAATCCGTGCCGTGAGTCTCCCTCTAGAACAATGTCAGTGGTTCTGTGTATCTGGTATGGTACCGCATGCCAGATCACTGAGTAGATAGTGGTTAGGACAAGGGGCCAGCCCATAGGGCTACCCCGGATCAGTGTGGGCCTGGGAATGGTGTAGAACCACCCCCATGAGGGCTAGGAAGGCCCAGGCTAAAACCACCAGCCATGGAGGGGCTGTAGGACAGCCCTAGGGCAAGAATAAGGCAGATTCCAGGAGATTACAGCCTTTACATGGTTGTTGGGGCAGCCCATACAGGCTGCCTAGCCCTTGGATTGTGGACAAAGGTCTTGCCCAGCCATTGGAATTCAGGCGCTTCACCTTCTCAGCCTGTAGGGAAAAACGCAGCATTTTATGGGATTTTATTCAGCATTTATTGCTGAATATTCACAGTCGTGGGACATTAAATGCTGGCCGCCTGATTCTATGCTAGCCAATTGCTCCTGTGTGGGTAGTATAAATAGAAGTGTACATAATCCCATTCATTCATCTCATTCTCCACCAAGAGCTCAAGCATAAGTGGCTAGACAAAGCCAAGAGGGTGCTAAGCAAAGGGGTGAAGGATTCAGGTCAAGGGCAGGGTATTCCTAGCCAAGAAAAGGTCCAAGATTGCTGTATTTTCTTTCAGATTTCTCATCATTCTAATAAAGCAAATACACCATCCGTGGTGGGGGCCCTACAGAGGGTAATTGGGACCCAATACTGTGTCCTCTCCCCCTCTCCCCCCCCCTCTCTCTCTCTCTCTCTCTCTCTCTCTCTCTGCCTCTCTCTCTCTCTCTCTCTCTCTCTATTTTCTGCACTTCTCCTTTGAGTTTGTGCGTTAATTTCCGTCGCGAAAAGAGTGCTGAATTCTGAGTATTGAAGTTACCAATTCTTCTCCGAAGCTTCCGCATATTACAGTGGTATCAGAGCCTACTTCAAGTACAAAGATTCAGCAAAGAAACCAGAATTTTTCCTCGCTCGTGTGGTTGGTTTTTAGACACCGGTGGACTACCCCTTTCGGAGTGACTCCTGTCCCTCGAAGGACGGTTGGTTTTTAGCCTCCGGAAGCCTCCGGACGTCTCCCACATAGATAGTGGATGGTCAGATTGCGTTCCGGAAAGGAATTGCATTTTCCTGCTATGGCGAGCTTCGACGATGAGATAGATGAAGAACCATGGGACCAGAGTTGTAGTGCTGGTCGTACTGGGCGATGCGGGTGGGCAGACGTTGGGCGGCCAGGCTTATGCAGGCGGCCAGGCCTTTGTAGGTGGCCCTGCTGGCGGGCGCATAGGCCTACGTAGACAGGCTACGCAACCAAGTGGCCAGGCCTAACTTGGCAGCCAGCAGGCTTGCGGGCGTCTAGGCCTACGTAGCTAGGCCTACGCAGCCTAGCGTAGGCACCCAGGCGAGGCACGCGCAGCGAGGTAGGCGCCTAGGCTCACGCCGCCTTGTGGCCAGGCCTACGCGAGGCTGGCGTAGACGCTGGAAAGCAAGCACCGGCAGAGAAGATGGCGACGACAGCACCAATCGATGGCGCTAATCCGAGAGGGAAGGAGGAAAAAAAACACAAAAGCCTTAGGTGCTTTTGATTTTTTTAAATTTAAACTTAAAAAAAAAGTTTAAAAGCCCCTCCAAGGTTTAAAGGTGTTTTATTTTTTTAAAAAGAAAACGGAACTTCTATATATATATATATATATATAAAACACAAAAGTAAAAGCTCAAGTAGCTTCTGGGGCAGACTATATAAACCCCTTAAGTGGGCTTCTTGCCACACATCTCTCAAGTTTTCAAGCTCTCAAGCTCTCAAGTTCCCTCGCTCTTTTATTATGCAAAGATCTAATTTTCTCTCCACTTTCCCTCTTCACGATGTCGACCCAAGAATCGGAGGAGGATCATGTCAGACACCTCACGATTGTCTTATCTATTTTAAGACAGAATCGACTATATGCTAAGTTAAGTAAATGTGAGTTCTTTATGACCGACATCATTTACTTGGGACACAAGATCACTCGAGATGGATTGAGCATTGACTGTGAACGAGTTCAGAAGGTTCTGGATTGGGCTATACCGCAAACAGCGAAACAACTTCGTTCTTTTCTCGGTTTTGTTGTTTTTCTTCGGAAATCTGTGCGGGAGTACTCTCAGCTCACACTACCGACTTATTGAAAGGTCGTGGACGTAAGTCAAATCAGCCTATCACTTGGAATAACGATTTGGATATGGCCTTCAGACTTTTGAAAGATAAAGTCAAGGAAGCACCTATTTTAGCATTACCTGATCGTAGTCGACCTTATGTTCTTGAAACTGATGCCAATGACTATGCTATCGGGGTTGCTCTATTTCAAGACGGTAGACCGGTTGTTTTTGAAAGTAAAAAGCTAGACGACACTCAATCTCGTTGGCCAACCCTTGAGAAGGAGCTTTATGCTGTGATTCATGCTCTCAAGGTTTGGAGACATTATTTATATGGCTCCAAGTTTGTGGTATTGATTGATCATCAGTCAATCAAGTATGTGTGTGATGTGGATGATTTGAGAGAAAGGAAAGCTCGTTGGATTGAGTTAATGCAAGATTTTGATTTTGAGATCCGTTATCGGAAAGGGTCCATGAATAGTGTGGCAGATGCGCTTAGTCGAATTAGAGAGGTGAATTCTTTGTCGTTTACCGAGATTTCTACGGACTAATTGCAGTCATTGAGAGGGCTTTGTAAGACTGATAGTTATTTTGGTCCATTTTGGCAGAAGACCCAGGACGGGAGCTCATTGATTGACCAAGACTCAATGACTGAGCAGTCTACCATTCAGGCTGCAGGAGGCCAGTGGATGATTCGGAATGGTTTACTATTCCGTAATGACAAAATTTCTGTATCACAGATCCCGGACTTTAGGTCCAAGATTCTTAAGGAGTGTCATGACGCCCCTTCTGCTGGACACCCTGGGGTACACAGGACACTATCGTTAGTGAAATACACTTTTTATTGACCAAAGATGAAAGAGTATGTAGAAGATTATGTTCTCAAGTGTCAAATTTGCCAGGCAAATAAAGCTGAACGCTTTAGACAGGCTGGGTTGTTGCATCCTTTGTAAATCCCAAGTAATAAATGGGAAAGTATTTCAATGGATTTTATTACCGGATTGCCAAGAACACATCAAGGCCACGATTCTATTTGGGTTGTGGTAGATCGCTTAACAAAAATGGCTAGAGTTTTACCAATCCGGAAGACTATTACAGCTACGCAATTAGCACGACAGTTTATCGAGCAATTGTTTAGACTGTACGAGTTACCGCAGGACATATTCAGTGATAGGGACTCTAAGTTTAGGAGTGATTTTTGGAAACTTGTTTTTGAGAAGTTGGAAACAACTTTGAATTTGATTGCTCTGATTATCCTCAATCTAATGGCCAGACTGAAAGAGTGAATCAGATTTTGGAGGATATGCTTCGAGCATATGAATCCAAAAGAATAGAGTTCATGGGAGGATTATCTTTCTATGTTAGAATTTGCATATAACAGTACTAAGCATACGAGTACATGGTTTAGTCCTTTCATGCTTATGTATGGTTTTCAACCTAGATTACCTGTTACAGTAGGATTCTCAGGACTTCAGCATGATGCAGCACGTAATTTTTTGCAAGATATGCAAGAAATGTTACAAGTTGCGGAGGAATCTATTAGAAGTGCTCAAGACCGAGACAGATTTTATTCTAATAGACATCGTTTACCCAGAGAGTTCTCTGAAGGAACGATGGTGTATTTGCGAGTTCCGAAAGATTCTGAGACTTTACGGACAAGTCGATCTCCGAAATTATCCCCTAGATACTGTGGAGCATTTCGTATTACACAACGAAGTGGTTCTGTTGCATATGAATTGGATTTGCCTTCTCATGTGAAAGTTCATTCTGTATTTCATGTCAGTAGACTTAAGGAGGTGCTGGGTGGAACAGATCAGTTAGTTACTCAAGAAATTATAGATGTCGAGGATATGACATTTGTTCCGCACGAACCTGAAAGGATTCTTGGATTTCGTGAAAGAAGATTGCGTAATACGCTTATCACGGAATACAAGATCAAGTAGGAGGACGCTACATAAGAGACATTGACTACTCTTCAGAGAGATTACCCTAGCTTTATAGTGAGCTTAGGAGTGAGCTCTTAGAGGAAGGGGAGTATGTCATGTGCACAGTGTGTATCTACCGTGTGCTACACGCACACAAGACTAGCTTCGAGGTTTGGGGAAGCTTGGAGCTAGGCAGGCTGATTGACGAGCTGAGTTAGGGATAAACTAACAGACGGGCACGCAAGTATGGACGGGCGGGTGTCCAAGTGCGGATGCCCGATGACCGGCCAAGAGCTTATAAAAGGGTGGCCAAGGTTAGTTATTGAGATATAGAGAGTCTCGCAAGTTTGTGAGAGCTCTATGGTCTTGGAGCCTGGATCTAGTGCAGACGTGCACTTGCTTTACGCAGCCGAGGCCGGCAGCAATCTCGAGGCCCGTGAGGGTAGCTTCGTGGCGGTATGGGATGTCATGAGGAGGAGATTGGTCGGTACGTCAACCTAGCTCAGCTCGTGGCTCGGTGGGACACATGATCAGTCCTAGTGTTTTCACTTGCCACACCTTTCATTGTACATGTAGGGCTCCGGCCTTTAGCAGGCCTTTTCGTTATGGCACTTTTTGGTTTCCATGCTTGTGGTTTTCAGTTTACACATGGAACAGATGTAACAGTTTTTGGTCTCATAGACCCATTGGGCCTTTTGAAGACATTAATACAATCTTTCTTTCTTTCTCTGTACAGTGGCCAAGATGTATTCCTCTCTTTCTCTTTCTCTCTCTCTCCCATGGTGAGCTGGCAGAGAGTTGTAAGCCGAAAATGGTTTCACTTGTAATTACGTTTAACTTTTGCACCATGAGGACAGTACTTGATTATGCACGTGCGGATTCTGAGCAAGTCTACTGCTCTGTGGACTTTTGAAAAGCGCTCCACATTGTTTTACGCAATGACCGCTATTAGCTGGACACCTCCCAACTTCTGGGAGACATCAGATGAGATGCATCATTAAGAGGAAGGAAAGCTTTCAGCTATCTTAATATGTATTAGCACTACAGATTGAGAGGTTGTAATTTGTAATGTAGTCTAGGCTTATGAAGAGAGAGCACTCAGTTCAACACAAATATCCTTGTCATTGAGGTTGGAGCTTCAGCCCTTCAGGCCAGTGCAGTCTCCCAGTCAGTCAGTAAACTATCTCTATAGAATTTGGTGCCTAGCTTTAGATCATTTCCCGTGGAATACACTAGCCTATGTTAGTATACACACATATTCATGCATATGCACATGGTACGACCACACTAGACAACTTGCAGCCAGAGCCATGCCTTCTCCTATGCACCCCATACGTCCCGTCCCCCCCTCTTCCCTCCTCCTCCTTCCTTTTCTCTTTAAAAGTGTTTTCTTTGCCTATTGTTAATACTAGGTTTTAATGTGTTGTAAATTCTTGCTTCTATTCTTGCAGTCATTGATACCACTAGGTAGTGTGGAGGAATTGCTTGCCACATATGATGCCCAGCGAAGAGAGCTCCCACCTCTTGTTTCTGTTTGGGAGTGGGGTTGGACAAAGAGTGCAGAGACATGGAATGGGAGAGCAGCAATGTTGGCTGTTCTTGCGTTGCTGTTGCTGGAGGTTAGCACTGGACAGGGAATTCTGCATCAAATCGGTATCTTTCCTCTTTTCCGCTAGCTGTCTTGCAACTTCACAAAAATACAGGCAGTTTGATATGTATCCGAGCCAGGTGATACTTTTAAGGTGAGAGCTTCCCTAGAGCAGGCTTTACAAGGTGAAGGGTTTTGAGCAGGCAAAGCAGACTTGATATTTTTTCAAGTTTACGTGTATGAGCAGCTCTTCTGTATTAATGGTTGCCCTGTGAGGGTCTCCAATGCAAGGTTTTTGTCACCCGCAGGCCACACTGTCTGTCTCATCCTTTTATTATTGCAAGGGAGTCTTTTTTGTAAATCTTAAATAGCACGTAGAAGAGTTTCTTACGTGCGTGGTTCTGCTGTAACATGATCATAATTTTGTATAATATTATGCAATATATGTTTAAGGCAGCTTGTTTTAAACTTTTTTTTTTTTCATTTTTAATTCTGGGTTTTCCTTCGTGACAGTTCAAAGAACATGTGTGTTTGTCGTCAGGTTTCTTGGTTACAATTGCTCACATCAACACCATTCATCCACAGCAAGCATCCTGTCCTCCTACCGTTGCTAATGATGAAAATGAAGGGGAGGGTAATCAAGATCAAAGGGGTTATCCTCCATTTGTTCTTTAGTCATCTTGATATGTGCGTCAAACTGATCTCTAGTTTTTTAATCATGGTGCTTGGATTTCCTTCTCTAGGGTCTTAATAGGCAGCACCTTTTATGAAGTCATTTCACCATCAGAGCTTGGTTGAGGATATGGTGTAAGTGTTGCAAGCTTAAGGGGATTGCTGAACAAAACCATCTGTTTTGAGGAGCTTGGAGTTGACCTTCAAGAAGTCTATGATCGGCTTGATAGTGGAGGTTAGTAGAGGGCTAATGAGGCACGTGATTGGAGATGCAAAATCTGTTCAAATGAGCACCCCACAAGGTCAAAGCTGATTCTTCTGCTGTCAAAGGCATGTAATCAGGAGCAAGCTTAAAGGATTCCCAAGGTCCTGTGGATGAAGCAGGTTGATAAAGATGGCTACGTTGTTGTGGGGAGTGGTGTGCTTAAAGGATTCCCAAAGTCCTGTGGATGAAGCAGGTTGATGAAGATGGCTACGTTGTTGTGGGGAGTGGTGTGCTTTCTACCCAAATTCTTGAATGGGGCAGAGAACCATATTAAAAATGGCCAAAAATAATGTTGCAAGGGGTGACATCTTTCAAGGAAAATGACCGCTCTTTCCAAATGGGGTCCTTCAGGATGGCTACCTTCTTGTGGGAAGTGGTGTGCTTTCTAACGAAATTCTTGACTGAGGGGCAGAGAACCATATTAAAAATGGCCAGAAATAACGCTGTAAGGAGTGACATCCTTCAAGGAAAATGACATCCTTCAAGGAAAATATCCTCTCTTTCCAAACAGGGTTCTTCCACAGGGAATTATACCTTGGCTTGGGCAGCAATTCAATAACGTCCACTCAGATGCTTCTGAATCATCTTGTTTAGAGTCCAGAGGAGCCTTTATCGTCCGTTGGATATCAAGATAAAGATGCTCCTCTGCGGAGAAAATGTGGTTGCAATATTAATTATTTGTAGTGCCCAGATCTCTAGTTTCAGGCTGGCTATCCATACACTTAGTGGCTCTTGATATACAGTATTCCATGTACCAAAGAGGGGGTGTTTTTATTGAGAGAGAAGGTGGATAAGGTTAAATAGGGTCATCCTGCTCCATCTTTTCTAGCTTGAGATCTTGATGTTGAGTAGTGTCCAAGGACAGCTTTTGGACGTATGATGAGCCTTTGTGCCACCAGGGGTTTAGGTCCTTGGACTTGAGCTTCTCACCTTGCTAGACAGGTTATTGTCACTAATTGGAGGTATTTCAATGGGAGTTACTCCACCATAGGATATACTGAGGTGTTGCAATGTGGGATTGCAAAGTCCTCTTCCTCTTATATGATAGTGAATCTGTATGTTGCCGTTCTGTCAGATGTGAAAATAGCACCTTTGTCCTTTTTAAAGGTCTTGTTGCCTCTTTTGGGAGAACTTTTGCTCCTCCCTCTGCACAAAGTTCCAATCTTGGGGGTAGGCATTTCTCCTTCGGACGAAGAATCAAAGCCTGGGTCGTGAGTTTTCCATGAATAGAGTGGCTCTTGTTTCAGGGTTTTTGAGTGCTCTCCATGAGTGGAAGGTGGTTTGTCAGTCTACTCATCAAACCTTGCGATTGAACTAAAGCTTGGACGTTGAAGCACAACTGCGTAGCACAGCCAAAGATTGGCTGGCAGCAGGCAAGTTGTAGAGCTTGCATGTGTTGGTAATTTCACAGCTTAATTTGGTAAGTACAAATTTAAAAACCAAAAGTGGTTCCATTGAGATGATGCAGCAGGGGTGTTGTGCCATGGTGACACTGATAAGATCGAAAGAATATGAAACACGATACCACACGAGTTTTCCATGTCCAGCAATATCTCATTGACAAACAGGTGAGTTGACCGTCTGTAATTTTACCTAGTCATTTCACAAGAGTTAGTGTTGAACATGTTTAATCTCAATTGCTAGACAAGCATTGAAATTGTGAACGGTCAAGAATCTTGAAAAGCTTGGAGTAATAAAATTCTTCTTTCTGTGTGCTAATCTCTTCAAAGCTCCCATTCTTCATCCACGTATCATGTATAAACACCAAATCTCGGAATGCAATGCCGTACACCATCTATATTTCAAACAAGTTCCACACTTGTCCCAAAGCTCTGTGTGTGTGCGCGCGCGCGCGTGTACACACACATATATAGAGAGGAAGATGCGTGGAGTCCAACTATGCTTGTTGAAAGGTAGGCTTTGTAAGATCCCTCTTTCTATGCAATAAGTTTTCTATAGTGCACATTCTAGTGAGAAAATACAAATTCAAAGAGAGGTGCATTTAATGAGAAAAACTCGAGAGCTTGAGAAAATAAAACCAGATACATAATTTAGGTTAATTTTATGCAAGTTGTGCCAAGCCAGTGAGTGCACAATTTTAATGGGGTCATCCCATGTGCACGTGTGTACTCTCCAACACATATTTGGTTGTGGAAGAGGAAAAATTCATTTGCAAATATTGTGAAATAAATAAATAAGTAAATTCAAGAAACATAATATAAATAAAAACAATCCCCTTACAAATTAAAATTAAGCATGTGTTGAAGTGTGAGCATTTAGCCTTGACACTTGTGAATGGGAGAGGAGATTAATTAGTGTAAGGTTGAGTGGGTAAGGGTGCAAAGCCCAAGTACGGGAAAAGTTTTGGAACTAATTGTAAGCTCAAACCATGCATGAGAGGGAGTCAACTTGGTCTAAGGTCTAGTTGCATGAGGAAGTGTTGGTTAGTTGCATGCTATCATGTTGTTCTCAATTGAAAGACTAAGGACTCTTGATAAGTAAGGCCTCATCATCTACTTGCTTCATCTGAAAAAGAGAAACCTCAATGAATTTTGTGAGTTTCAATTTCAGGCTACGAATTATGCGATAAAATCATATCCTAAGATTGTACGCTCGAATATCAACCTCATTCAGCTCTAATATCAATTGTGAGATCCCTAACTCTCTATTTATATATCAATTTGGCACCGAAAATCACACTAAGGGGGTAGAGTGACTCATTTGAGGTCTCATATCACAATATAGCAATGCTTCGCTATTCCATCCGCTCTCCTTGGTCAGGTGAATGATTCCACCATGTATTTTCCTTCATAATTCTCACAAGTAGGTCACATCGAACGGCTCTCCCTGAGGCTCATTAAGATGTCTTGACTCCTTGATTATGAAGATAATTTTTTATCCTTTTTCATGATTTCTAATCTAGACTACTCTTCTCAAGTTTCTTATTCTAAAATATAATTTGGTCTCATTTTACTTGAATATATTTGGTGTCGTTGTCGAGGACTATCGTAGGGCTTAGCTTTGTTTTTCCATATCCATTTCAAGCCATTGGGATCACCCAATATTTTTTGGTCTTGATTAGGAGGTCACACTTTGAAAAGCATACAGTTTGGAGCCATTAGATGTGTTTGTTTATTTTTTAATTTGATTTGAAGTTTATTTTACATTGGAAAAATTTATTTCCATCTATTGGTAGGGTAAAACCCTTGTTCTTTAGTGATTTGCATGAAATTGAAGTCCAAGAGGCTTATTTGAGCTAGGATTAGCTTAAAAATTGTGATTAGGAGTGAAATCTACTTCGAAAAAATAAGTATTAAGTTCCATTAGGTTGAACTATAGTGGGATTGTCAATTTTTGTTCACGCATTTCATATATTTTTTCACAATTTGTTCATGCATTATTGGAATTAGTAGCTTATAAGCATGCTAAACCATCAAAAAATAATAAAAAAACACTTAATTAGTTGTATTACAACCATTAATTAGAATTAAGACCATAAATCACATCCCATCAAGTCTAAAAAATCATAAAATTACTAAAATCCAAGTCGAACCTACTCTTGAGTAGGGGATGTGAACCCATAATTCTATGCTAGACACGTGAGTCTAGAGACATGAGTCCGGACATGTGAGCCGTGAGTTTGGTTGTTATGGTCTGGACATGTGAACCGTGAGTCTAGACATGAGTCTACATACGTGAACTTACAGACGTGAGCCTACATACATGAGTCTAGAGGTACATATACCTAATATAGTAGGGACCAATTATGATGGCTATAAAGACTCATACAGACACACCTACCCATGTCCTTGTAATATTTTCTTATCATAGAATCTATAATCACTATGAATTCCAAGGAAAATTCCTTTTCTTTATAATTATTTAAAAATTAAGTACACTTATTACTTAATATTTGCACACCAATCTTGTCACATAGATCCAATTCCTAGATTTTTGTGTAGTCCTAAAGTAGGCTCATTTCATACAAGGAAAGTACATGAGCTGAGTTTATATAAAAAAAGGTGTGAGCTTGTAGACATCAGTCTAGAGGCGTGAGCCAATAGAAGTGAGTCTAGAGGCATGAACGTGCATACGTGGAACCTATACATGTGAGCGTAGAGATGTGTCTGTAGACGTGACCTCCTGCACACGTGAACCTGTACATGTGAGTCTAGAGGTGTAAACCTGGACACATGAGCCTATAAAAATAACTTAAAAAAACTTGTTTGAAATCATTTTCAGGTCTGCACTAGAGACGCCAGGGACCTTTGATGTAAACCCGACATGAGCTAATTATTGGAAACAATAATATAGTCAGTTGTTGTAATGCATCGAACCACACTTCCTCAAACCCACCAAGCCTTCGATCCTAGAGCAAAAAACTACCAGTGAGAACAAAGTGTTTCCTGATTAAGAAGGATAGGCTCCTTTGGATCCACCTCAAGCGAGAAGCTTTGGGTGAGTCAACAAAACCCAAACGTGAGTGGAGGAACAACGTAACACCTAGAAACAGAATCTACTACACACGACCCTCCGAGCTGTGCATCATCCACCAACTCGATTTGTTAATAATGCCTTAAATTTAATGAAGAAAGTATTCAACCACCCTATTTTTAGGCATGGCTCGAGTGAAGGAGAGAGAATAGGACCAGGAACCTCAAGGTTCACTCCCATAAGAAGCACTCAAACCATGTCCAACACCAAAATGTTCCAAATATTTTGTGTCGATTTTGAGCTAGGTTTATCCCAAGTAGACCATGATTAACAAGTAGGCCAACAACTGCAAAGAACATGTCTCTTTTGCTATACCATGAGGGACAAGTGTTCCTTAGTACACCCAACATCAAATGCACACAATGCAAGTAGGAATCTCGCTCCCTGCGCATTATAGAAGTGCCTTTACAACAAAACGAAGTTCTGATTCTTCTCCATTTGGATGAGGATAAACCTAGCTTGGGATAAACTAGTGTGAGATCTATCTTGTCGCAAAGGGATAAGGAACTAGTGTGAGAGACTACCTCATTTCAAAGGGAATGAAACATGTCCTCAGCCCCTACCATGAGCCAGCATCCTCAAGGCTAGGCTAGTAGAGGACAAGTGCCATTAGAAACCGCACAGCCCAACCCCATGTGGCAAGAAAACCCAAACCTTGAAATAGAGGGTTTCATGCAACCATCTCCTTATGTTCCCTCACCACATGAATATATAGAAGGTACGTCGAGAATGGTGTTTGAAATGGGAAAAGGGAAGGGAGTGACCAACATAGCACCTAGAGGCTTAGAGTTGGGAAGAACTAACACAATCCACATCTCAAGGATGATGACCAAATTTGATGAAACTAGAGATCCATCAGTACCTAGAGATCCATCAGTACCTAGAGAAGTTCGATCAAATTTATGAGGCCATGGGATGGATTGAGATCCCACCAAGATCTGCTCATTCGGACTTTACCTTGAAGGCAAAGTAGGCCAATGGTTTAGGTCACTAAACCCACTTGAAAAGGCCAGCTTACAAGGTCTTGAGACACTTTTATCATGGGGTTCTTGCCCAATTTAGCGAGATGGAGCCCTATCATACATATATACAACCTCAAACAAGAGGAGGGAGAAACGATACGGGTGGAATTACATTGCTAGATCTAAGTATCTCCATATGAGGTGCACTTCCTGTGAAAGACTGGATGATCTATCGCTTATCGACGATTGATCGGTCGATAAGAGCAAGGGGCTTCATGGCCATCTACAAGTCTAGGCATACATCTTTTCGATGTGCACGTGAGACAATAATCTACAAGACAAGGATGCAGAATTCACCCATTTAAACTAATAGATAGGGGGTGCATCATAAAAAGCCTCATCATCGGCCCAGGGTATCGGATAGAGTCCTAGTTAAGGACATGGGCATGGACAAGTTTGCAAAGAATTTGCTAACCGTCTAGGCCCAATAGTTGCATGGACAACCCCAAGCAAAACCTGAAGGCAAGCCAACACAACAAGTTGGACACCCACACCTATTCCCACAAAGAGATATGGTTTGGTGTGCAATCTACCACCATCAAAACCAGACAAGCACGGAGTTTCCAATGTTGAAATCTAGACAACAACATTATTTTTCTCACTACCAGCAGCACCGTAGGAAACAACTTATTATTGGTACTAGGGATTCCCACATCACAACCTATGCTCTAGGTGCCAAAGTAGTCCCTAGCCCTACCACCTGTACCAAATGCTCCTCAACCCGTATATACTGTGGGTATATCTGCAGCTCTTTATACTGACAATATATACGAGTAAATCTAAGACCTTGAAATTATAAGCAAAAATGCTATCTAGATGATGGATTCGAATGCTGGTTGATATGATTTTAGAATTCTGGTTGAGAATTTATTAGTTGATCTGGATTCTGATTGAAAGATAATGATTCTTGAATTCTGGTTGAAAGAAGATAAGTTGAACAAAGCCACAATGAGGATGAATGGGACAAATCCCAGTGAGATGATATTGGTAACTAGAATGACGATTATGACTTCAGCAAATCACTATGAGAATAGTGGAATGTGCTAACAGATTGCTGCTGTTAACCCTTGACCCAGTGGATCTAATTAAGGGATGACAAATTGCAAACTTGCATAACTGAAATTCCCGTGGAGAAATGATCACATGGAATTTTCGGTTCGATGGACCATTACTGTGTTAAGAATATGAATGAATTATTCTCTAATAATGAGTTCTGTAGGATCTTTATCCCATGATTTTGTGGGGGGCTGACCAATCTAAAGAGCCCCAGAATCAGTTGGATCTAAAGAACCCCAGAATCAGTTGGATCTAAAGTCGGATTTAAATTATAGATAAAGGGACTTAACAAGAATTTTCGTATTGATAGGATCATGGATCGAGGTCGTCGTGGTAGGAATGTTAACCCCTAACTCGATGAGGAAGAGCTCGACTTGGATGTTCGTAAAACTCTTCATAGATCGCAGCCTGGACCTTTCAAGGGTGAAGGGAAAAACTTGGGCGAGGCTGTGGAGAAGTGGATCGAAGCCATGGAAGAATACTTCGATGTCACCAGGTACAACGAGAAAAGTAAAATGGCTCTTACAAGGCTGAAGATAGTAGAAACAGCTAGAGTGGCATGGAGAGATTACTGCGAGACAAACCGTCTGGATCGAAACACCCAGATATGGAATGATCTCAAAATTTACATAAGGAAGAGATTCTATCCTCCCGGCTTTATGGAAACCAAGATGAATGAATTCTTAGAGTTAACCCAGGGGAGTAGAACTATTGAAGTGTATCACCAAGCATTCGCTCTTCTCCTCAAGTACTCGCCATTGCTGGATGAAGAACAGCTGATGGCCAGGTTCATTCGGGGACTGAACGAACCTTTGAATATCCTAGTGAAGAATGCCAAGCCAGTTTCCATGGCTGAAGCAGTGAAGATGGCAAAGGATTTTGCCAAGGCCTTTGATGTCAAGGTCCCGCTGAAGCCAGCACCATCATCTTTCAAAAGATTTCTAGCTCCGGAAGGTGATTCCAATGCTTGATAGACCATGGAGTGGCAGGTTGCATCATAATACCAGTCCCGGAAATGTAGTTGGCACATCACATAAAGGCAAAGAGAAAGTGGTTGAGCCCCTTGGTATGCCTAGTATTTTTGCAGGGCATTCTCTTGTTGATGGAGAGTCTAGTGGCTCCGAGATGAGCCTTGATGAGGATCTTGGGATTCTAGCAATGAGAACACCTGGTGTGAAGAGGGCTATGGAAGCCATGAATGCAAAGTTACGAAGATCTAGAAGAGTCAAAAACCCTGTGGTGCCAAGGTTGACTTATGATGGTTATGTGGCACATCATTATGCTTATATGGCAAAAGTTGTACAGGTTATAGAAGCCACATGTTTTGATGAGGCTATTGGAAATGTGTGTTGGGAAAAAGCTATGGATGAGGAGATGGATGCATTGTATGAAAATGAGACTTGGGATCTGGTGTCATTGCTTGAAGCAAGAAAGCTATTGGTTGTAAGTGGGTGTATAAGGTGAAACATAACAGTGATGGTAGCATAAGTAGGTACAAGGCTAGATTGGTAGCTAAAGGATATGCGCAAACACATGGGATTGATTATGAGGAGACATTTGTCTCACGGTTACAAAGATGCCAACTGTGAGAGGTGTGATTGGTGGTGGCTGTAGCAAAAGGCTGGTTTTTACATCAGATGGATGTAAAAAATGTGTTCTTACATGGTGGCTTGCAAGAAGAAGTGTATATGGATTAGGCACCTGGTTTTGAGGATACAGGTCACTTGGAGTATGTATGTAAGCTTTGTAAGGATCTGTATGGGCTGAAGCAAGCTCCATGAGCATGGCATGACAAGATTGCTGAGTATCTTGTCGCTATTGGTTTTCGTATGGCAGATGCAGATCACTCTTTGTATGTGCACAAGAGTGATAAGGGTATTATTATCATCACCATCTATGTAGATGATCTTATTGTTGGAGGTGACAACTTGGATGAGATTGAGCATGTGAAAAGTCTTCTCAAAAGGAAGTTTGAGATGAAGGATTTAGGAGATCTATGCTACTTTTTGGTGGGAATTGAGGTCATTTGCACACTTGATGGTATTTGGTTGTCTCACAGAGACAGTATGTATTGGACATGTTGTCCAAGTATGAGATGGCTGATTGTGCCATTAGATCAAAATGGCAAGCTTAGTGCGGATGTAGGTCATGTGTTGGAGGATCCCACTATGTACAAGAAGATTGTGGGGAGTTTGATCTATGTCACAATCAGCAGGCTAGATTTGAGTTACACTGTTGGCTTAGAGATAGAGCAAGTTTATGCAGGTTCCGCGTAAACCACATCTTGATAGTGTGTGATGCACACTTTGGTATTTGAGGGTCACTGTTGACTATGCATTGTTTTATGCAGCATATGTACTATTGGAGCTATATGGGTACAAAGATACAGATTGGGCAGGTAGCATCTCAGACAAGAGATCTACCAGTGGATTTATGTTTTCATTGGGGAGTGCTGCTGTGACATGGAGCAACAAGAAGCAGCCCACAGTTGCCTTGTCGAGTATAAAGGCAGAGAACAGAGGAGCTACGGTGTCAGTGTGTGAGGTAGCTTGGTTACGCAAGCTACTTGCTGATTTGGGGTTACATGTGGAGAGAAAGATTGTCATATATTGTGACAATCTTAGCAGTATATAGTTGGCCAGGAACCCAGTTTACCACTTCATCAGGGAGAGAGTCTTGGTAGGTGACATCGATTTGGCCTACGGCAGCACATAAGATCAGGTTGCTGACATCTTCACGAAGACCTTGGGAGCTAAGAAGCTCCACAGATTTCGAGATATGCTTGGAGTTCATGAGCTGGAGTTGAGCTTGAGGGGTAGTGTTGAGATGTCAAGCTTAACATGAGCTCGAGTTGAGCTTGAGGGGTAGTGTTGAGATGTCAAGCTGACACTCACGAGGCACCTGAATGACCGTTTCACATTTATATCATTGGCGGGTTTGGTAGCTGGCATCGACATATCTTTGCCAGAGATTCTACAGCTAGACTACACCGACTAGTCCATACCTACCCACTCCAATTAGCGTGTTCACATTATAGACTGCTTGTATATACTATATTATGTGTGTCATTCACTTTATCTCCTTTGTAGACCTCTTTTGTTGTGTGAAGAAGAAGAATAATTTTCAGCCTCTCACCTTGTGTGTTCTCTTCTAGGGTTTGTGTGAGTGTGTGTGTGTGTGCTTGCAAGATCTCAAGCTCTCTTCTCCCTTGCATCTTATCAATTATCATTAGGTAACACTGGAGATTACAAAGAAAAGTAGAGAGAGAGAGAGAGAGAGAGAGAGATTAGAACCACTCTCCAATGATTTTATTGGGTAGAATCTATAAAATTTGTCTATAAAAAGGCATGAAACCTAAAGTAGTTATAATAATATCCCAAAAAATTCCTCCCAAATAATCCTTGGTTGCCTAGAGTCACTACTGTAATATAATATCAAATTGCCAGACCTTGTTTTTTGACATATAAAAATATATCCCTTTTAGATTTACAGGCATTCATAACATTAGACTTTTAGATTTATAGGCATTCATAACATTAGACTTATGTATGGCTAAAAGAATAAGTATTATAAATACCTATTTTATCCAAGATATTAAAGAATGTGTGCAAAGCTTTTTCTTTTTTGTGGTGTTGATTGTGTGGCACCTTTGGTTTAAAATTTTAGAAAACCGCCCAAGTAGGTTATCATTTTTTCATAATGATGGAATAAAAATCACTACCACTCTCGTCCAACAATAATTTTTTGCATCATTAGCAGTTCTTCCTCTATTTATCTTTATGGGTAGCCACGTAACCTATTAACAATCCCCCACACCCCCCTAATGAAGAGACTAAACAAATACCCCCCCTAATGAAGAGACTAAACAAATACCCACCATGCAACCTTGGCTTGTGCGCGTCTACCATCTCCTCCGCAGCAAAGAAAATAAAGTTTAGTATAAGCCACTCTACATGGTTAATATAAGAAGAACAACAGAAAGCCTAGTGAGAGAAGATGTGTGTCACATGGTAGCAGCGATAGTTAGGGCCACCCAGTCTCCCAAGCTAAGTTGGCGTGCCAGTTGATCCGAGCCTCAAAATCCAAGAAAAAGTCCTCAATCGTAGCCACAAACACTAGAGGTTGCCCTTAGTGTCTGCCAAGTAAGTTGTCGTGTCATCGACAACTTGCACAGGTGCACAATGGACCATAGGAAATAGCTTTGCTACTATGAAGAGGAATAGGAACGACACCAATGAGTACCCCACAGGGGATTCACTAGTAGTAATAAGGAGACGTCACCTGCGTGCAAGAAATATATAAAAATACCCCTTATCTACCCCCTATTTACGGGACCTTACCTTATAAAATGTACCTTCCTTCCCTTATATAAGCCCCCTCCCTTATGTTGAAATTACAGCAATGTGATGAGCTATGGTGGATCAAATACTAGAATCAACATTATTAACAAAGTGATTAGCAAATAATTAAGATGTAGACATGGATAAGTAATTAGTGAGCAATTAACAAATAGCTTAATGTAGGCATGGATAATCAATAACCAGCAAATTCTCATTAGGCCAATGCCTCAATTTATAGAGTTTACATCCAAGCATCAAATCCCACTGACTTCTCCTTGATTCACTCCACCTCTTTTGCTTGATTCTCTCCACCTCTTCACTTTTCCCAGAATATCTCCACACTTCCTAAATCTTCTCATGCTACCCTTTATTCTCTCCCAGTAGATTCTTCTCACCTTTTCATAGGTTCTCTCATATTTACACATCCTCTTTTACAGCCTCTAACCAAGGGCTTGTTCCCGCACACACCCTACTCACTTGTATATTTCAACACCTCCCCTCAAGTGAATACTCTCTAGCACACCTGGACCCTATACCAAGTTTCCCTCTTACTTGATAGTCCGTGAGACTAGTGTCTAGCACACCTCCCCTCAAGTTAACTTAGCACACCTGGACCCTATACCAAGTTTCTCTCTTACTTGATAGCCCGCGACTAGTGCCTCAAGTCCCTAAACTCATAGTCCTTGACTCTCTCTCTCTCTCTATGTGTCCAAGGCATACTACAAATGCCCGCGACCTTGACTAAAGTGGTCACACATACATCTACCACGTGGCCTATATCATCGGTGGCTCAGAGGTGGTTTTACTTTGTTGGGGCAGGTTACATTGGGTTGTGGGGTCTCTCTCTCTCTCTCTCTCTCTCTCTCTCTCTCTCTCTCTCTGAGATTTTCACATGGTTCCTCACTCTTTGGAGCCTCACATCTTCTCTTGTTTTCAGTCTTCTTGTCGTCGGCTTCTCTTCATGCGTCCATGTCTTCCTCTTCTTTCAGTCTTCTTGTGGCAGCTTCTCTTCTCGTGTCCATGTCTTCCTTCAATGTTTCCTCTAGATCTTCTTGGTGTGGATCTTCCTCTTGGTGGAAAGAGATGTTCTTCTTCTTTCATTGCTGGGGCCATGAGCTTGTCCCTCAGGTCTTCTTGCTTCATGTGAGCAACATGTTTAAATGTTTTGCTGACAGTTCCTTTGGACTTTTGATGTTTATCTTGTATCATTATGCAATGTAAACCCAAATCTATGCGGGAGGTCTTAACTCTTGCCTTTTCCTGGACAAGGGCAGTGTCTGATCCCATTTTTACACTGATGCAATGTGCCCAATACATAATGCGTATAGCATTCATTCTTATGCACATTCCCAAATGCAACTCTGGCTATGAATAATCTTGAATTTGAGTGAGATTTACAAGCATTAACCAAGGGTTAAATGCAAAATGATGATTATCACAAATTACATTAAATCAAGGAACCAATTTGTACGGAATGGTTGGAGTATCAAACCAACTCCGAATTGCAATATGAAGTTATAAAGATCTGTATCAGATACCTAATGGTTAATTTGAACCCTCAATTGTACCAAAATATAGTGATTAGCATTGATTAATCACTGATTAGCAAATTAATCCTCTATTTTTTGTGCAAAAAATAGAGTATGCGGGGAATCCAGATTTGGCGCCTTAGACTTCAAATGAGCTCAAATGCTTTCAAGGCCATCAATAGCAATGAGTCTAGTAGAGGATTAAGCCAATAAACACAAGATTTGACCAAATATTGAATGCTTAATCTCTGTTTTACCAAAGTCACCTGTAGATTTGATGAAGAGCTTGGATCTCACTGTAGACTTGATGAAATTGAATTCTGACTTCACCAGCTTGTAGAGCATGCTTGAAAACACCTGGGGCTAAGAGGAATTAGACCCATTTGATTTGTGGAAGTGAAGATCTCAATTTTTCTCCCAGAAACAGGCACCTGGTAAATTCGTGATTTCTCCTGAACCCGTCGGTGGTTTGCTGCGCTGATTTGATGAGCTTGAAGAGCAATGAGATAGCTATGTGGTGCTAGAAGGGTTTGGGCTAATTTGATGTGTGCAAGGAGAGGGAGCTCCTCCACCACTGGCTAGGGGTGCAGAGGTGAGTTGAAAAATAACTAAAAAATTGATTAATTTCGAATTATCTACCAATCCTAAGTAATTAGATAATGGGCTCATAAACCTGATGGATTCTAGGCATGGCTCTAATACCATGTTGAAATTACAGCAATGTGATAAGCTATAGTGGATCAAATACTAGAATCAACATTATTAACAAAGTGATTTAGAATCAACATTATTAACAAAGTGATTAGCAAATAATTAAGATGTGATTAGTGAGCAATTAACAAATAGCTTAATGTAGGCATGGATAATCCATAACCAGCAAATTCTCATTAGGCCAATGCCTCAATTTATAGAGTTTACATCCAAGCATCAAATCCCACTGATTTCTCCTTGATTCACTCCACCTCTTTTGCTTGATTCTCTCCACCTCTTCACTTTTCCCAGAATATCTCCCAGAATATCTCCACACTTCCTAAATCTTCTCATGCTACCCTTTATTCTCTCCCAGTAGATTCTTCTCACCTTTTCACAGGTTCTCTCACATTTACACATCCTCTTTTACAACCTCTAACCAAGGGCTTGTTCCCGCACACACCCTATTCACTTGTATATTTCAACACCTTACACTCACGTGGTACCATACGGTAAACCCTAGTGGACCCCCCGGGGAGTACCCTTACTGAATAGAGTGGGAGATAGCAAAATGGTCAACTCATGCCCCCTCAAGAAACACTTGAGCACAAGTGTAGGGGGTAGAGATCCCACACACTTGACTTTGAGCACAAGTGTAGGGGGTAGAGACCCCACACACCCAGGTGGCAGAGAAGCTAAGGTGTAACATGGTCCCACCCAAGAAGGCCTAACCCACAGTCATAGGTATTCTCTTAAAGTCTAAAAAAGAAGAACAACTCACCTCAAATTGTGGTTGTCATTGTCACCTCCCAGATGTTATCAAGGATCCTCCTATCTTAGATGTTATCGAGGATCCTCCTAGAAAAAGTGAAGATGTTATCAAGGATCCTCCTAGAAAAAGTGAAGATGTTATCAAGGATCCTCCTATCCTAGATGTTATCGAGGATCCTCCTAGAAAAAGTGAAGATGTTATCGAGGATCCTCCTATACCAGATGAAACCTATTTGGGTTATATGGATCTAGTTTGGGAGCTATGATTGCAAGTAAAGGCTAATAACAAGAAACCTATATAGTTCCAGGAGGTATGGCTACCAGTGAAGGCTAATCGCCTTTAACAAGAATCTTATAAGCTATCCCAAAAAGGGTGATGGGCTACCACCATTGTTGAATCTTTGGCATGTCTCGCCTTTAACAAGAATCTTATAAGCTATCCCAAAAAGGGTGATGGGCTACCACCATTGTTGAATCTTTGGCATGTCTCATTGCCGTCTTTTAAGATGAGGAAAATAAGATCCTTCACCAATTCTTGGGGATAGAGCCCTCTTCCTCATAACCTCATTGAAAATGACCCAAAATCTAGACTTCATGAGCTCCCATTATTGCAAGAAGAACGAAACCAGTAGGCCATCTTCTAGGGAGTGTGTAATACTTCGAAGCCACAGCATGAACCTAGGGAGTCTCTGATGCCTTAACCTGTTTAAATCTCCTCACACTAGAAATGGGGCTTCGAAGCAACAAAAACTCACTAAAAACTATGTCTCCCATCTGGGACCATAAGGAAGCTGTAGCATGATACCTATACTCCACCCTCTGCTCCCACACCAATGCCTTGAGGGTAGTCCAAGTAGGCCTCCATCTATGCTCCTATCCAAGGGATGGCAAGAGTTTTATCTTGTAGTCACCCATTGAAGCAAGGCCAAGCTATCACAAATGTTATGCTTCTGCTCTTAAAAGGCCTGGTGTCACCCCTCAGCTCTGGATTGAAGAAAGTGGCTAATCTTGAGGAGGTTCCTGTCCAAGGCATCGACAGTTTCCTAGAGAGGAAAAGAGAAAGAAGTCTAAATCTTCTCAATACTATGGGAAATGTCGGGGTCCTATAGGAGGCGGTCAGGTGTCCTCCTAGTTTGATGGTGGTCTTACCACCAGGGGTCTAAAAGGTGAAGCACCACAGGTGCATGGTTAGAGAAGGTAGTACTAGCAAGAATGCCAACCATGTCACCCCTATCGTAGCTCAACATTGAAGTAGTCTAAGAAATAAAGGATGGGGCTAACATCTCATCAATTAGAGCAGCATAAGGTGAGGGTGTGGAAAACTCCAAAAGGTGCTGAGCATCCTGGCCCTAGGTGGAACTCCTCTTGGGCATGAAATTGTGGGATTTCAGTACCTCCACATTAAGGTCCTCCAAGTCCTCACACATGTGTTAAAGGCATCCCCCATACACCAAGTGCTCGCTTACCTCACCTGAATCCAAAAGGAAGTGCCTCATTGCGGGCATAAATGTTGAGACCAAGCTTGGTCTCCCCAACCCCAAGAATCAGCCACACTGAGCTCTATCAAGGACTATCGTGCTAGCAACCATCACTTGGGAGGACTTTAACCCCATTTTGGGATTAACAAAACTCTCTCCACCACTAAGAGAGTTAGCAATACATATCATGAAAAGGCACTATAAACATTATAATCTTTATGAGAAAAATTAGCCACGTTGTATATGGTAGGAAAATGCTTTATACAAAACTCTCTCCACCACTAAGAGAGTTAGCAATACATATCATGAAAAGGCACTATAAACATTATAATCTTTATGAGAAAAATTGGCCACGTTGTATATGGTAGGAAAATGCTTTATACAAAACTCACAATACATGAGCAAAAGAGGTCTGCATAATTGAATAATCCACAATCTTCCTCTCATACATCAATATGTATATAACTCCTCATAGTCCCTCTTCATATCATCGTATATGTGAATAAGCCCTAAAGAAATAAGAGTGTGTACACACCATCAACACTTGGCACACCTTGTGGGTCGGATTCCCAATTTGAAGATCAAACCCACATAAATGATAGATGTATACCAGAAATGAAATACTATGAGGTATATGTAATACCATGCTATATTATACAATATGAATATATGGAACCATGAATCAATGATGATATCCACACTCCAAGAGCATGGAGTGGACCATAAAAATCTACATGAAGCACCAGCATTTGCATCATAGGCTAGAAATAGCCTATCTCCTATCATAGGCCATAAAGATATGTTGATGAAGAACCTCCAACAACTGGTACATTTAACAATGTCGATCCTCCAGCAGTGAGACACATGCTAAGAAAGGCATACCACTAAAAGAATAAGTCGATGAAGCACATGGTGAAAGATCTTCACCATAAAACCATGCCAAACAGGATCTTAGTAACTGCATCAAGAAAGTCAAGATGGTCAGATCATCCTCCAACGAGAATACAATCATATCCGAATGATCCACTAGAGGGAGCCTAAGTTGGTATACGATTGGACTTTGGACTAAATCTTTCTATGAAAAAAGCTCAAGTTCTTAAGGTTGACCTACAAACATGGAAAACATGGAAAACCTATCCACGATCTCTTCAAGAATGAATCTATCGTGATGGAGAAAACTCCTTCAATACAAGTGTGTGAGATACCAAAAACCTCAAACACATAAGAGGTTAAGGGGCAAGATGTATGCCTCCTATGCACCCCTACCTCCCATAGATTTTAGTGAAAATTGGATGCATGCACTACATGGTGCTTTAGAGAGAGAGAGAGAGAGAGAGAGAGAGAGAGAGAGAGAGAGAGATTGCACAACACAATGATGAATGAATTATGATAATACTTCCACCATATATTATGCTTTTATAGGCATTAAGCCTCATCTTTTGACCTAGACCTTAATAAGGGTTGTTCACACCAACTAATTCTGAAATCCCAATATCTCCCTTTGGAGTGATGGAGATGATGCATGGCATGCCTTTAATAGTCTCAATAATCCATTACTAGTAAAGAAACAAGACATGTTCTCCTCGCTTCAAACTTAGAGGCTAGTAAGCATGGATCAGAGGCACGTAAGCATGGCTCAAAAAGGCTCAACAAGCATGGCCTGGAGGCTTAACAAGCATGGTCTTTGCAAAAGACTCAAAGGCTAATTCCTACCTCAGGAGATAAAGGCAACCTACATCAGCATATCAAGACAACACCCCTTGCTCTAAGCAGGGTAACAAGGGAAAGAAGAAGCGTGACAAATAAAAGGAAACAAAATATTCAAATTTTGGGGGACTTCTTGGAGAACCCATGACTACAAAATATTCAAATTTTGTGAGACTTCTTGGATAGAGAACAATTGACAAAAAAAAAAAAGGACTAGAATTCTTAGGTAGAGAACCCATGACTACAAAATATTCAAATTTTGGGAGACTTCCTAGGCAAAGAACCCTCCTTGACACAAATAAAAGAAGACTAGAAAACCAAATCAAAATCTTCCTCATTAAGAGAAAGATTAGCTATGATAGTGAGGGCTTTTTATTTAGTTGATATAGATGCTTCAGCTTCATCTTTGTCATCTGCTAATTCCTGCACTAGATTAGCATGGTTCTTTGATTTCTCTTTGGCTATCTTCTTAAAAACATGTCTTCTATATCTCCAAGCCTTTTGTAATAGGTGCAATTGATAATCCTTCTTTCTTCTATGCCTTTCATCCTCTTGGAGAGGATGACTTTCTATGACTTAATTGATACTTCAACTATCTCTTTAAGATGATGTTCTTCATTAATAAGAATTGCTCCCAACTTATCATATTCCATCTCACGAGATGTCCTAAGTACTGAAAGGATCTCATTGTACTTTAAAATCCCTTCTATGTTGGTCAATATAGGGCTGCTTTCATATCATCTTCATCAACTTGTGCTTTGTTGGCAAGTTTTTGAACGATGGAGCCTAAGTTGCTCAAATGTTTTTCACCAAAAGTTGGATTCTTGTTCATCCTTGAATTAAAAAACTTTTGCTTAAGGAATACATTTGAGTTGTTGATTTTTTTATTAAGCAAGATTTCTAGCTTCTCCCATACCTCTCTTGGGATGTTTTGTTGAAATCCACATGGTGGATGAGGTTATTGGCAAGCCCTCTAAGCTAATCACTGCCATTGCTTTAACATTATTGGCCTCTAATATTTAGGGTTTTCTTGATATCTATTACAAGCTTTTTCTGTGTTCCTTTAAACGATGTTCCACACGTCTTCTCGCATATCAAAAGGAGTCCAATCATAATATGCCATTTAGGAAAGTTTTCCCCTTTAAACTTATTGGTGGCCATGTTGCTCCTATGTGTCTCCATTATTGAGAGGATTGATGTAGCTTCATGTGTAGAGTTGAGGTAGGCAAAACATAACTCATGTAGTAAAGAAAAATGCAGTTTATGTATGATCTTTTGGTGGCTACACATGGAGGCATTAGATGCTTAGTGGTGTAGGATATTTGGTGCTACATGATGGGTAGAAGAGGCAGCTATTTATGTGGGATAGTATAGGTAATATGTTAGTAGCATTGGGCATCCACTAAGCTGACAAAGATTGAGGTTGAGGCTCATAAAAAATGTAGCTATGATGTTGGTGATGATGGCGATCATCATCAAAGACACAACCATGATGATTGTAATGATGATGATAGCAGCAATAGCATCAAAGAATGCAGCCATGATGATTGCACCTTGCTCTGATATGAGAGAGAGAGAGAGAGAGAGAGAGAGAGAGAGAGATGATGGGAGCACAATGGAGAGAGAGTGATTGCATAACACAATGATAAACAAATTATACTTCCACCATTAAAGCTTTTATAGGCATCAAGCCTCATCTTTTGACGTAGACCTTAATAAGAGTTGTTCACACCTTTAGTGGGTGTTCACACACCAACAAACATTGAAATCCCAATATTGAGGTATAACTATTATCATGCTAAGCGTAATAAAGTGTTATGTAGGAAACTTCACGCTGCTCAATGTGTCTAAGCCACTAAGGTTCATAAGGAATTTATTGATAACTTGGGAGAAGAGCTTAACAAATTCATTACCAAGGGAAAGACCTAAGAAGTAGCCTCACTAAAAGAAACATTTGAAGCACATCTCTTCAAGACTGAGAGGCATAGAAGAAATTGAGCCTTGGCTGAAGTAGAAAGAGAAGAAAAGAGGGTCGTGGTCCAAGAAGAAAAAGATGGTGATGATAGGTCAGACCTCCTGTGACTAGTCCCTAAGCATTTTAAATCCTATAGCATTGGTAACACAATCATCCTTTGCCTTAAAGCCCAGTAGTCTAAGGAAGGAAATGAAGGCACATCTTATGATGGCCTGCAGAAGTGAAATAAGTAGACCTAGTTGAACTTGGGGAGGATCCCAAACCAATGTTCATGTTGCTAGTGTCTTGACTCTTAAAGAGTATTGGTGGTGGAACTCCTTAAAGAGTTTAAGGATTGTTTCACATGGAAATACACCGATGTGAAGGGAGTACCATCAGTAGTAGTGCAACGTACTATTCATACATAGAAGGTTCAAGACCAAACAAGGCAAAGATCTTACCAAATTAACCCTAAATATTTAACAATTATGAAGGAGGAAATTGACAAACTCATTATGACAGGGTGTTTATCTATGAAATTGAGCATACTAACTGGGTATCACCCATCATTATTGTACCTAAGAAGAATGGGAAGCTAAGGGTGTGTGTAGACTTAATTAAAGAATGTCAATGCAACCATGTGCAAGGGGACCACTACCCCTTACCGATCCTTGCAATAGGGTTCATCAATGAAATTGAGCCTTAATGACCTTTTCATGTGACAGAGAGCTAGAAGCTCAATAGCTAAAGATAAAGAGGCAAAGGGGGAGGTAACAACATAAGAATAACCACATAATGAGGAGCCAAAATTTTGAAAAGCTGAAGCCATGCAAGAGGAAGCCAAGGCATAAGAAAAGTAATGCACACAATAACAAAACTAGCTTTAGAAGAACAAGAAGGAAGAGTGGAAAAAGTTAGAGTAGTAGAAGGCACTATAGAGTAGGTTAGGAGGCAGAGCCATTTCAAGTGCCTACCCCCATAATGCCATCTACCTTAGGAGCCAAATTTAGCTCTTCCAAAAAACATGATAGGGACGGAGATGAAGAGGATGTAAAAAGAATAGTAAAACTACAAAGTTTAGCCTCCATAAGTGGCAATACCTCTTTCGCATACCATGCTCAATCTACCTCAAAGACTTACCCGTAATAAAAATGTTCAAAATTGATGTCATGATGAAGCATTACCAAAAAGTCATAGAGAACTATCGCTCCAAGTGCTACATTAACACATAAGATTGTGATGAAGCATTACCAAAAAGTCATAGAGCACTATTTCTCCAACTCCTACATTAACACATAAGATTATGCCAAGAATCTAGAGGTGGAGGATAAAGAAACAAAATAGGATATTACCCATTGCCATATGTTTACCAACTACATATTAGATGGCAATTAATACCTTCATCAGGTTCGCCAAAAAGCCTTGGTCCTAGAGCTTCAAAAAGTGTTTCAATAAGTGTTGGAAGCACATGAGGTACAAGACATAATAATACATAGCCACAAAGATTTAATGAAAGAGAAAGAAATCAAAATCAAAGAGTTGGAAAATGACTTGGAACTAATAAGCTCAAACTTTGCTTCCCGAGAGGAGGATATAGAAACATATAAGGATGAGGTTAGACAGTTGTTTTGCAAACAAAGATATGTAAGCAAAACCTATAGATTAAAAAAAATCTTAGACACAGTACAAGTAACAACTATATCTTGAACAAGGATAGATGGACCTTATGAAAGACAAAGAGGATTTGCAATCGTTCAAAGAGATTAAGGCAAAATAGATCTAGGAATTTTGACTCCAAGAATCTATTCTTAAGGAAAAAGTTTAAAAGCTGACATGGAAGTAGTAAACAAGGTGCATGCCCAAGCCATTTGTGCAGTCCACAATGAAATCCAAGTGAACAAAGAGGAGTTGGAGCTAACACTTTAAACATGCCAACAAGTGGTCTCTCATCTAACCTAAGACATGAAGGTAGTCCAAGGAGGAAGCCACTTTTAGTTAAAGTAGAGCTTGTACAAACAGTTGTGATATTAGAATAGGCTACCCAAGAAGCAAATAATTCAAATGGAAAATATGCAAAGCTATAAACCATAAAGGACACTCAAGAAGAGCAATCACTATTATACTATATGTAAAAGAGATTCTTGGATTTAGGAGTTGGAGATGCAACTTGCACAAAGAGTGAAGCCACAAGTCGAAAAATGTGATGACAAAATGAAGTAACTCTTCGTAATTGGCTTCTGTGCTGGTAACTCCTAGGTCCTTCCTTAAACTTTTGGATCTCTCTTTGATATAATATGGTGTTGATGCTAGTGTGGATATAACAAGGGGAGATCTAGCAGCACTAATACATTTAAACATAGATAGGGATGCTGACCCAACTATTAGAATAGCCATCTTTCATGATGACTTATATCTTATTAATTATACAGCCATGTTTACTTATATAATGCATCCTATAGTCTTAAACTTTAGATCTTGGTGTAGAGAGTGTTACAAGACTCCACCCATCTTTGATGATAGGGAGTAAATATTAGATGTAAGAATCTAATAACATGCAAGCAACCAAGAAGAGGGAAGAAGGAGAGCTCACAAGAAAACTATTACAAGGGTATGATTGTGTCGTGCTTCTTGTAAAAAATAACATATACAAATGACTAGTTTTCACACTAAGCCTACCAAACTTAAAAATGATTGTGTCGTGCTTCTTGTAAAAAATGACTTATACAAATGACTAGTTTTCACACTAAGCCTGCCAAACTTAAAAAATGGTCCGGCATCTATTATTAGTCTTAAGCAACTATGTACACTAAGTCTGTAGATTTTTTCTATTTGACATTAAGCTCATGGTAAGGCTGCTTTATATATTCTAATACTGTCTTACAAAAGTTAAGCACTTGTTCGTGTGTGTAAGATGGCAAAATGCCTTACAGCAGCAATAGGTTGGGTAGGTAAAACCATATTAACCAACAACAAAGTTAGCATACACCTCTTTATAATGGTGAAGGTATGGATGGTCCAAGACGATATGCCATGAAGCTGGCGAGATGACCGAGGTTAAGTTTTATAGTTTAGGACCTAACCAAATGCAGGGCAAAGTGGTGGGAAGATTTGGGTAGCCTTGATGTGGCAAGCACTTTGTTGAGGTGGCATGGAAAGTGGGAGATGTAGAGGTTCATCATGTAAGGTCTATGTTAGTTGTGGAAGTGGCATGGACTCTTCATCATGAGGTGGTTGGTAGAAGTGATCCTCATTTTGTGAGCACATGACCACCATGTGCATGGGCATTGGGTAAAAAGTGGGGCTGTGTAGAAGCTTCTTTTGGTGAAAACTCTAATACTTTGCTTTATTTGACACTTTTCATTCTGCTTTCTTTGAATCTTCCACATGTTTTGAGATAGGGAATTGGTTATTGATGTGTAACAAGGTTGGTTAGTAAGGCGGGTGTGAGTGACGTTAGGTTTTCCATGAGAATGGAATAATTTAGGACACCCAGTCTAGCAAGCACTTGGGTAAGACCGCACACTATTGTGTTGAAATATATAAGCTCGGGTTATTTAGTTGAGTGCGTGAGCTACAAGATATTATCTTGTAAGTTGTGGAAAGATAAGAATGCAATTGTGTGAAAGGTGAACTTTGGTTGTAGACCTCTTCTTCTTTTCATACTTTATGTAGTAAGAGTTTTCTAAATAAGTGTTATATATTAGGAGTTTTGGAACTTTGGTCATAGACCTCTTCTTCTTTTCATACTTTATGTGGCATGGAAATTAGAGAAGCTTCTTGCATTTTTTCCTATTGAGACGAGCCTTTTTTATAGGTTAGAAGTTTTGGAGCTTTGCTTGAAAACCTTTTCTTTTTTAAATAAGTTATATACTAGGAGTTTTGGAACTTTGATTGTAGACCTCTTTATCTTTTTATACTTTACGTGGCATTGAAGTTAGAGAAGCTTCTTGCATTTTTTTTCCTAATGATGAGCCTTTTTTAATGATTTTGAGTCCTCCTCTCTTCATGTTTGGAAAACACTTCCAAACATGAAGTGTTTTCCAAACATGAAGTGTTTTGGAACTTTGGTTGTAGACCTCTTTATCTTTTCATACTTTACGTGGCATTGAAGTTAGAGAAGCTTCTTGCATTTTTTTTCCTAATGATGTGCCTTTTTTAATGATTTTGAGTCCTCCTCTCTTCATGTTTGGAAAACACTTCCATTTCATCTTTCATCCTCCATTTGAAGAAAAGAATTATGGATTCTTCGGAAGACCTTATTCACATTATGCATGATACAATAAGGAATGGTTAAACCAAAGGATGTTGATATTTTTTTAATTTCTCCTCTAATCTAGAGGTTTACAAGAGTGCATTCTACAACCCTCTTGCTAGATGGTTTTTAAGGGACTTTTGTAGAGATAAAAAATATCAAAAATATATGATCAATGGCAAAATTTAAAGGTTTACATAGACAAGGAGTTATTAAAACTAGGGAATGCTAAGGTTTGGGATTACTTTGGCTGCAAATGTATTCCTTCTTGCCCCCCCCCCCCCCTCTTCACATTTGTTTCCAAGAAGAATCAATTATAACTTGGCTAATGTTAACCACTTTACAAGTTAATATATTTTTACTCGCCTGACCTATTATAAGGCCTACTATAAGGTGGCACTTTACCATCTTACCTGCTTGAATAAGCATCTTTTTTTGTAAGGTGGTGCTGGACTTTATAAAGCAGTCTTACCACATGAGCTTAATGGCAAATAGGGAAGTCACTAAATTTGTGTACATGCTTTTAAAAAAAATAAGAACTAGTTGTTGCCATTTTCAAGTTTTGTTTGACCTATGTGAAAGCTATTCTTTTGTATATAAGTTATTTTTTACATTAAGTAATACACATTCATTTCTATTTGCAATATAATACTTAATGTGAGGTCTTAGCCTAGAATTAAATAATAGAATAAAAATGTAATAATACACATTCATCACTTATATAAACGTCTTAGCCTAGAATTAGGAATCTTAAATTATTTTTTACATTAAATAATACACATTCATCACTTATATCAACGTCTTAGCCTAGAATTAGGAATCGTATTCACTCTCCATCAAGTTAAGCTCTAAAAACCAAGTAAATCCACCTCTTGGAGAGGAAACATGAATGTGAGCGGGAGAACAAATGTGGGTGTGAGCTATAGCAGAGGTGAGTCAACTAGGACGTGAGCATGAGTCAAAGGGAGTGAAGGTGAACCTAATATTATACCAGCCAATTAAGTTTCCTTAAAAACTCGTATAAGGACATACTTATCCATTTTTTAACAAGATTTTATTGCTATAAAATCTGTACTAGTAGGTATAAATTTTCTTGCCATATAGTTTGTACCAACATCAATTGAAAAATTCTTGTCCTTTATAATTATTGGAGCATTAACACTTGTTGCTCTTAATAATTACTCACTAACCCTAATCATAGTAGAGGGGCTCCACACACTAGTTGGAATATGTGCCCAAGCAATGCTTAATTTATAAAAGAAAACCATTTGGTGGACCTATTTCATAAAACAATCTATGAGTCCAACAAACATGAGATGTGAAACATGAGAGGTGAGACACGAGTCCACAGAAAATGCAAGATATGAGACATAAGTCCACTAAAAGTGTGAGACATGAGACCTAAGTCCACCAATCATGAGATGTGAGGCATGGGCCATAAGTCTAGCTCGCCAAACCAGCATCATGAGCCATTTCATTAAAATCCATGAGATGTGAGTCAGGAGCTTAGCTAGTTGTGAAATGTGAGACATGAGACGTGAGTCATGAGCATAGCTCACTAATCATGTGAGATAGGATAGTGGTAAGCATAGATCAACATATGTGAGATGTAAGATGTGAGTCATTTTATACAAAATTTGTGATGTGAGCTAGCCAACCATGAGAAGTGAGTCATAACTTTGCATGAGCTAAGTTGCTCTAAATTCACACGGAGCTGTGAGGCATGAGAGATGTGAGGAGTTAACTAGGCATGACGTGAGTCAACCCATAAAATTAAATAGTTTAAAAACCAAAAAAATTAAACTAATAAGTAAACATATTTTCTACAACTTGGATAAAACACACATAGCCAAATACATTCAAAGACTCGTTTTCATCAAAGTAAAACCCTTTGATGCAAACGTGAACTAGAATAATTGTTAGAAATGATAATAATACAATCGATTATAATGCATCAAACTCACCTAGCCTTCAATCCCTATAAATGACCAGTACTCAACAAAGTGCTTCCCTGTTTAAGAAGGTAAGACTCCTTTGGATCTAAAACGAAGAGATTTGAGATGAGATGAGCCGTTTAAGTGTAGATGTAAGTGGAGGAATAAAAAAACCCCCTAGAAATAGGAGTCCCCCACAATCCTCCAAGCCCTAGATTCACCCATCAACTGTTTAAATAGCATTATAAACTTTTTGAAAAGGGCATTAAACCACCCTTTGGGCAAATCTCCACTGAAAGAGTATAAGCAAGAGCAGGAGAAAGAACATGAACCTCAAGGTTTGCTCCCTTAGGAAGTGGCAAACCATGTCAGTCTCTCAGACACCACAATGTTTTATCGATCTTGAGCTGGGTTTGTCCCAACAAGCCGACCATGTCCAAGTATCCCAATGACCACGATAGTTATGATAATCGAGACATGTTTCTTTTGATGTACTATTAGGGATGAGTATTCCACAAAACATCCAACAGTAAGTGCACACAGTGTAAGTAGGAGTCCCTTTTTCCCACAAGAGCCATTATAGAAGCTTCTTTACCACGGAACTAAGTATTAATTTCTCTTCATTTTGAATGAGGAATAGGGAGCCAGGGAAGGGTAAAAATCTAATGATAGGGACTACCTTAAACTCACAAGTTCCATAAGAGCAATCACATGATGTGTAGCCATAAGTGCCCTTATTAGAAACTACACACCCTAACCCTATGGGGGAAGAAACACCAAGCACAACCACTCCCTTATGTTCCACAACCACTTGAATATGCAAAACACATGCTTACAATGGCATTTAAAATGGGAAGGGGGGTTTCCATAAACATAGCACCTAGAGGCTCAGTATTGGGGAAAATGGAGCCAATCCACATCTCAAGGTAATGACCAAAGTTGATGGAACTAGATATCACATTTAATATCTAGAGAATTTTGATCAAATTTTTAAAGCCATGGAAAGGTTTGATGATCCCACCAAAATCCGATCGTTTTGGACTTTACCTACAAGGTAAAGCAAGCTAGTGGTGTAGGGCATTAAACTCGCCACATGAAAAGGCTATAAGGTCTTAAAATGGTAAAGTAGGCTAGTAGTATAGGGCATTAAACTCACTTGAAAAGGCTAGCTAAGGTCTTGAGACACACATTTATCGTGGGATTTTCACTTAGTGCAGCTAGATATCCGAGCAATGTTATATCCAAGAAGAGATCTTATTTGGTGTTCAATATGCATACAAAATAATATGAGCACATATAATGCCCTCATCTAAGATCCTGGTTAATATTGTGTTACACAAATTGTAAATGCTTAGGGAATAATCAATGACACTCCTATGTGTAGATATGGTCCACAACCACTAGCATAAGTGCTAGCAACACAACAAAATAGGCTCAACAATGAGCAAAAAATAGCTCTAGCACTCACATGTACTAAATGTGGAGTGGATTATTTTAATGAAGGGGAAAAGCAACAACTTCTACCAACCTAGCGACATGCCTTTACTTGTTTGTATGATCGGGATACATTGTTGCTGCCCCACACTAAGTGTATTAGCTCGAGCCTAAAGCCAACAAGTGCAACAAGATAAGATAGCTGAAGAAGGCAGGTTAAGAAAGCGAAAAGTGAGTAAGGGTGACTCAGTAGTTCTTATCCAAGATGGATCACAAATGATAGAACCACAGATATAGACCCAACTCGATCCTGTGTGAGGACAACTCTTTAGCAAGACACAAAAGACCCATGTAAATTCGGCAATGCCAAGAGGGGTGGGTGAATAACCTAATGCTTAGAAGGAGATTGAAAAAATGAAGAAGCAAAAGCCTTAGTCCAAGATGCTCATGAGAAATTTGAGCAGAGAGTAAAGAGCTAGTAAAGCCACATAAACATTATATCCACATGATGAGTTTGTGCATGATAAAAGAGTTTTCCTAAATGTAAGAAGAGGAAGAACTTGGCTCCCATTGGGAGAACTGAGACGAGAGCAAAATTAAAGTAGTTTAGAATAAACTAATGAGGAGAATTCATGTCTAAGAATTCTTAGGTTTGAGGCATAAAAGTGACAACTCATTACCCCTCACACTCTATGGTAAAATGGTATTGTAGAGCACAAGAATCATGCTATTGTTGAGATGGAAAGAGGAGTATGCTTAATGGAAGGAATCTACTTAAATCCTTTTGTGCTGAGGCAGTTAACATAGCTGTGTGATTGATGCTTACTTCATGAGAGTATTGGTCTATGATGTAGTCGATACCAAATGATTGATGCTTACTTCATGAATATTGGTCTTTGATGTAGCCATTTAAATGTAAATTTATATGTCTTTTATGAGCAAGGGAAGTATATGGTCATTTTTCTCTATGTAGATAACCTCATCTCTTGACCAAGGAATCACCAGAAAAAGATCTCACAAACACAACGGTTTGGAGAGTTTGAGATGAAAGATCTTGGGCTCATACATTATTATTTGGGGATTGAGGTCTGTCAAAAGCCACATAACTTTTTCATCTCTCAGTAGAAATATGCAGGTGAGATACTCAAGACATTTGGCATGACCAAATGCAAGGCAGTTGTTACCCTAATGGAGGCTAATATGAAGCTATCCATCAAAGATACCTAAGAACTTGTGCATGAGACATTTGGCATGACAAAATGCAAGGAAACTGGTACCCTAATGGAGGCTAATCTAAAGCTATACATTGAAGACGCCTAAGACGTTGTGCATGAGAACTTATACAAGAAACTGGTTATAGCCTTATCCTCTTATGTAATACTAGACTAGACATCAATTTTACTGTTAAGTCAATATTAGGTAATTTGGGAAAAATTTCACATTTTGGGAATCAAATACTCCATATAGTTTTGGACATATATTAAACATACTAACTCCAAATTTGTCGGAGATCATAGATTTAGATGCTACTCTTCAAGATCTTTCCGATGATATGTCACATGAGGGGGTTTTGACAAACTTTTGGACAATTTCACCATGCTCCCATTTTTCAAATGGGAATGGGATTTTTCCCAAATTATCTAATATGGTGTTTGTTGGTGTTTTGATAAGGTTCGCACAAGAAACCTCGATAGAATCATGAGAAATTAGGTATGCAAGTGTTGTGATACATCCAAGGTACTCAAGAGTATGACATCACCTATTCTTATTTGCATGTAAGAACCTTAGGTGGCTTTGTTGACTCAGATTGGTGTGTGGGTGATTTGAACACCTAGTGGTCAGTTAATAGGGTATTATTTTTCTCCTCGTTGTTTGGGATGCATTTCTTGGAGGAGCAAGAAACATCCCACTATTTCACTCTCATTGATAGAGGAGGCTAAGTATAAAGTTTTTTTTTTGTATCATGGAGTAATTGTGTTATCCTCACCTCCCAGTTTCCCTTTCAATCTATTGATATGAAAGACTGGATGAACTCTAACATGTGGAGGTAGTTTTAAGTTCAAACGCAACCCTTCAAACGCAACCGTGCCAATCCGATGTATGACTCGAAAATGGACCACAATATCTAGGAGATAAATCCAAGCATTTTTCTATCAAAGTCTGAGAATCTTTAGGAACATTAAAATAAACCAACGCTCCTAGTTCAAAAGACCGAGATGAGCGTCCCCTATCAATATAAAATCGTACTCTATCCTGAGCACTCCTGATAGAATCCCGAGCTTCGGTCAGCATTTCTTGCATATCACGCAAGAAATCCCTCGATGCATCAAGCTCGATGTCCTTATTAAGACCAACATCAATAGGTGCCCTGGGTTGATACCCATACATAAGTATGCACGGACTAAAAACCAATAGCCGTATATTTAAAACTGTTATAGGTAAATTCCATCATTGAAAGATATTTTTTCCAATATGATGATTTCCTAGAGACATATGCACGAAGCATATACTCTACAATCTTATTCATACACTCTGTTTGCCCATCAGACTACTGCGGATGATGAGAGCAATTCACATTCAAAGTAGCTTCCTTGGTGTAAACCATTCGGAATAAAGTAGGAAAACATGGCATTATAACAACAGAAACCAAGGATTCATCGGTGCCCGGACATACCCACATCTGCATATGGAATAATCGATGTCCTGAGTTACCCATATCAACATAGAGAGTCATCAGCGTCTCGATGAGTCACATATGTCCATCCATAAACAATCAAGTTGACTATATAAATCACCTAAAGTACGAAACTAGAGAAAGAAATGCCAACAAAGAAAGAATCCAAATTTCCTTATCCGAACACAACAAGATAAACTTGTTTGAACTCTAAAGAAAGAGATTTCAACAAGTGAAAATGCCAATGAGATTACCCTCATCAAAACATGCAGGCTATAGATAAAAGATGTTTATCTAGAGAATGCCCACACTATAACTTTTAGTGAATTTAGAAAATGAGATTGTCTTTGAATGTTGAGGACAACATGCTAAGTGATGTAAGCAAAGCAACAATCTTGAGCCCAAATTATCCCATAAGATAATATATGTGAGGGATCACTAGCGTCCCATACCACCATGATACCACCCATACATACCTTAACAATTTGAAACTCCCTAGTATACCATCTAGGAAATATAAATAAAATCCTGTATAAAAGGAATAAGATGGTCTTATCCAGACTTTCACATACTAAACCTGTCTCTATATACTTGAGACTACATCAAGGAATAACTCCTTCTGAGTACATCATTAGAAAAGAAATTGAATTAATGGCGCCTTTCTAATGATAACTACCCAAAACACAATAAAGTTAGGATAGAAAAATCACTCACCTAGATATATAAGCAACTAGGTATCCGAGTTGGAATATATGTAAGAGTATAAGAAATATACTCCAAAATTATGTGCAAAAAACGAAGCCAAATGCTACCTTCAAGGCACATGAAATTATCCAAAAGGTCAAAAGATCCTTATAAAACCATGGATAAAAGCATAGAAGCTCCTTAAATCCATAAAGACCATAGTTGATCATAAAAATCAATGAATACCATCTAATGGACATTAATCATAGAAGCTCCTTAAATCCATAAAGACCATAGTTGATCATAAAAATCAATGAATACCATCTAATGGACATTAATCATGCCAAAAGAAGCATTAAAATTGGTGGCCAACTCATCAATCCGGAGTATATGAACATTGTGTCGTTCAAGCAAAACTCCAAAGTAAGCAAGTGAAACACATGTGTGTAGCACTCAATAAAAAACCCCTAGACACAAGTGATCTAGGCAGAACCTAATGAGTTCAAATAAAACTTGGAAAACATCCAATAAAAATCCACCAAAACAAACCGATCAACTAACCCATGATAGAATTTGTCTTAGGCTTAAGAAATTAAGCACAAACCACACTTAAACAAGTATAAAATAAGTTATCATGGAAAAGTGTCAAAGGTGAACTACACTTTGAACGCAAATTATAGCCATCAAAAGAAATTAAGGAACATGTCCAAAAAGAATGGCTAAACAATGGTAAAAAATCATGAATACATCGTTTAGAATTAATCCAAACATAAATATCCATTAATACGAGATATAATCGTATTAATAATATACGAATAACCTGCATCTATCTAATGTCAACACGAGAAAACGTACTTCAACATTAAATAACCCTGGAAAATATTAAATTCTCGAGAAAAAGAATTATCATGGTTTTTTTCTAATTTTTCCTAATTTTTTAGGGCCTCAAAATATAATAATTTTGAATTCCACCAAACCTATCTTATGGCATTCCAAACCTATATTTTTCCAAAATAATTTTAGCAATTTAATTTGCCAAAATACCATTGATATTTTAAAAATACCAATCTTTAGGATTTCTAAAAATAATTTTAGAATATTCCTAATTTTTCCTGAGAATCCCATCATTCACGAAATTTCCAATTCCGCTCGACACTTCTCAAATCCAATGAAAGTTTACAATTTTAATGGATTTTCTAGTTTTTTGGGTCAAAAATATATATTAAGTTTACAATTTTAATGGATTTTCTAGTTTTTGGGTCAAAAAATATATATTTTAAAGGAATTTGAATGGTCACGGGTGCCCGAATGGACACACCACATGCCAAACACCAACCCCACATTTTTTCCAAATTTAAAATAACCTTTGTCTAATTTTTCACTAATTTTTTGGAAATTTTTTTAAATTTTTAATTAACCCCGAACGTATTTAGAATACGAACGGTCAAAAAATTTCGGAATTCTAACAGTTTTTCCGGAATACGGAAAGCCAAAAGTTTTGGGAAAATGAAAAGACAAAAAAATCGGAATGTGAAAGGTCAAAAGTTTCCGAAATACGGAAGGTCAAAAGTTTTTCCGGAATTCGGAAAGCCAAAAGGTTTCGGGAAAACGGAAAGCCAAAGGTTTTCCGAAAGATGAAAAGCCAAAAAGTTTTTTAAAAAAATAAAAAAAAATTCAGAGATTTTTTCCTCAAATCCCATATTTTTCAGGCTTTTATCAAGCTTTTTTTTGAAATATTATCAAAAGCTTTTTTTAAATATATAAAACTTATTATTTTTAAAAAAATAAAAAAATATTAATAAGATTTTAGCTTATTATGGGATTTGATTTTTTTAAGGGGGGGCATTTTTTTCCCGTCGGCTGCTGTGCGCAACCCCCCCTCCCACCGCCTGCGCGTAGAAGAAATGGAGGAGGAAGAGAGATGATTCTCTCTTCACTCTTCTCTCCTCTCCATCTTCTCCAATACCTTCCCTCTCCACCCTCTTCTTCTCTGTTTAGAGAGGAGGCTGATTATGTCTTAATTAATCTGTTTTAATTAATCTTAATCATAATTAAACATTAATTATAATTAATATTAAAAAAATCCCTTTTAAGAGAAATTCACACGAAAAAAAGAAGGAAAAATCAGATCTGAGAGGCGAAAAGAGTCCCACGCAGACGAGAGAGCATTTTATGCATCAACACGCTGTCCCCTACTGAATTTTAGTAGAAAATCGATAGAAATTTGATCGCATTCCTACAGAAAAAACTCGCAAAAATGTATAAAAATACACTTTTAATCATAAAAATGCTCAAAAAATTCCTGAAAATTTAGAAAAAAAAATCCTTAAAAATCTAAGAATTTAGGGAATCCATTCTACAAAAATATCCACAATAAAATATGTGGTATTTTTGTAAAAATTTCCATTAATGCTTGATTTAAACCATAAAAAATAGGAAAAAATAGCATTAAACTCACGGAATTCCCCCGCAACGTCGATTCGTCCATTGAATTGAAGTAACACGCATTCCAATTGCCATATCAACGATCCACGTGGAATTCATCAACACAAATCAATAAAATAATATTTTTATTAGTAAATATTAAAATTTACTAAAAAAATCAAGAATAATTAAATAAAGATTGCTCTGATACCACTGTTAAAACCCTAAGATCTCTCTAGATGATTGTTATGCATAAACATGCATAAATCAAGCATAAACTCAACCACCCAGCCACCCTTGAGCCCAAGGAATGCACACATGAATTATAAATGAAATACATCATACCTCTACCTTGATGTCCCATACCATCAAGAGGTATAACACAATCCAATAGCATGTAGCTATAGTGTGAAATGGTAGGTGAGTAGATACAAGTGACTCTTGACTTTCCATTTCCCATGTGTGACCCTTGGATGCCTGACCCTAACCTTAATCCTTAAGGTTAGTCCTAACCCATGCTCCACTAGAGCTTGTTCCCATGGTCCCATGCTCACAAGCCTAATGTGGGTAAGCCTCCTAGTATATGCACACATAATGTGTATATAACATAGCACACATAATGTACATATAACACTGAGTTCCTAGATGTAGGCTCAATAAAGTTGAGGATGAGCCAGAGAAGGAAGCAAAACTAAAAGATCTTGCCGAGCCTCAAGCGAAATATTTGAGGCAAGTGCTCAGATACTTTAAGTCCTACAACATCAAGGACATAGTGGTACACATGGTGAGAAGGCTCAAAGAAGCCCCGAGGACCCCATGCATAATTTGATGCCCCATCGAGGTGAAGGAAGTAAATCTTGCTAACCCATGTGAAAAACCTAAGCCAATGTTTATTGCTAAATACCTCACCCCTGAACAAGAAGGAGAATTAATAGCCTTGCTCAAGGAATTTCTAGATGTGTTCACCTAGAAATACATTGACACATGAAGGGAATTCCTCTGGAAGTGGTGAAACACACCATCCCTCTCCATGAATGCACAAAAGATCCTAAAGATATTTGTTGACAAACTATGTATACACTGCAAGTGGAAGGAGCATCTTGCTTAGCTTCGGCTAGTCTTTAATAAGAGATACATACTCTATTGCATCATCTCGTTAAACCCACTCAAATGCCAATTCTAGGTTAAACATAGTGTAATCTTTGGACACATCATCTCTAAGAATAGTATCTCTACTCACAAGAACAAGATCTACCTGATCTTAGAGCTGCAACCACCCAAGGGCAGAGATTCATGGGGCATGTAGGGTATTATAGAAAATTCATCTTCTTATATGCCATATATGCTAGCCCTTGTATATGCTACTAATTATCTTTGAATGGACAAATGAATCCTAATGGGCATACAAAAAACTAAAGAAGTCATTAGCAAGCATACCCATATAGAGATCCCCAACTAGGATCTAACTTTTCATGTGCATATGGATGCTTCAACATTTTCTATTTGTTAGCATAGCCAGGGGAGCACAACATGGACTTCCTTGTTGTGACCTTTGCTAGTTGTCAACTTAATGACGCTAAATGTAACTATACAACCATTAAGAGAGAGGAGTTAGCTATGGTATATACTATGAAGTACATGCATTATCTCCTAGCCATGGTATATGCTGTGAAGAAGTACATGCATTATCTCTTGGCTCACTATGGTATGAGCTGTGAAGAAGTACATGCATTATCTCCTAGCTACCAAATTTATTTTCTTGATCGACCATCAAGCATTATTTTATTTGTTGGTGAATAAGCCTTGCACCATAGGATGCATCATTGGATGGTTGCTTATTCTTTTGGAGTTCAATTTTACCATCACTGTGTGAAAGGGGTCAGTGCAAGTCCATACCGCAACCACCTTTCCATAATTCCAAATCGAGAACCCCCTCTAGGAGTGGAGGATGATCTTCTTGATGCTCTGATGTTCCCCACATTGATCATGTATTGGAATGGATTGTAGGCATTGCCTACTTCTTTGCCAGTGGATTTTCCATTGACCGTCCCATCAAAAAGGATAGAGCCAAATGCCTCATTAGGAAGGTGACCCCGTATCAAAATCGATAGCAAGAATGCGTTACAAAAACGTTCAAGATGGCATCATGAGGAAGTGTGTTCATGAAGATGACTTTGTTATACTCTTCTTGAGCAAGCCCATTCTGGCATAAGTGAAGGACACTTTTTTGAGGGGACACGATTACCTCCAAGGTTCTCCAAGCTAGACTTCAATGGCCTACACTCTTTGGAGACACGATGAGTTTGTTAAATGCTACGATGTGAATGCCAAAGGTTTGCCATAGTCTAGGAGAAGGAAAAAATGCCCCTGACTCCTATAATTTTGAACAACCATTTGAAAAATGGGGTTTAGACTTTGTGGGTCCCATTAGCCTAGCTGTTAAGGGAACCTATGTGTATTTCGTTGCCTACAAATTATTTTACAAAGTGGCCTGAGTCCAAAGCTACATAGAAAGGTAACACAAGGTCTACCACCAAGTTCCTCTTTCAAAAGGTGATTACTCGTTTCGATTGCCAACTATAAATAGTGAGTAACCAAGGTACACATTTTATAAATGTATTGGTGGAGTTCTTGCTCAAAGAGTTTTCCTTGTGGTGTTGCATAGAAAGTTGACACCTTACTACCCACAAGAAAATGGCCAACCTGAGAGCACAAACCAAACATTATCGTGCACTATTCTCACCAAGATGGTAGAAGCATCAAGAGCAATTGGGAAGACAAGTTGTACTTTGCCCTATGGGCCTACAAAATGACATACAAGGTGGCCATGAATAACACACCGTTTCACCTCTTACATATTCAGGCTTGACGCTGCCTGTTCAAAACACACCACCCTGAGGAGAGAACAACCACCTAGCACCAAAACCTAGCATAAACACCAACTGAAGGTACCAGTCTACATAGCTGATGTCCCCCCTTGATCCTCAGATGACACATGCGGACACTTAAGCACACTCCAAACACTTCAAAATAGCCCGGCTGACTACTCCAAACATCCTCTCAAGTTAGCTCTGACCACCTAGAGCTTTACCTTCACTCCCAAGTCTTCAGCTAAAGATAGCTGACCAGATACACCTTTAGTTGGTTAGCTAAGGGTGTATCTAGTCAAATGACCACCACCTGACTATATACACCCTTAGTTGACACAAACTAGTCATATTCTGACTATTGTAAACCAATTCTAAATGCTAACTCGGGTCCTCCAGAATCCTCTAGCTTTAGGTAACCTAAAATCCATAAGCCCAACATCTTCCTGAACACCTTGTCGACCCTTTGTTGACCTTCTGCTGCTGACACCAGTCTGAGGGCTCTGAGACTGAACCAGACCCCGACTGACGGAAACAGACTAAAACTGACTCAAAAATCCTCCTCAGTCAGATAAAGTCCCTTCAGTGTCCGCTGACACCTCTTATTCATCAAACACTTCAAACCTCACCAAGAGCTGTGACAACACCTGACTCCCTTCTGACCTATCAAAGTCCTCAGTTGACACCTAGACCACTAGCTGTGCCCAACCTATCAAACTGACTTTTGATTGGTTTTGGACCTCACAAGTGTTCAATAAAACAAAATCCATATTCCCACATGATCAAACTGACCTCTCCTGCCACACACAGTTAACTCTAGTCACCTCAATCAGAACCTGCTGACCTAAACACAAGCAAACTGACACAGTTCTAATTCAACACAAGTCAACTCTTCAATTACAGTTGTTTTTCCTCAACAAAGCTCTATCAAAACAACATTGATAAAAACAAAAACATGAGAATTCGTGAAGCCAACACAATCAGGCTTTCTGTGTATATTAACAATTAAGCCAGCCTCAATATCCCTGAGATTTTGGAATTGAACAGATAAGAGAAAACATAATGGAACAAAGGGACCTCCACAATTTATGTCCCAACAAAAACCATGTATCACTCAATTCCACAAGACCAACAATAATAACAAGAGCTGCAGTTATACCTTGCAAATTTCCACCAACAAATACTACAAAAGATTATTGAGTAAGGCTTTGAGCCAGTCCAAGTTCCAACAGAGTTGCTATTTAGAGGTCCTGGGGAGTCCACCTCCTATAAGACTCTCTATCACCTGTGCAACCTCTACTCTGGGTAGACCCAAATCTCCTTCAACAATACCCGCATTGCCTTTTTCTTTTAAAAAAATAACAAAACTCAATAGCCAGCTACTATCTTAGAGCTTCTTCACCACAAAACACCTTCGCTCACACACGATTCTCACACCACTCTGTTTTCTTTGCACAAAAAAAAACAAAGAAAACTCTCACCTGCTTCCCTCCACCATGCATTGTTCTCCTACCTCTTTTTGTACATATACAAACTGTACTCTTTCTTCTGTTAGCTGGAGTGACAATGGCTAGTTCCCCCATACATCTAGGGGCTTATTATCTTCCTGGGGTTTGAGATAGGCACATCCATTGGGCATATTCCTTGAGCATGAAAAAACCTATCATAGTTTGCAGTACCCCCCTGGTTGTTAGAGAATTTCAACCATTTATTTGGCAACAACTTATGCAAACCATATAGCTAGCTCAAGTTCCTTCTGGTTGATTCTCCACCTAGATTCAAATGGGCCCATCATCATCCTCCATAGTCTTCTAACTGAATTTATCCACCCACCTGGATCAATAATCAGCAAAAATCTACCAATACCCCCTTAGTCTTGCTCCTATAAAATAGCTGCATCATCCATGGAAACTTACTATGCAGCCTCCTTTCAATCTCTTCACTCCTATCAACTTCTAGCAAGCCTTCATTTCATTCCTTAGAAGGATTCTCACCATCACAAAAAAAACTCCTCAACCAGATCATCCTCAAAAACCTTGTAAAAGGGTATATCACCAAAACTATCTTCAAGAACAACATTACCATCCTTATGCATAAAGGCACAGATCTCCTCAGAGCACTTTTCTTCTTGTAAAGTTGGATCTGCATGAGATCCATCATCACACCCACTCTTCTCATCAATCAAAATCTGAATGTTCTACAAACATTCCTTAGGAAAATCATTCACTATTCTTCACAACACACAGGTTATGAACATTCCCCACATATTCTGCATCATACAGGCAACAACTTTGATCCAATTCATCAGAGCCATCTCGCTAGATACAATAGATTTAGAAAATATACCATCATCATGTCCACTTATCACATCATCCAAACTCTGGGAATTATGCAGGCTATAGCCCTCTTCAATCACGTCACAGCCATCTAGCTCAATGTCTATATTTCATTAACATTTGTAACATACCCATCTTCACTAATAAAGAAATGTCCATGTAATAGATGAATTTGTGAGTTTTTATGGTATAAAAATCAATGATTTTATTAAATGCTCCATTTCTACTTAGAATCTTTGAATTTTGGGCCCAAATTTAGAATCTACGCATGATTTCACCCTCATATAGGATTTTACAGCGAGAGACATCCCTCTGAGGGGCGGGAGGATCGAGCGACGGAGCCTGAGAGGGTGATAGGCTAGCTTGAGTCCTCGCTAGTGGCATGGCCGACGATGAAGTGTATGGTCCCGTAGGGTTTCGCCCAGCATGTAGAGGCTGGAAGGCTGAATTCTAGATCATCGGCAATATAAAGGAAAAGAATAAGAGATCCGCTTTGGCTTGTATGGGATTGATTCATGTATAAACTTTTTTTTTATAAATCTTGTCTTTGGCATTATTGTACTATGGCAAAGGGCTGTTTTAACAAACCTTGTGAAAAGGGCCTTAATTAAGGAACGTGTTTATTTATATCAAACAGTGTGGTAGAATTAATTAGAAAATAGTGTGGTAGAATTAATTAGAAAATAAAATTGACCCATGAGTAGGGTGGAAAGTGGGAGGATGGAATGCCCCAATGGTAGGATGGGTGGACTCGATTAGTCGGGTAGCTTTCCAACAAATTAAGTGAAAGCCTACGCTAGATAAATAGGTTCTCGAGCAATTCTATTCTAAAAGACTAGGCCAGCAGCTGTGCCTTGCATGGATGATAAAAAAAGCATTGTCTCTAGGAATCAAGACTAGTAGTTGCCCAAATTATGATCAATTACCCTATGGGTGATTTGATTTTTAGAAGATCACGCTTCCCTTACGGGATAGGACTAGGTCTTACCCTATGGGTGATTTGATTTTTAGAAGATCACGCTCCCCTTACGGGATAGGACTAGGTCTTACCTATGAATTGTATCCTTGAATCTCTGCATGGTCAAGGTGTCCGATGAATAGGAAATTTTATCCAAGTTAAGACTTAGTGGACTATCTTAAGTGTCTCCTCTATTTTGGAAGGGGGAACCTTACAACATCCAAAGGTTCATCAACATCATCCAAAGAAGCACTAAATAATGGAAGAGCATCATTCAGCTCATCCTGCTCACATTCAGCATCCTCAACATCCACGAGATTGCTTGTCACTTCTAGTACACACTCAAATGTTTGCTTCATAGTATCACCTTCCTCTAGATCCCTTCCAGAAAACATATGGCTAGCATCCTTCCAACCTGCGTCTGCTTCCACTAATCATACCAACAGTCAACCCCAAGACTTCATTAGCATTAGTGCATGGGTCTCCCACTTTTGCTTCTAACAAACTTGGGTCTAGATCTGTTTCATCATCTGATCCATCTTAGGTCCCTATCACACAAGTATACAACCTTATCTTCCTACTTCTCACACCAGTAACTTCACTTTCCTCTTCCGTTAGCTACTTCCAGCATACTTACATTACCAATCTGACTCTGGGATGTTTCACGACACTTGATTCTCTCTCCCTATATCCCAACAATCAATAGCCCTATTGACCTCTTGTCTTCAAATGACAGCGTAGACTCCACTTGGTGCTCTCCTTGGCTGTCGACATTGAAGGGCCATATGACCCCTCACTCCACAGTTAAAGCACTGAACCTCATCCACTCTATTCCTTGGGTTCTTCTCTTCTGACTCTTGCTGAGTTGACATTTCCTCCCCTCTCTTGACATCTTGTATATCTTCTCTTTTGAATGGCATAGGATAGCTATAACCTCCCATCCTCCTGCGGCGGTAAGGGCACTGAGGAACCATAACTAGTCTGCCCTCAGCTGCTGGAACTTTCCTTTGCTTTAGAGACAACCTCTATAGCTTCCACTCTTTCTCTCTGGCTATTCTCAAGGCCTCTTTAAAGGTTTTGGGTCTCTTCAACTCCACTTTCTCTTTCAGATCAACATGAAGGAACTAGATAAATATGTCTTTCTTAAGTAAAACTGTCGAGACGGGTGCTCTGTTCCCAAGGAAGAATCCCATCTTCCCCACATGTCCTCAAAGTGGTCCACAAATATGTCAAACACATCAGACATATTATATTTCAACTTTCAAATTTCTTGCCACAAAGCATCTGGAGATTCACCCTGCTTGTAATGCTGCGCCAAGGCCACCTTGATGTCTTCATATGCCTGACCTTGATTTAATTGAGCTCTCCATGTTTGTAGCCACCTTTTGGTATCTCCCTTCAACAACATGGACATTGGTGTCAGCTTATTCTCATCTCTATCCTTCCCAAAGGTGAATGCTGCTAGTTCCATCCCCACCAAAAATTTCTCGGGATCCTCTCCTAGCATGTCCATGGAACACTGGATATGTCAACATGGCTGCCATATGCTCTTCTAAAAATTATCAGACTTACAAACAAATTGAAGGGTGCTCCAAAGCCCTCCTCAGTTTGGGCATCAAAACAATGATGTGTCTCAGAGACCTATCTCTATAGCCCATCCGAAACACACCATAGTGAGGAGGGAACAACCACCTATCACCACAACCTAGCACAAACACCAACTGAAGGTACCAATCTACACAGCTGATGTCCCATGATTCTTAGCTAACACATGTGCGGACACTTAAGCACACTCCAAACCCTTCAAAATAGCCCAGCTGACTACTCCAAACATCCTCTCAAGTCAGCTTTTACCACCTAGAGCTTTGATCTTCACTCCCAAGTCTTCAGTTGTCTTCAGCCACACCAACCGTCGAGATACACCCTTTCTAACACAAACTAGTTAGATTCTGACTGTAAACCAATTCGGAATGTTGACTCAGACCCCAGTCCAATATGGGTCCTCTATAATCCCCCGTCTTTAGCTAACTTGAAATCCACAATCCCAACATCTTCTTGAACACCTTGCCGACCTTCTACTAACACCAATCTGAATGCTCTGACTAAACCAGACCCAACAAAAATCCTCCTCATTCAGATAAAGACCCTTCATTGTCCACTAACACCTTCTATCCCTCAAACACTTTAAACCTCACTAGGACTCAACTCTTTACACTCATAGCTGACAACAACTGACTCCCTTCTAACTTGTCACAGTCCATTGAGGATACACCTAGACCACTAACAGTGCCCAACCTATCAGACTGACTTCTAACTAGTTCTGGTTCTCAACCCAGATGACTTCTAACTAGTTCTGGTTCTCAACCCAGATGACCTCACAAGTGCTCAACAAAACAAAATCTATATTCCCTCAACATCATCTGACCTCTCTTGCCCCACAAAGCTAATTCCTGTCACCTTAATCAGAACCTACTGACCCAAACATAAGCTAATTGACACAGTTCTAATTCAACACAAGTCAACTCTTGACTCACAACTGTTTTTCCTCAACAAAGCTCTATCAAGACAACACTGATAAAAACATAAGCTAACTGACACAGTTCTAATTCAACACAAGTCAGCTCTTGACTCACAACTGTTTTTCCTCAACAAAGCTCTATCAAAACAACACTGATAAAAACAAAAACATGATAATTCATCAACCAACACAATTAGGCTTTTTGTGTATATTAATAATGAGCTAGCCTTAATATCCCTGAGATTTGGGGATTGAACATATAAGAGAAAACATAATGGAACCAAGGGACCTCCACAATTTATTCCCCCAACAAAAACCTTGTATTATTCAATTCCACAAGACCAACAACAACAACAAAAACCTTGTATTATTCAATTCCACAAGACCAACAACAACAACAAGAGCTGCAGTTATACCTTGCAAATTTCCACCAACAGATACTGCAAAAGATTGTTGAGAGTAAGGCTTTGAGCCAGTCTAAGTTCCAACAGAGTTTCTATTTAGAGGTCCTAGTGAACCCACCTCCTACAAGACTCTCTATCACCCATGCCTCTACTTTGGATAGCCCCAAATCTCCTTCAACAACAATACCCTATGTCAACTTCTTCTAAAAAAATAGAACAAAACTCAATAGCCAGCAATCTCAAAGTTTCTTCACCTCAAAACACCTTGGCTCACACACGATTCTCACACCAATCTTTTTTCTTTGCAACCAATAAAACAAAAACTCTCACCTGCTTCCCATCGCCATGTAATGTTCTCCTACGTCTTCTATACATGCAAGTACTCTTTCTTCTATTATCTGGAGTGACAAATGGTTAGTTCCCTTTTAGCAAGTGGCCACATAGCAATCCCTTGTTTCCTAAGGTTTCAATCATACATCTACTACGGGCTTATTATCTTGTTGGGGTTTGAGATAGGCACTTCCATTGGGCATATTCCTTGAGCACAAAGAAAAAACCTACCAATGCAGTCATCCCATGCCAATGGAACACTTGGTTCCAAGCCTCCAAATTGCTGCTAGAAATAACCTCAATGGAAACCCTCTCACGAAGAGGTTAGTTACCTTAGAGTAGCTTAGTGAGCAAAGATTATGATCTGCAGATTGATGGTTGAAAAACCATAGTCCGAGCGCAGTGGTTTGAAGACCAACTCACTATTGGAAAAGTGGTGATGGAGGGGGGGGTAGCTCTTTAATATTTTGTTATTGTATGGTTCATTGTTTGTAAGGTTATTTGTAACTTGTGAAAGTGGGTAGGGAGAGAGATGAATAACTCTCTAGACGAGTGAAAAGGTTATGCTATAGCATGTGTTGTTGTGTGGACTCATTTGGAGCCACTTGGGTAGTTCTTTTTTAAAACACTTATTTATATGGTGTATGTGGCTCTTTGGAGCTATAAAATAGCTATCTTGCTTTATGCTAATGTAAGATGCCAATTGGACTATGTAGATTCCTATCTTGATTAATCTCATGTGCTTAATTAGTGCTTTCAATCGTGCTTAGCCACCTACTCTTTGATCCACCTTGATTCTAATCTTAGTATTAGCTTGATTAGTTCCTTGGTAGCGGTGGATATTAGGGTAGTCTAAACACTTCTCTTCGTCAAAAAGCTACATAACTTGACTGCGTTATTGATTCTATCAATTATCTTGTTGCCTTCTTTAGCAACCATACAAGTTGCATATCTTCCATGCAGTAGTAACAGATAAAACATAATAGTCTTATCTTCTCTTGGCAACTTCTACACCTTGAACTAGATGCAGAATCCATAGCGGTAAGCAATGTGCACATAAATAGCACCACACATTGCATCTTCTTAGCTCAAAGGTTGTGGCATTGCCCACAATAGCTTAAAGGTAAGACATCTTGTTTTGGCTTACAAACCTTTTCACCATGGTAATCAAAGCAAAACTATGAGCATGGCTCTTCTTAACCATTCTTGCAAAAATTGTTGGTAAAGGTTAGCACCTCCTTCTCACCAAGTCTCCATTAAGAGCAGGTTCATATGCAAAAATTGTTTTTAAATATTTCCACATAGTTGTAGGGATGGTCACATGCAAGTAATGTCTCTTTTAAAGGGCTATCTTTTAGGCATAGTTTCTTTGTACCCAAGCCAGATATTGATCTCACAAGTGAGTGTTAAGACCTCTCAGGTCCATTACACCATGGGGACTCCATTGCTAGTCTCAAGAAGTTTAATAGGATGAGTTGCATACTTGGCAAGTGAATATTAAGTTCACTGAGGTCTTAACATCACTAATCTCACAAAATCAAGTGAGTGTTAATAAGACCTCTCAAGTCCATTACATTGTAGGGACTCCATTGCTAATCAAGAAGTTTAACAAGGATGGGTTCTATACTTGGAAAGTTAAGGTTAAGTTCTTACTCATGAGAGACAACTTATGGAGACTTGTAAAGCGAGAGGGATCCATGTCCTAGTGAGGAATCAAATGCTTGGAAAGCTAAAGATGAAAAGGATTTATCCATAATAGTGTTGGGATTAAACAATTCATTCATTCATCACATTGCCTCCATAATCACATCAAAAGCATCTTGGGATCCTTTGGACACATTATTTGGGGCTAGGGGCAACACTCAAAGATAAGTCTAAAAGATCAATTTTTGGGCTTAAAATGCAATACACGGATTCATATGTAGTTGTTCAAGTTAAGAGCTTACCGGCATGTGTCATTAGGTCTTGCCTTCAAGCCGCAAATGCAACTTCCCATTGTGCATGTGCTAGCTCATCTGTTGCATCCTCACTTCGTTATCACACTAGAATTCTCCTTTGCAAAGGGGTGAAGGGAGAGCTCTCAATGCCCAGATTGAGGCAAGGAGAGAGCTATCAATGCCTAGAGAGCTCATCTATCACGTTCTCACTTCGTTTGTCACACTAGAATGCTCCTTACTAAAAGGGTCAAGGGAGAGATCTCAATGCCTAGATAGCTCATCCATTGCATCCTCACTTCATTGTCACACCAGAATGCTCCTTGTCAACAAAGGGGTGAAGGGAGAGCTCTCAATGCCTAGCTGGAGGTAAGAAGGGAGAGCTCTCAATGCCTAGTCGGAGGTAAGAAGAGAGGATCCTTCACGATGGTACTCTCTCATAAAAAGTAGGGAAAGAAGAAGCTAATAAAAGAGGAAAGCCTACAATCAAACCTATTCAAGAATGCATCCATCAAGCGCGCATGAATTCGAAAGCATACAAGCAAACAAGAAGAGGGAACTATCACAAAGGAATGATTGTATCTTTCTTATTATAAAAAAATGACTTATATACAAGTAACTAGTTTTCACACTAGGTCGACCAAACTTAAAAATGGTTCCGACTCTATTACTAGTCTTAAGCAAGTACGTACACTAAGTTTGTAGACTTTCTCTATTCAACATTAATCTCATAGGCAAGGCTACTTGTTCAAATGCCATTTTACAAAAGTTAAGAACCCATTTATGTAGGTAAGATGGTAAAGCACTTTACAATAGTAGGTCAAGTAGGCAAAACCATGTTAAACAATAGAGTGGATAACATATCCCCCTTCCTAATGTGGTGATTGTGTCCTTGCATTACACCTAAGTCGGTGGTGAATCTGCTCTGCCCCACTGGGAAGTAGATGGCGTGGATGGTCCAAGATATGCCATGGAGTTGGCAGGCAAGGTTAAGCCAATTCGTAGCTAGAAGCAGGGCAAAGTGATGAGTAGCTTTGGGCAATCCTAATGGCAGACATCTTGTCAAGATGGCATGGGAAGTTGATAGGTGATGATGTAGAGGTGCTTCATGCTAGGCCACCATTGGTTGTGGAAGTGGCGTGGACCCTTCAACATGAGGTAGTTGCTAGAAGTGGTCCACACCCTATGTTTGGCAAAATGAGTGCCATAACCCCATGGAAATGATTGGCATGGGTGGATGGAAGTCTAAGGCATCTTGGCACGATATGCTATTATTCCTAGATGGGACTTTGCTTATAACAAATACATTAGCCAAGGTGAGATTTTGTTGGTATTGTTGAAGGCAGATGATATAGGCATGGAAGCTCAAGGGAGTTACTTACAAGGTCTAGGGTTCTCCAAATGATCGGTCGTACCATGGGCAAGGCTTACATCTACCATGGTCCTCCTAGAGATGTACCTACTAGAGGGTTGGCATTGAGAATGTTAGTTGCACATGCATCTGTTTATGCATGACGTTGATGGCTTCAGGAGAACCTGCCTTTATGGCCCCATCCAAAGCACACCATCATGAGAGGAGACTATCACAAGCACCACAACCCAGCAGAAACACCACAACAGGGCACCAACATGCTCGATTGACGTCCCTTGGTCTTTAGCTACCCTAATTGAAGACCTCAGTACCATCCCAACCTCCCTATCTAGCCCAGCTGCCTACTTCAGTTGTTCTCCCAGTCAACACTGATCTCTAGCATCTAGATCTTTCCCTTAACAGCCTCTCAAGACCACAGTTGACATCTAGCTGACTAAAATCATCTCCAGCTAACATAGAACTGCTCAAATTCTGCCTCTCCGAAGTCCTCTTTTTATTTCTTGTCAACACAAATCCACCCAGCAGTCTTCCAATATATTGTCCATAATCAGCTAGCCTCAAAACATTGTCTTAGAACCTCTTAGAACCAAGCACCTACCCTCAGCCGACCACATTGGTTGACAAGAAACTCTCTTAATTGCTAGAGATAAAGTAGAAACTAACTGTTTACTTGCTTCCAAATTATGATGGCTTACTCCAGTCCAAAATGTATCCTCCAAATCCTCTACGATCCTCCAACATCATGTTGAGAAATGTCATGCCAAAGAGCACAAGGAAGGTAGGGAGTGAGTCACATGAGCAAGAGAAGGAGCATGCACATTTGAAAGAGGAATAGACTAAGGATACATTGGCAAAGGTTGATTTGTATGGTCATTTGTAAAAGGTGAAGTCAAAGGTAAAAAAGGTAGCACATGGAAAGTGCAAGGGAGCACATATAGTGTGAGCGTTTATTGACACATGTAGTGTGAGCATTTATTGACACATGGTTGGCACTAGGGTGCACACAAAGCATGGATTGGAGCCCTCCCCAAGGCTATAAATATGGGAGCCCTTCCCAAGGCTATGAATATGGGTGTATTATGTGACATTTTGTGAGCATACCATTTTGTTAAGATCTTGTTTACTTTCTTAATCACCTTATTATTCTCCTTAATCATGTCTTTGATAACTTGCTTTGAGTCTCCTTAGATCCACATCTGTAACATGGTATTAGAGCCTATAGGGCTGGCCATTAGGAGATCATTATGTTCTTCTTCAACATTAGGGTTGATTATTTTAGTTTGAGTTGGTCTCTCTTAATTCAAGCCAACAAGCTCTAAGTTATCAAAGAAAGAGCTCCACATTATAGTCATAAATAGCAAGGCATTGATACTAGCTCCGCTAGCCCATAGAGTAGAGGAAGAGAGGCAACCATCACTCTAAGCACGACTTCTAGAGTAACAACAAAAGTCTATCTCAGCTATATGGCTATCAACAACAGTAGGTTGTCTGCACACAGGAGAGTAGGCATCGAACAAAAGAGCTTGAAGAAGATCAGCTCGACTAGAGAGAGCAACCAGTACGGACAAGTAGCAATATCAACAAGTGAAGTGGAAGGCTAAGTTTAGCAAAAACTTAGCAGAGCGTGAAGGAAAGAAATCATAGTATCAAGGGCGGAATCAAATTCAAACATTGTAGAGCAAGAGTAGGCCCGAGAAGACATCAGCTGGCGGTAACCCTCATGTGCAGTAGAAGAACATGAGCTAGCAGCAGTGACGTTGTAGAGAAGAGAGAGGAAGAGTTGAAGGTGGCATCTAAAGTAGCAACAAGCCAGTCATCTCACAGTAAGTAGTAAGCAATCATCTCATAGGAAGGCAAACCAGCCATCTCACAGCAACAAACCAGTTGGTCGCATAGCGCGGCAACGGTATCCACGGCAGCCACAACACAAAGATAAGGTTGATTTTTTTCTTTCTTTAAAAAAAATCCTAAGGTTTAAAAACCTTATCCCTTTCCAAGAGGTATTCACACGCTTTGTAAAGCCAACATAAAATGCACTCCTTTTTGGGCATCACACGGATCTCCATGGGTTGCAGTAATAACATCAACAAAATCAACATCAAGCATTTTTCAAGCATTTGTAACCTTTGTAAAAACGTCACAACCACATGAGTATGTGAGCAAGTGGGTCTAAAACAAACATGTCAAGCTTGTATAAGCAGCCAAATGAGCACGCAAAAATTCCCTCACTACCCTAACCTAAATTATATGTTGTAAAGGCTACCAAATGAGTAGGCAAACTTGTATATTTTGAGCACACTTGACCACCTATGATGAGTAGCCAGAGTGCACCTAGGGGAAGTGATGCAATTGTAAAACACTCGACCACTAGAAAGTAGCCAAAGTAGCACCTTGGGCGAGTGGAAATCTACCCGATCACCTGAGAGTAGCCAGTTGAGCACCCAGGGGGGTAATGATTTTTGTAATTCACACCCAACCATCTCTAAAAGTACCCAAGCCAAAGAGCCTCTGAGTTACACAGCCAAGTTAGAAATGAGGAGGGGTGATGACATGTTGTAAACCTTGCATTTGACCACCTTGAGTAGCCCAAAGATTTGGCACCAAGGGGAAGTGTTGAGAAATGTGGTGCCAAGGAGAACAAAGAAGGTAGGGAGTGAGTCACATGAGTAAGAGAAGGAGCATGCACATTAGAAAGAGGAACAAACTAAGGATACATTGGCAAAGGTTGATTTGTACGGTCATTTGTAAAAGGTAAAGTCAAAGGTTAAAAAAGTAGCAAATGGAAAGTGCAAGGGAGCACATGTAATGTGAGCATTTATGGACACATGGTTGGCCACTAGGGTGCACATAAAGCATGGATTGGAGCCCTTCCCAAGGCTATAAATATGGGTGTATGGAAGTTGATTATTGCAATGAGATTATGTGACATTTTGTGAGCATACCATTTTGTTAACATCTTGTTTACTTTCTTAATCACCTTATTATTCTCCTTAATCATGTCTTTGATCACTTGCTTTGAGCCTCCTTAGATCCACATTTGTAACATGTCAGACCTTATAGACACAATCTCTAGACCTCCCTGGATTACCTGCTGACCATCTTCCGACCTTTCCTTGATCTTCCTGATGCAGAGTTCTGCCTCAGAGATCTACCAGAGAGCCGTTTGCCTCAGAAGTCTACAATAAATTTGAAACTTTCCCAAATGTCCTCTGACAGCCATAAACCCTCAAATGTCTCTCAACTTGAAGGGAAATCACACTATTAACTCCTTGATGTGACTATAGCTGGCTCCCAGCTGCCTCCGAAAAGTGACTGTCCCCCCCAACAACCAACTAGCCAAACTAATGGAGTGGATGTAGGAATCCTTTCCTCTATGTAGCTAGCACCTCAAGAGCCTCCAAACACTTCAACCAAGCCAAAACCCCACCTTAGAAACTCTCAGCTGACAACCAATGTCACATTACTGCCACAGAAACCCTATAAGACTACAAAGCCTTCTGAGACAGGTTGTGACAGTTGTCCTCTGACAGACCTAAAATCGTCAGTTGAGCCTTAGAACCACTTCCCCTCAACTCAAATAGGTTATAACCCACTTCCATAACCATTGGGGCCTTGCATCATGCATATATCAATATCCATGATAATGTTTTTATCTAAGGACACATTAGAACTATCTTCCTCGTTGAATTACTCTATGAAAACATGTAACTTTATTTATTAAAGGACATTTCAATAGCGCTTTGTTGGCCTCTGCTAACCAGAGCACTCTATCACCATGCTTAGCACTACACCTTGACAGCTGCCATGCTTGACACTACCTATTGATAGCCATCGTGTGCTCAACGCCACCTTGACGACCACCATGCTCTGAACTTTGTTGGCCTCTGCCAACCAGAGCACACCACACCGTGCTTGGGCACTGTTCACACAATTAGCAACAATTTGAGAGATGACTCCAGCACCTTCTGATGGCCGCAGTAGAAACAAAAGATACAGACATGCTGACAGTCATATAACCTTCAACTGATGCCTTTTCCAGTTAGACAAGTCGGAACCCAACAAAGAGTTTTGGATTAGTTCTTGAAAATTTCCACCTTCATAAAATCTCCATTATCTTCTCTCTCACACAGTTGCGAAGAACTCTCTCTCTCACTCTACAAGAAGCTCTCTCTCTCTCTCTCTCTCTCTCTCTCTCTCTCTCTCTCTCTCTCTCTCTCTCTCTCTCTCTCTCTCTCTCTCTCTCTCTCTCTCTCTCTCTCAGAGACTCTATCTCACTCAAAGTAGTAGATCTGAATTTTTCATTCACTCTCTCTCTCTCTCTTAATAATGAGAAACTCTCTCCTTATCTCATTGTTGAGAATGCCTCACATATAGTCACTCAAACAAATTTCTCTATCCTTTCCTCTCTCACTAGTTTGAGCGTATGGCTTCACATGTCTCTTTATCTATTGTAGAAACATTTCTCAATTCTCCAGAGTGTGAGTCAATGGATTTACAAGAAACACTACACATAGATAATCACAGGATAGGCCCATATATAACCCATCTCCCAATTAAGATGAGCTTAGTATATAGCTCAATTAGACAAGGATTCACAAGAAGAGAATTCCAGAAGGAAGAGAATAAGGAAAGAAATAATCCCTATTTTTCTCAACTTCTCCCACACTATTTTCCCTCTTGTTGACATACTCATAATCTATTGTATAGCAACATCTCCCTCGGCCTCCTCAAGGTTAAAGAGACACTACACTTAGATATGATAAGTAGAAAGAAATAGAACTTAGAGAAAATGGCTTCCTTGATCGCTGAGACTATCTCAATTGGGCATCCGAACTTGTCATGATCATTTCGTACAAAAAATTTACCACTGTTGATGCTTTCAAAGACTTTGCTTCTATCCACTTTGTGCAATAATCTGTGGCAACAATCAGTATGTATTTGTTTCCTGTCATTGCATTTTTTCAGAGACTTTGCTTCTACCCACTTTGTGCAATCCGTATGTACTTGTTTCTTGTCCTTTGAGCTGCTGGTTTTTAAACACAAACCCTATTTTTGGAATGGCTCGAGTGGTAGGGTTATGAGGTATTCTGTCTAAATCATTTGGCTTCCCCTAGCCTTTGGCACATGTCACACTCTTTTACAAATGTATGGGTATCTTTTAATGTTGTTGCCACCATAGTCTTGCTTGGAACACTTTTCTTCCCGTGATTTCTTCGAAAAAGTGGCCTCCATTAATTCCTTGATGTGCCTCAACTAACACAGATTGATGTTCATGTTTAGGAACACACCTTCTTAGGATTTGATCTATGCCCATTTTGTATAACTTTCACGCCACCACCACCATGAATGGCTTGCTCTGGAGAGTCAGCTTTTTCCTTTGATCTCTTGACATACACTCCATAAAAGACAAGTCAAAAAGGAATTGAAGCATTTCATCATACCAACTTGGTCTTTCTCCATCTATGATAAAGAGATGTTCATCTGGAAAATCATCCTCCACCCCATCTGGAGCTTCTCCTAACTCTAGTGTCTGGACAAGAAATATGCCACTGCACGTTTATTTCATAGGGTGTTTTTAATGGGGAACTCAAACTCCTACAACAATAACATCCACCTGGCTAGCTTTCTGGCTAAGCCTAGCCTGTTACCAAATACAAGAGTGCCTCATGGTCCACATGAAATTCGAAAACATTCCCCAATAGATAGTGCATGAATTACTTAATTGGGTAAATCATTCCCAGTGATTCCTTCTGTGTGGTGGGATAATTCCTCTCGGTTTTGACAGTCTTCTGATTATCCAAGTCAAAGGCATCCATGAAAATGTGGAACACCAACTCAAAGTTTGGTTGTTGGAGAATCGGTGCTGAAGACAACATCCGTTTTAGATTCTGGAATGCTTCTTGACATGCTCTTGACTAGACATATTCCACATCCTTCACAGTTAGACTATACAGAGGTATTGCTACATTTTTCAGAAATCTCATGAACCTATTGTGCCACTTGATTAATCCCAATAATTTGGCTAACTCCTTGTCATTCCTAGGTGGTTGCAACTTCACTATGATCTTGACTTTTGTGTCGGGTCCACTGCCAATCCTTCTGCAAAAGCTATATGTCCCAACAAGGAACCACTTATGACTACAAAGGCACACTTAGCTGGGTTAAGGCTCAATCTGGCTGCTTTGCATTTTTTTAGACACATCATTAAGTGCTTTATATGGTCTTCTTTTTTCCCAAACACACTAAGGTCATCAATAAAAACCCTCATGAAGGTGGTCAAATCTTCATAGAATATTTCCTGCACTATTCTCTCTGGAATGTGGCTGGAGCATTCTTTAGTCTGAAGATCATCACATTAGAGGCAAAATCCCCCCATTTGGTCATAAATGTTATTTTCTCTTTATATTTTGGAGCAATGTACACTTGATTGTAACCATTGAATCCATCCAAAATGAATATATCCTCTAGAGAAATGCACACTTGATTGTAACCATTGAATCCATCCAAAATGAATATATCTCATGTCCTACTACAATATCTCTATGAACCTATCAATTTCCCAATTGTGTTTGATTTTTCCACTCCTGAGCCACCATCTTCCTAAGATGGGATATGCTCCTGCAATCTCAGTCATCTTTAAAACTATGAATATACAGCAATGAAGATACATCCTACCACTTCAATCTTCTCTTCTCTAATAATTTCAATCGATCGAACCCTTCATTGATCAAGCATCTTGATCTGGAATGGAGTAAGCTACATTTTTGTGAATCCTAGCTTCTTTGCTAGGCTATCTTATATTATGTTGAATCTAGATCCCCCCCATCTAAGATGACCTGTGACACCGTCTAACCTCTCTTTTTTATAGTCACTTCAGGAACAGTTGTGTCACAGTCCTGAACTATTTCCACATTTCTACACTCTACAGCTAGGATCTCCATTTCCTAAGTGGGCACTTGCACCAACTTTTCACTTGGCACTATGGCCTAGAGCAACTTTTGCATGTGGTTGGGTACCAGATTCAACATTTGATCTAGTGTTATATTTAGTGTCATTTTGCTGAGATCCTCCCATAGGTCATATTCCTCTTCAAGTTTGCTGCTCCTCACTTCCTGACTTGGCATAGTTTGGCTTCTGCTCATCTTTCCTTTTTCCTTATTGGCTTCTTTTTCCTTATCCTGACCTTCCCTTGTCGGTTCTTTTATCCAGACTTGCTCTGGATTCTTTTCCAATTGCTTTTGCAAGATGATTTTACTACTCTGGGCTGTAGTAGGCCCTAATTGGCACTCCTACATCCCTTCTTCAGTCATCTTCACACTACCTAGTGGCTTTTTTCCTGCTACAATGTCTTGTCTCTTCTTGACCATGCTTGTCTTATCGAGATTAGTGTCAACATGCTCATTCAAGAGCGGACTTTCCTACATTGTATGTACCATTACTTGTGCACTCTCCACAAGTTTATTGATTTGTTCTTGGACCTTCTATTGTCCTACCCACTTCTTTCGGATCAGCATTCATGCTTGTCACTGTCTTGATAGGTCCTTGTTGTGCGACCTTGTCACACTGCCATTACTATTGGTGGCTTCTCTCGATGCTTTACTTCCAATTCATCCACTTTCACCATGTTTATTGCTACCTCAGATCCTGTTGGGTTTGCCTCCCTTGCGGCCTTGCCTCTTACAGTTCTTGTTGATGACGTTGTAGTATGGGATAGTCAGTTTGCCTATGCCAGGGGTGCTATAGTAGTAGCATATCAACCTAGCTCCTCTTTATCCGAATCTTCCACCTCATCCTCTTCCATAAGGTTGGTTGTTTTTAGGCAGCCCAGTGGTGTGGTGACTTGATTGACGGTTGGAATTCGTTTGTTATTGACATTGTTGTCTTTCTACTACTCTTGGTTTCCCGTTTAAGTGTTGTAAAAGCATGTATCAGGTAAAAGTTTTTAGATGATAAATCTCCTTTAATTTATTGGGCTTAATTAATTGTGCTAACATGTGGATAAGTTTATTAAGTGTAGATATATATGGATGTAGTAACACATTTAAGTTTATTAAGTGTAGATGTATGGATGCAGTAACACACTTAAGTGGCTACAACTTAGCACATTTAAGTGTATATATAAAGATGGTAACAAATTTAAGTGGCTACAACTTAAGTGTGGATAAGATTATTAAGTGTAGATATATGGATGTAGTAACACATTTAAGAGGCTGCAACTTTGGTACCTAATGGCACATGTGAAGGGGCAAATCTACGCACATGCTATAACCCTCTCTCATCATCTCTCTCTCTCCACACACACACACACACACATGTATGCATGGATGCATACATGCACTTATGCACACACACACACATACACATAATAGGATGCATACATGCACTTATGCACACACACACACACACACATAATAGGATGCTTTTTAAAATCTTGCTTTTTTGTTGAGTGCATTTTTTAGTCTGCTTTTATAAGAGGTGAGACATAGTGGTATTTAGAACTTTTGCTAAGCAAAAATTAAAAGGAAATTTTAAATTGAGCATTACCTTTGCATGATCTTGAATGATGGCTTTTCCTTGAAACATGTAGATGACTTTTTGACTATTTATTATGAAGTCTTTTAAGCTATTCCTAAAATCTCTCTCTCTCTCTCTCTCTCTCTCTCTCTCTCTCTCTCTCTCCAAGAATGGGGTCTCTATACTCAAAGATAATGGTTTTAAAATGTTCTTTTTTAGAATACTTTTAATGTATAAAGGCATGCCTATAGAGAGCCCTTCCCTTGTTAGAGGTATTGTTGAGTTTATCTATTGGCCTTGGATTGAGAGACATGGCATGGCCCCTCCATAATGTGGCATATGGTGGGAAGCACTAGGAACACAATTATTGCACCTCGGGTAGAGAAGCAAAGAAATTTGGTACATGGATGTAGATGAAACTTTAAGTGTGGAAATATGGAACATAACATTTCTCAATGCATCCTGTGGACCTCTTAAGATGTGGGAATCAGCGCACATAAGATGGTTCACAAGAGTATGCCTCACAAAGTCAAGAACATTATGACTACTTTGATTGCTTTTGAGGACACACTTAAGGTCATATGCATGAACTTATGCATGGCCCCCATGGATGGTAAGGGGGATACAACTAAGAGAATGATGGATTAGTACAGGAGTGGAGAAGGTTCCCAAAAGAGGGGAGAAGTTCCTTGTACAAGTGGAAACCCTCATTTCAAAGAAGTACGTCTAGCATAGAAAATTCGAAACTCTTTTTTTAAAAAAATTTGGACAATGCCATAGTAAATAATGTAACCTCATTGAGACGGCTCTAAGGTTAGCATAAAAAGACCAGTATGGAGTGTATTTTTCTCACCTAGAAATTGAAAATTTTAAGTTCATGGCCTTTAATAATAGAGATCATACATTTTAGTTATAATCCTAGGATGTATTATGTATATTTTGATTGGTTAGGGAAAACGGTTTTATTAAGCCTAAGTTAGGTGTTGCGGAAATTAGATTGTATTATTGTAGATAAAGTAAAAGCAGCCACCGCCCACAAGGCATTTAAGTGATCTCACGACGTGGAACCCATGTACGTTCGTTATTCCAGCAACATGTGTCACGCGCACACAGCATTCATTGCTTTCACGAATGCTTCTTTTTTGTAATTTAAAATCTGCAATTGCCATATTATTCGTAAAATTCCAAATAGTTTATTATTTAAAAAAATGAGTGGCTGGCTGCTCCCCATCTGCCTTTTAACTTTTTTTTTTTCCTACCATGCTACATGAGTGTAAAGGGCTAAACACACACTCTCTCTCTCTCTCTCTCTCTCTCTCTCACACACACACACACACTCACTCACACTCACTCACTATTGAGTACACACACACACACACACATGCACTCTCTCTCTCCCTCTCTATCTCTCTTCTCTCTATCTCTCTTTCTCTCACACACACACTCACTATTGAGTACACACACACACACACTCACACTCACTCACTATTGAGTGAGTGTGTGTGAGAGCACACACACTCACTATTGAGTACACACTCACACTCACACTCACTCACTATTGAGTACACACACGTGCTCTCTCTCTCTCTCTCTCTCTCTCTCTCTCTCTCTCTCTCTCTCTCTCTCTCTCTCACACACACACACACACACGTGCTCTCTCTCTCTCTCTCTCTCTCTCTCTCTCTCTCTCTCTCTCTCTCTCTCTCTCTCTCTCTCTCTCTCTCTCACACACACACACACACACACACACACACACACACTCACTCACACTCACTCACTATTGAGTACATGGTAATTTGACATCCACGCTTAGCAACCTTTTGAACTCTTGAAATCCATTTTGTTTCTAATTGTCACAAGCATGTACTAAATGACGTATGCAAGGGAGTGAATGAGTTTACTTAGATTTAAAAACACAAATTGTTGACTCACAAAGTGCAGAAATGTCAAGCCACTCTATTTCTTTTACATAAAAAGTAGTTCAAAAATCAAATCATTTCCTTTCAACTTGAGAAGAAATGGAGTATATTTACATGTAAAACTTTTGGCATACTTCTACTTTTGGACCCACAATAACTACATGCACTTTGTATGTTCCCAATTATAGTAGTCAATGTTCTCAAGTTGCAGGAAAACATTATAACCATACAAGAATCAAAGATCATAATCGTTTAATATGGTTTGATGAAGCAAACCCAAATATCTTACATATCAAGTGTTTACAAAGTGGCTAGTATACCAACCCTAGTGAGAAATACTAGACCTAAATGACAAGATATAGATAAATTCAAATTAGACTTTGGAAAGGTAAACTAATGGATCCCTTACTCGTAGAGCCCATGGAACTATTGCAAACACTTAGAATTCAAGTCCATAAGGTACACATGAAATAGTCATAGAGTGAGTTTGTGGTCTCTTGACAAATCCTGAAACCTCACACTCACATGTCATGTGTTGTGTGTGCATAACAAGGATTATTATGCTCTCTCCCAATTTACAAATTGAACGTACATGAATTATTATGGGCATGTAAATATTATTCTTGCTCCCAACAATATTGTGCACATTGGTAAAATGATTTTTAAAAAAAAGTTGAAATGCTTTCAAGTCGCACATTCTTGTCATGATCCTAGATGCAAAGTGATGATATTTAGTCTACTAAAGTAAAGTTAGGAAACAATTTACCACTTGATACATCACCATGTTAAGGTAAATGATATTTACCAAGCTAGTATGCAAGGAGCCAAGTTGTAAGTAAAACTTAACATTAAGTAAAACATCTGGCATTAAAATTATATAAAAATAAACAAAAAGAAGAAAATGCTTGATTATTGTAATTACAATCTTAAACACCTTTATTATGTTATGCATACAAGTGTGCAAAGATTGGATACATACCAAGATCAACTATGCAGAGCACCTCTTTGTGGAGCTACACCTAAGCAATTGCCTCAACCCATACAAGTTGTAGACAATTTGCCTCACCCCACACAAGTTGTAGACAATTTATAGTTTATGAGGCCCCTTATGAATAAACATACTCTCTATATAAGAATTCACAAGCACTAATCAAGAGCCTACTCTTTATAGTTAACAGATGTTCCATGATTTAAATATGAACTAGTTCATATTTTCATATTTGTGCATCTAGCACAAATATAAAACTAGGCATGGTCCATGTATGTTTCATAACAATCAATGCACTAACATCACCTAAAGTACTTATAGAAAAGGCACAACTAGTTGGCCACGCAAGCTCCAAAAAAACCTCACCTTAAACTTGTAAAATAAAGTGTTTGTATGCTCACAAGTCCATAAAATTCTCAAAAGGATATATGAGCTTGATCTAAATAAAAGGTAAGACTAGATCTTTCCTTCTTATGACCTCACATAGCTTGATGGCATTATTTTACTTCTTCTTTACGCTTTATAAGTTATGGAAGTGTAACATGGGTTAGAAGTTGGCTACTAAGAGAGTCACATAGTTATCCCATAAAAACATGGAGAAAAATAGCACGTAAGTCCTATTTAAGAGTTGATGATTATTCACTATGTCGAGCTAACCTTACATGGGTCTAGATCTAGACTAGCTTTAGAGGTGGATTTTACGTAGTTGAGCTTTGAAGGATGTTTTCATGTGTGGTATGGAATGTGTATGGTGGTTGTTGATTGCAATTTAAAGGCCACATGCTATGGTGGTACACCCATATAAATTTCCCAAACTAGGGGTGGGTTCAAATTAGTTAGCCTCTAGTCCGACACCTACTCCTTGTGTGTTCTATGTGCATGCATGTGTGTATGCTCTAAATTCAAGACAACCATGGGTCTACATCACATGGATGTGAAAGAGGGGATTTTCTTAGGGAGGGTTTGCCAATGTGTGATGAGAACATCCATCTTTTTCATTATGTAGAAATGAGAGGATGAAAAGGGTTTGCCAATGTGTGATGAGAGTGAAAATCCATCTTTTTTATTATGTATAAATGAGAGGATGAAAGGGGTTTCCCAACGTGTGATTCTTGCATAAGTTCCCATTTTGTGTGTGCTTGCATACACACACACAAGCACAATCCATCTTTTTTATTATGTATAAATGAGAGGATGAAAGGGGTTTCCCAACGTGTGATTCTTGCATAAGTTTCCATTTTGTGTGTGCTTGCATACACACACACAAGCACGTGTGTATACACACATGCTTTTGTTACTTAAAAAGGAAACCATCTCATAGGTTCCTTTAAGGCACATGAACCCACCCCATGATTATCCTATGTTAACCTAACCTTAAAAGTTTATAGAAAGAAAAAGTTGCTTGAAACTTTATTTCAACCTTATGTGCTTTAGTTCTCCTGATGGTGTCATAATTATAGCATTTTCCCACCTACTACAATAACTACTAGATCCTTAGTGTCATGGCTTTAGCAATCTTTGAAGCATGTGATCAACCCAGCTTACATGTGGTTAAGTCCAAATGGAATAAGAATAACAACCAAACTATCCTCACATTCATTTTGAATAGTAAGGCTCCTAGTTGTATTAAAGCAAGCTTACTTGCAAAGCAACATAAGTATGCCTTAACCTTGCTAAACTATCTTTCCATGCTAGGCAGGCCTAACCTGGCTATTCCATTAGGATGGAAGGTAATAATATTGGGGTGCTTGTATACATGCACCCTACTATTTACCATTACCTTTTATAGTCATTGGTGGACTTTGCCTAGTGTTGAGGGAGTACAATGTTTCTAAGCACCATATTGTACATGGTACATTGGGGCACCAAAAGATAGTATACAATGGTACACTATCTAATACATATTTATATGCATGCTTAAAGGACTCAAGCCTTGTTACACCCCATTAGACAATGGGGTAACTATTTCATTTAATCATTAGATAATGATTATTGAAAGATTCAATTAATTCATTATCTAGGATAACTATTTCATTTAATTATCCTCATTGGACAATTGAGGAACTGGTCAAGGTAATGGGATTGTTGAGATCTTAAGTGGATATGTCTCTAGTATTGTTGCAAGTGGAGGGCCCTTTGATGGATAAGAAAAGAGAAATTCATTGATCACTTGAAGTGGGTTGTTATCTAGAGACAATTTAGTACTTGGTTTGATCAAGAGGTAAAAAACACTTTCAAAAATCTTGCTTGTCACATGAGTTTTATGCAAGAATTCAAATTGAGAGCTAGTACCTAACCCAATGAAACTTGCATGTGTTTATAGGCATGTAGCATCTATTACAGTGACTAAGTGTATTTATAAGTTGTGGTTAGAACCTCGAGGTTTCAAGCACTAAGAGATTAATCTATTTTGTATAGTCTTTTCATGTGAAGCTCACTTGAAGATCCTTTATCACAATATCTAAATATCTCTACAAGAGAATCAATTCATATGATGTTTTTTAATGAGGTTGGTTTGATCCCTCAAGTAACTAAAGACTTACATGCACATTTTAGCTCCTCTTTTATAATATGCATATCCTTGCTTCAATATCCAAAGCATGTCATTCTTGGGGCCTTCCACAAGGGTAACAATTCAACCCGAGAGATCAATTAGTATGGGTGATAAGCAACATACTATGTTTGCAAGAAGCTTCATGTGCTTTTATATTAAACTTATTCTCACAGCAACACACTAAGGCTTGGACAACCAATACCGTGAAGGTGGTTGTGGAATCACTTTAAATTAGAGGTGTGAGCATAAACAAATGAGAGGGGAAGAAGCTATGCTGGATAGAAGGTGAGGAATGCCATGATTTAGTGCATGAGGAGTAGGAGATTAGTGTCCTAATCACCTTGTGAGTGCATAATCAAGGAACCACGACTTGGATAAGGCAAAGTGGTATTTTTCATTCATTTCAAAGTGGCTCTAATATAGCCAACGCTACACAATAAGGTGTGGACACAAGTCATGCCACCTCCACATCACAATATCTCAAATATCTCATCTCCACTAGAGGCTGTTCACACACACCTTCACACCCCCCCTTGATACATACTCCTTGTGCATCTAGGCACCACATTTTCAACACCCCCCCCTTGGTGCCATCTAGGACACATCTAGGTGTAAGGTACACATCATAAGCATCTTGACCTAACATACAACTAGGCATCTTGGCCTTACACATGAACTAGGTATCTTGGCCTTTACATCATTCTACCATGGCTACATCATCGGTGAGTGCCGGTGGGTAGAAACAATACAACAAGATACAAGGGGTGGGTGAAAATTCCATAGCTTCAAAAAAGTGCTTCCATATCCTCCTTTGGAAAGGAGGCCTCCATCACATTTGCTTGTTTGAGGTTGATTCTTTGACCAGCAGTTGCTTTCCGTGTGTCTGAGTTTCCCACACATCGTACATTCAAGCTTTGGTTTATCTTTGAATTTGCATGTGATGAATGTGTGGCCTAACTTGCCACAATGATTGCATCTAGGCTTGAATTCCCTTTTACCAGCATAAAGTGCCAATTCCTTTGACGAAGATGCTCCATTTTCATACTTGCTCTTCATCTTTTGCTCATGTTCAAGCAATGAAGCTTGTACATCATTCAAGGATAGAGTAGAGTTGTTAGACAAGATTTCAACTATGTTACCATACTCTTCTTTCCTTTCACAGCTAGCAAGCAAGATAGCCTTAGCTTCATCATCATTAAGTGTCTTACCAATGGTGGCAAGTTGTTGCTTAATGCTTTTATACTTGTTGATGTGACTTGTTAGGTCATGGCTAGTACCTAGGTTGAGTTGATACAATTGCATGAGTAAATGAACTTTGGAGTGTTTTGCCTGTGTACCAAACAACTTGTTTAACTCTTCCCATGCATCCTTGGCCTTCTCAATCCCAGTGATATGATGAATGACCTCATCATCCAAAGCAAGTGCTATGAGTCCCAAGGCTCTCTCATTCTTCTCATTCCATGCAGTTCCTAGGCTTGCTTGAGTGTCCCTCCCTTGAACTATCCCCTAGAGATTTTTCTTCATGAGTGCACACATGATTTTTGACTGCCATGTGTGGAATCCAATACCATTAAACTTGATGATTTCATCGTGTGCCATGATGAGTAGGGGGTCTTACCAAAGTCCACGTCTATGTGGAGGTACTCGGCAGTGTCTACCCTTTACAATGAATAGCACAAGGTGAATTATGACCAGTTGCCCTAATGTGAAAGAAGCTTACATTAATTCAACTTGGTAGCATCCACATCAATGAGGAGATGTACCACACACATTAATGAGAACGTCCATTAGTGAGATTAGGCATTACAAGGCAATCTTAATCATGGTTTCTCATGAGCTTATTGAAGCAAAGAGATATTAGAGCAAGCCTTCCACAAAAACACTTCAAAATGACTCAGAGAACTTGTACTTAGTCTTGGATTAACCCTTTAGTCAAATATACTCACAATACCTCCAAAAAAATGGCTATGGCATCAGGGGGTAGGTCTGAAGAACCACTGTTTTCTCCTTCTTCTCGGCGAGATAGCTCAAACACTTTTACAAGCTTGTAGAGTAAGTCAGGGTGCACGTCTGACCAGCTGGAATTAGATTGAATCGTTGTGTACCGTGCACAAATGGTGACTATGTTGCGGGCTATAGCTTCCGAACTGTGCGCGCAATGGGGACCTTTAGGTGGACAAGGCTCCCCAATTTTATTAGGGATTTTGTGCGCCCTATAGCCAGCAGTAGTCTGAATCAAAAAGCTCCAGAAGAGATGCTGAGATGCTCATGAAATCGTCAGAAAACTAGGTTGTGGTCCACAGCTTTCATGGAACCTTGAAGGGGATAAGATAGAGATTAAGATGTGATTAGCACCATATTAGTGCTTATGGTGCAAGATGATGTGATTAGCACCATATTAGTGCTTATGGTGCAAGATGATGACCGGGGAGATTGGAATGATTCCCAAGGACCTTGAAGCTCTGATACCAACTTGAAATTAGAGGTGTGAGCATGAACAAATGAGAGGGAAAGAAGCTATGGTGGATAGAAGGTGAGGAATACCATGATTTAGTGCATGAGGAGTAGGAGATTAGTGTCCTAATCACCTTGTGAGTGCATAATCAAGGAACCACGACTTGGATAAGGCAAAGTGGTATTTTTCATTCATTTCAAAGTGGCTCTAATATAGCCAAGGCTTACAATAAGGTGTGGACACAAGTCATGCCACCTCAACATCACAATATCTCAAATATCTCATCTCCACTAGAGGCTGTTCACACACACCTTCACACACCCCCCCCTTGATACATACTCCTTGTGCATCTAGGCACCACATTTTCAATAGAATCTTCACCACAACTTCTTGCCCAAGACCTTAAACACTACCACTACTCTTTTCTTATGTGTGTCAATTAAACACCACCACTAAGATACAAAAATAGAAATAAAAAAAGTGAACCATAGCTTATTTCAAACAATAGATTGTTTATTTGCTAACCCTTGATTCAATTCTAACTTGAAATCCTTAAAAGTAACAAGTGCTAGGCATAGCTAACGCACATTCTACATGTATTTTTTCCTTAGGTCCTTTAAATGTGCTAACCTTGACATTTCGGTGAGTAATGCAACATGGTCCTTGGAATTTGCTAATCTTGAAATTTCAACTTCTTATTTGATAGTATTTAACAATTTTTAAAAAATATTATGGATCATTATGATCTCTTAAGAAGTTGCTTCAGGAAAAACTCAAATATAAGTTTACTATGAAGCTTTTTATGCAAACACCTTTGCACACCCCAAACTCTAAAGAATTACATAATATCTTTAGACTTGAAACTGTACTTTATATGTGTTTTAGTCTCTCCCCAAAACTAATAAAAAACTACTACTAGATTCCAAGATCCAGCTAACTAGTCAAGTCCTTATCAATGTCAAAGCTATACAATCTATAAATTTCTTTGAAATTTACGTGGAATTATGTAACCAAATTTAGGTTGTGACCTCCTTGGAGGTCCTAAGGCAATTATTTTGAATGCTTCTTCTCCATAGAGGAGTCCACTCAACCAAAGAAGCTTTCATATCAACATAGGAGTTTGTGCGCTTTTTCATTAACTTGCAAAACCTATAAACAATGAGCCAAATCTCAAATCTCAAGCATTCCAAAAATTTTAATCATATTATCTATACAAGCAAGTTCTATCTTCAAAGTTCAAAATCTCCTCGACCAGTCATGGTTGTCCTTGTTATTAGCAACTATTATTATTAGCAACTATTATTATTAGCAACTATTATTATTAGCAAAAAGTGAAAGTTGTTGGTTGACCTTTGTTTCACTCGCTTGATCAATTATGAATAATCCTAGGACCTTGCAATGTTTTAGTTTCTTGAAGATGTTAAAATAAAAAAGCATTGTACTTCTTTTACCATGACCAAGTATTTTGATTAACTCTAGCTCTATAATTTTGATTTGAAAGTTTAGCTTCTTTTGTCAAGGTTTTGAAATCAACAAAAGAATATAAGTATTGTGGCAATGTGCATTCAAAATGTTTGTGTGAACACCTTGGACCAACTAATTATAAGTGATATAAAGCTCCCATTTTCTTATTGTGGTGTCCTTATTTTATCTCTTACATATATGGATATTTAGGGCTAATAATTGTTAGGTGTTATTGATTTTCAATCTCTTATACACAGCAAAGTTTCAAAGTGAACAATTAGGTGATTGGGTAGTGATGGCCTCTACTTTTTGTTGTGGAAGGTGATAATGGAAGGAGTGGTCACAATTTGAAACAAACATTGAAATTGAAGGGGTGATATCACAAACATTGAAATTGAAGGGGTGATATCACAATTTGAAACAAACATTGAAATTGAAGGGGTGATATCACAAACGATGTGCTTGAGGGAGCACATGTGAAGATGGGAAGTTTGTGATGTTGAGATGATAAGACAAAGGTGCATTGATACACTTGCAAATGTGTAGATATACAATATGAGGTGAGGGGAAAAGAATTAACACTTACTCTAATATGATAAAATTGTAAAAAAAATTAAATAGATGAAAAGGTTAAGTACTCATGACACATATTGCAATTTAGCAAATTAGAGGGAAGTGGGATTATGGTACCTTTATTGGGAAAAAATGAAACAATATACAAATTCTTCGCTTCACAAAAATGAAACAATATACAAATTCTTCACATGTCAAACATGATATGAGAACACGAGACTTTGTTTTTGTGCATCAGAAACTTGTTATTCCTTGTACTTTTTGAACAAGTACTCCCCTCCCTTTTGTCATAGTTGGAGTAGGATTTGAAGCTAGCATAAGCCCATTCTATTTGAAATCTAACTCACAAGCACTCACATGTTCTTACTTGTGTCACCCTTTCTTGTAGGTTTGGCTATGTAAAATGAAATCTCCACCTACTTTGTGAGCATAGCACAACATTTTCATGTCAACATTTACTTTTTCACAAGCACTTCTAAAAATATAATGCCATGATGAGCAACATGTTGCATAACCTTACAATTTTTCACATATTATGTAGCTTGTTCCCACTTGCATTCTCAAGACTTGCCTTAGAGATTAAATACTTTTGTGTTAAATACAAGATTATGATTTTTGAAATTACAAAGAGAGAGAGAGAGAGAGAGAGAGAGAGAGAGAGAGAGAGAGAGTCTATTTAAATAGGCATGTATCCACTTATGCTACTAAGCTAAAGTCACAATACAAATGCCCACATTTAATTGTAAATGCCCACTTATGCTACTAACCTAAAGTCACAATGCCCACATTCACTTGCTGTACTAACCTAAAGTCACAATTCCCACTTATGCTACTAACCTAAAGTCACAATGCCCACATTCATTTGCTGTACTGAGCTAAAGCCACAATGCATTGCCCCACATTTGCTTGCTACTAAGCTAAGTCACAATGCAAATGCCCACATTCGCTTGCAAATGACCACATATTTTTCTCCATCATCTTTTGCATGGTCTTGGAGAATTACATGCAAGAAGGATTGCAGTCTAGGTCATAGCAAAATTGGAGACAATTTGACAAAGAGAAATGGCAGGTAGAGACATGTGGGCATGGTGGCAAGGTCTTTTTATCCACTTCTATGAGCACACCTTAAATGGGAACCTTCTCCCTTTCTCAAGCTTGGCAAGTGGCCAAGTTTTATGGGGAATGGGGTGCTTAATTAAGTGAACATGTGGGAACCCAGCTTTACACATAAGAGATCGAGGCATATTTAGCAAGATTGCAGCAAAATGGAGAGATGTAAAGTGCTATTACCATGTGATATGCAAAGAAGCCTGGGTAGGGGTGACCACATGTATTCATCTATTTTTACGTAAATGAATGCATAATTTTTATATGATTTACTAGCATAGGTGAGGAACAAAGAAGGCACCCATACAGAGGAGTATAAAAATTTGGTATCCTATGGTTATTCTTCAACTTCAACTAGCTACAAAAGTGACTATGAATTTACATTGAAAAAATTAGACGAATGTAAAATTTTATATGATTACTAGCATAGGTGAGGAACAAAGAAGGCACCCATACATAGGAGTATAAAAATGGTTTTTCTTCAACTCTCAACTAGCTACAAGTTGCATTGAGTTTTGAATGATATATTTTTTATTAGAAGTGTTTTATCAACTAACTACACTCATAAGGTTGGAAGCATCATGAGAGCTCACCATTTGTTATGATTTTTCAAGGAGATAGACTAATCTTCATAGCATTGTCTATGTGCCAGATAGCTTATACCAAAGTCCATTATGTAAGATTACACTTGGCCATCATCAAATCAACATTGAATGATGGGTAAGCATATAATACTAATTCCATGGGGAGGGACTGCCCATCCCTAGCTAACTAGCTCCCCTTGTGGTCCCCTTATGGAAGGCTTTAGCCTAATTATTCAAAGTGTAAACACATGCACACACGTATATACATGCACATGCATACACACATGCACATGCGCATGTACATGCATACACACATGTACACCTACATGCAAACGTACACATGCATATGTATGCACTTGCATCTTCATACACACACATACACATACGTGTATACACATGCACATGCACACATACCACACACACAAACCTACCTATCTTCATACACACAGACACATACGTGCATACATACACATACACATGCACATGCACATGCACACTCACCACACAAACAAACCTATCTATCTTCATATATACACAAACCTACCTACTTCATACATGCATACATACCAACTAGCTTAATTTTATGGAGATATTGTTATAAATATGATGAATCATTAGGTTCTTAGAAGCTATTTGTAGCATCAGACACTTGTTGAGAACAACACAGCCGCTTTTCTAATTGCCATAAAGCACACGATGCCAATAAGGGTGTATTGAACACTAGATTTGGTGACTGGCCTACTAGCTTGAGGTTGTTTTTTTTTTGGGTTAACAAAGCATTTCTCGCCACAAAATGTAGCTTGTCGCCTAAATATTTGCGGTTGTCCACCAATGTATCCCCAAATGCAACAAGTAAACATGTGCTAGAGACAAATATGTAACTAGGCTAAAGGTGGCCTTACATGGCTCCACCCAAACAAGGTGGAGATGTTTGAGGTGTAGGGTGGCACTTAATAACCCTTTCATTGGACAAACATCTGGATCCTCTCAAAGGTTGGTTAGAAATAATCCCCTGCTCGCCCACAAGCAAGGGGTTGGATGGGCAAGATTGCAAGTCAGGTGGCCAAGATGCTACACTCTCCCACTTGCCACCACCAATGCCCAAGGGGTTGGATGGGCGAGATTGCACGCCTGTAATTGACAAGCGACCAAGATGCTTCTCATTGATGATGGACAGAAAGGTGTATCTCGATGATCCCTGCCTGAGGCAACGAGGGGCGAGGGAAACCCCCTAAAAGTCCTATAAATAAATTGGGGGCAGTTTATAAACACCCTAAAAGTCCTATAAATAAATTCTCATATTTTTATATTATCTATCAAACGTACCCATTTTCTATATATATCTATCAAATGTATAAATAGATAACAATTTTAAAGTGTAAAGTTCATGGAAGCATCATGGAGGAGGTCATGACTCATGACTCATGAATGGAGGAGTGGAGGGGGCGACAAACCATTGAATGCAGAAGAGAGGTGGGTACCATGGGCGCCCACTAACCCTACACACACAGTCACAGCGCCACACGCACAAAAAGGAGAAACACAAAGGGGAATCTCTTCTGCTTTCCTCTCACAACTTGTATGTAACAGCTATGGCAGGTTGACTGCTGCCCTGTTCTCTCGCCACAGCCACACCCACACCCATAGCCTTGCCTCTGCCCACAGCTTCCTTTTCGTTTACCCTTACTTCTTTCTTCCCCTCGAGCTTGTTTTGACCTACTTGCAGAGAGATTCTGATGCCTAGTTGGCCCTCATCGAAGAGTTTCTGATAATTTGGGGCTTTTGGCTTAATCTGTGCAGTTCGGTGTTATAGCCCAGCTTCTAATACACAGTTTGCCCGGCTTCTGATACCGTTTGCCCTAATTTGCAGCGCCCAGTTCGCTCTAGTTGCAATTGTTGATGATTTCTACTGCTGCTTCTTCAACGGCAGACAAAAGTTGCTTGTTTTGAATCGCACAGAGGTTCGCCATGAGACCAGGTATGGTTTTCTTCCCACAGAATCAAACCCTGATTTCTTCCCTCTAATTTCTTTCAAAACTGCACGAGTCTGAATCACTGCTTTGGCAATTGCGATTTGTGTTGATTCTGCCTCTTCTTGCCAGATCTAAGAAACCATGTTCTCCTCACCCGCTACAAGCTCGCTTGGATAGTAGTATTCTGTGCCTCACGTACTCGAACTGTTTTATGTAGTTTCTCAGTCGTTTTTGTGCCCATTTTAGATGCCATGCTGGATGAGTTTACTATGGAACAGATGTGGGATCAGCTACAATGCTTCAAAGTAGTACTGGGAAACCCTTAGAATCACAAATCTACATAGGAGCCAGAGTATTGGCACTTCATGAGTATCGACACTTACACATAGACAAGATTAGAATCTGAGACAAGCGTACCATCTGAGTATATGATGCATGGAGCTTTTGAAAGTAGGCAACTAGAAATGACTTGTTGCAGCATCATGGGATGTCATACTCATCTGCCATATCTGCATGGGTGTCTTGTTGTTTGTTAATGTGACATGGCAGCACTTTCTATGGGAACATGGGGATAGGGTTTGTGGGATGCTTCTTTGTCATGGCAGTTGATTGCAAGGACTAAAAGATGCTTGATCGGTGGAATTGACATGGATGCATCAAACGAGTCGCACGCTAGAATATTAGTAATGCAAGATTTTATCACTACTGCCCACATATGTGTATGCATGTGCATCCACAGCATCATAAGCTGAAGGGTGTGTCACGTGTGATCAGATATTGCAATTTTATCACCCTCTAAGAGATACAGGCAACCATCTTTTTGCAGGAAGGCGTCCAAAAGATCTGGATGTTTCCGGTGGGCATGTGGGAGAGAGAAGCTTTCGGAAAACATTTTCAGGTTGGTTTCCATTTTTATCTTTAGCTCTAACCATGGCTTCTAGCTTAATCCCTTATTAATGTAGTTTAAAATCTTTTTTCTACAAGTGTAGTTTAGTTTCTATTAGTAATGTCATGTAGAGATTTGTTCATGCTTTCAGGTCTCTCTCCAGATGGCAAAAGTGCCATTGCAAGCTCAAGCAGGATTGGTATCTCGCCTAAGAGCCGATCATCTGTCTCTGCACGCAGTCCAGGTGGGGGCGGCCTGAAGGAGTTTTTGAAGAGGTTAGCAGACAGCGAGGCTTTCAGTGTCACACTGCAGAATTGGCTAGAAGACAGACTTTCTGTTCAAGAAAACAAACACCCTCATATTGAAACACCTTTTCAATTGGATGAGCTGCGGCAGTTTGATTTTGCACTGGAGGGTGTGCAGTTCCAGCAATTACTTCGGATGCCTGCCATTCCCTCATCATCCTCATCTGCAGCGTCCGTGGAAGCAGAGATGTGTCTTGCTGTGGAGGACTTCTTACATGCGAGTGCCCAAGGCTTGTGGGAGACTTTCTGGAGTGCAGATGATCCTTTTCCTTATTTTGTTACTGGATCTCATGGGTTTGGTTCAAAGAATGCATATGGGGAGAAGAATGCTTCAAAGAAAGTTAAAGGGCCTCATTGTGCTGCTTTGGTAGGAAAGAGTAGTGGAGGAGCTTATGCCTTGTGGGAGCACATTTTAGAGTTTGTGCTGTTGAAGCCTGATCTTGGAAATGCTCCACACGAAAATGGGCTTCTTCCCTCTCCCGCAATTGTTGGTCAAGCTGTGTTTTATGGATTGCACATGCTTCTGTCACGAAAGATGGCTCATTCAAAGTCTGCAATTCACAAGAATGCAAATACTGCATATGTTTTACTGGTCAATTCTCAATACGGAAGTGTGGTCAGAGTGGAAGGTGATGTCAATGAACTGGACACAAACACTACCAAGGTCTACGAAAGTGCAGCTGCTTGGGTGCAGGAGCGGGCACATATTACAGTTTCGACTGTTGAGCAGGTTTGGAACAGGTTTGGCAATGCAAATTGGGGTGATTTTGGAGCTCTTCAATTGCTCCTGGCTACATTTTATAGCATGGAACAATGCAAAGGGACACCAAGGAAATCAATTACTGAATTGGCCACAGATCACAACACTCGATTACAGCGGAGAAGACTTGAGCGCCGTATCTTAGAAGTTCGTGAAAATGGCACTGATACAACCTCTCATCAACCTAACAGAAGTCATGGAGAGATTGTTGAGATTGAAGAGGACATTGAGCCAGATGTTGTCAAGGAGCTGGAGAGAATGAAGCTTGATCCAGGGACCATCTTATGGCTTGAAGATTCTCATTGGCAAAGAGGCTTTAAGATACTTGAAGATTTTGGTGATGGTAGGCGCTCTGTTTACAGTGCTACTGCTTTGGATGAAGGCAGCAAGCTTTTGAATGTTTATGTCGGAGCTCATCCTTCGCAGCTGGAACCTTCCTGGGAGGACATGAGCACATGGTATCAGGTGCAGCGGCAGACGCGTGTTTTGAATGTAATGAAACAGAGAGGTATATCCAGCAAATATTTGCCCCAGCTTGTGGCCTCAGGAAGGATTCTACACCCAGGTTCTTGCATGAAGCAAAGTCCAGGTGGGCGATGTGACCACCCATGGTGTGGAACACCCATTCTTGTGACGTCACCTGTTGGGGAGTCTTTAGATCTTCTTGTTCAGAAGCGTGGGGTGTTTTCGTCTGAAGAAGCGCTTAGGTGCTGCCATGACTGCCTCTCTGCTTTACGAAGCGCAGGTTCAGCCGGCATTCAACATGGAGATATAACTCCAGAGCATATATTACGTGTGGTAGGAGGTGATGGGGAGAGCTATCATGTCTTAGTGGAGTGGGGTCATGCTGTTCTTGAAGATCGGGATAGCCCCGGGATCAGTTTACGGTTCTCTTCTACCTATGCTCTACAAGAAGGAAAACTCTGTCCGGCCTCTGATGCTGAGAGCTTAGTTTACCTCCTTTACTTTCTATGTGGGGGAAGTACACTCCAATTTGATAGCATTGAGTCTGCCTTGCAGTGGAGAGAGAGGTCCTGGGCTCGGAGGGCCATCCAGCAGCAGTTAGGGGAGATATCAGCAGTTTTGAAAGCATTTGCAGATTATGTGGACAGCCTTTGCGGGACTCCATATCCTGTTGATTATGACATTTGGTTGAGAAGGTTGAACAGGGCCCTCCATGGTGAGGATTCAGGGAAAAGAATTGAGAACAATACTGTGATCACCAACAGGGCAGATGATGTAGCAGAATCTTCGGGAACCTCAAGAGCCTCCTTAAGCTGAGAGTCATATGTAGCCTCCTAATAAAGCTTTAGACTAGTCAGTGGAATCACCTTGATGTGCATAATATTTTTTTTTCCTTGGAATAAATCTTGCACTTGTATTGTGTTTATGCTCTTACCCAGCAGCAATGTCTGCTTATCACAAGTTGGTGTATCCCACTACTGTTTATGGAAGCACTATGATGAGTGCTCCCCCTGGGAAATGGAAACAATGCCTGATTGCATGATATGCCCATTGTGAAGCATAAGCCTCGAATCTGTTACCTTGGCTTATTTAATCCTGATGCTGTGAACTCATTACCCCAGCAACTTTGAAAGGGCGGGTCAACCCTTATATAGCCTGGGACTGGTACACGAGCAATATGGCTAGCTTATATAGCCTGGGACTGGTACATGAGCAATATGGCTAACTTTTCGGCTTTTTTTTCAAGGTAAACATGTGCTACTAAATTGTCCTTTTATGGTTCTCTTAGTATTATTTGTGAGCATGGATTGGCTCATGTTATGTATGTATATGTGTGTGTCACACACATCTATATTGTGTGTGTGCATGGATTGGCTCATATTATGTATGTATATGTGTGTGTGTGTGCGTTTGTACATGTACACGTGTACACACACACATCTATACACAAGTTTATGTACATGTGTACACACACACACACGCACACACACACACACACATCTATACACAAGTTTATGTATGCATGTGTTTGTGTCTCTCTAGATACATACATATGTAGATAGGTAGGTAGACAGATTGTGATGCTCTTTTCTTAAGAAGTTCCACTGCTTGCAGAGCTAGAAAGTAGGAAGTATGAAGCAACTTGTGCACACACACGCACACTCTTGCCTGGATCCCTTGGTCCCCTATGCACACACCACGGAGTCCCTGGATGGATGCCTTAGAAGTTAGACTAGCTACCACACCCGCTACTTGCAAGTGGTGATGTGTATCCTCTTGCCGCCATGTTCATAATTACTCTCTCTCGGACAGTTTGTCCTTGAGCATATTGCTTTCCTTCAGACCTCTCGTCTACAAGCACTTTGCTTTAATTGTATTGTGGTGGGGAGTTGCATAGGGCATCCCCTATAACCTAAACAAAGCATAATGAAAATGAAAAAAAATGGAAACTCAGAGGTGACAGACAATGAAGGCATGATGCCATACCGCAGAGAGAGAGAGAGAGAGAGAGAGAGAGAGAGAGAGAGAGTACAATTATTATTAGGTAGGAAATCTAAGCAAAATTGTATATATCTATGTGCAGGTAGTAGAACATTTGAAGTTGACCTCATAACCATGTGTCATGCAATATGTTGGGGTTCGAAAGTGGTATGTCAGTAGGCCTCCTGTTGTTATGGTTTCTTTGATGCTCGAGGAAAGGACGATTCTCCATGTGCTCATTCCTTCAGGCTTGCAGCAGGTGAGGGTTTGGTGATGATACTTCTTGCATAGGCCATCAGCAGGCTAGTCTTGTCTTACCTACTAACAATTGTGTCCTGAGCATTGTATACTAAATCCTTAGTGAAAGTTACCTAGTATTTAATTCATGGGTATTGATGAAAGGCTTTTTTTTCTTCACATTTGTATACCTCTCTCTCTCTCTCTCTCTCTCTCTCTCTCTCTCTCTCTCTCTCTCGTCTTCGGGATCATTATAGAATCAGACCCCGTCTTTTTGTGTGAACTTTAGTGAAAGTTACCTGGTATTTAATTCATGGGTATTGATAAAAGGCTTGTTTTTCACATTTGTAAACCTCTCTCTCTCTCTCTCTCTCTCTCTCTCTCTCTCTCTCGTCTTCTTGAGCATTAAGCATAGAGCAGGATGAAGGAAGCCAACTGGGCCTCGATTTTCTTCTCCATGTGCTGGAGATAAAAGAGGAGTTATGGTCATAACATTCGGACACTAATGATGAGGACTGGTCAGTGTGATGGGACCTTAGAACTAAGGACAACACCCTACCCTCCCCCCCCCTCCTCCTCCTCCTTTTCTCTTTCCTTGCCATGGTGTGAATTCCTTGGGGACATGTTATTTGAATCAAGTCATAGACTCTGATAGTGGGTTGTTGAAGCAGGCCTCCGTAAGAGCCGTGGCATGGGTACTTAGCTTATCTTCAAGAAAACAACGTCTTCACGCGTAAATTGAGAAAATAAACATAAGGGAGAGAGTAGAGAGAGAAGACACCACACTAGAGATAGCCTTCAGCTAACCCCCAAACTCCCCCCCTCCAAGCTATATTAGATAAAACCCCTTGGAGGAGTCTTGAGTACAAGGTCTCAACAATGAGAGAATAGTTGAATTTATAGTTTGTGTCCAAAAGCACTTGAGAAAGCGCTTTAAAACTCACTTATAGTCCAAAAGCATCTTTTTCAATAATAAAAGCTCTTCTCTTTTTAGTATTTAAAAAGCCTTTAGTCGTTTGCTTCCCAAAATCTAGTCGCATCATTCCAAGCTTGTAAGGTGGCCTTGCGCCGCTATCTTGCCATGTGTTCGTGCCACATCACTACCATCGCCACGTCACTTTTTTTTTTCCAGGCGTTACGTTTTTGCATATCAGCAACATGTATTTTGATGCTTTGGTGACATCTCCCTAACTTGTTAAATAGTTGTCCTCAATTGTTGGGTCTTGCATTTCTTTGTTTTTTTTCTTGCTGTGGACTTAGCTCTTTTTCCTCTGGCTCTTGAGACATGGTTCTTCATGCAGAACGTCCTCCTCTTCTCTTGTGCTTGGCTCTGTGGAGCATCTTGCCATCACGGTTTTCACCCTTGACATAAAGCGACCTTGGGTTTGACCTCTCTAGTAGATACTCCCACCTCTTGTACCTCTAGAGTCGCCCTCAGGCAGGCAGGAGTTTCCCAGCATGATTGTCTTCCTATCAAGATCAACACGCACCCGTTATATGTCAAAAGACACAAACACTGTTGGAATGGATTCTTGTCCTTCGCTTCTCATGTTGCCATGTGGCAGTCTATTATCCCACGTAGTGGGTTGGGGTCAACTTAACCCTTTTATATAGGGCAAAATGTCCCTTGGTCTCCCCTCATCCCTCACGGTCTCATAGGATGTTTGGGTGGGGTGGGACGGTTGATGGCCCTCTTCCACGTGCTGTGTCTCTATTTCGCTTAGTCCGCGTTCTTTCATGGTATCAAAGCCTCGTCGGCTCTTGTTACTCGGCTTCGGGCTTTGCATCCACATCCAGGGGGTGTTAGAATGGATTCTTGCTCTCTGCTTCTCACATTGCCATGTGGTAGTCTATTATCCCACAGAGGGTTGGGGTCAACTTAACCCCTCTATATTGGGCAAAGGTCCCTTGGTCTCCCCTCATCCCCCACCTTTATTGGTGGTCTCGGGGGGGGGGGGGGGTGCTACGTCTCTATTTCGCTTGGTGCTCTACGTTCTTTCAAACACGTGCACACACCTTGACACTTGGCACATGCTCACCAGCATAAATCAAATGAACAATGAATGCACAAACAATTCCTTGGTTTGACACCAATTTCTTGGTTTTTACACCAGTTCCTATTGTAGTTCAACTACCCATGTCAATGTCTAACTATGGTAGACTAACAATATTCATATCCATGTACTTAGTTTTGATTTCCTTCACTGATAAACAGTGCTTTCATGAGATGGCTAGTCACATGACTCTTGTACAAAAGATTTAGTGTTGTTCAATCTCAGAGTTGCTCCTTTTGGATACAACTTGGACAACAATCCTTGAGTCCTAGAATACTCAATTCCTTGTAGTGGAATATAAATCTTGAGCATTCTCCTTTGTTTCTGGTTCCTTGGATGTCAAAATAAAAAGTCCGGTGACATCTCCTCGGCTTCTAATCAATTGTCCTCAACTGAAAAGCTTCTTGATATACTTGTAAAACCTGAGGATACTTTGCAAAGATTTTTGATATGCTTGTAAAACCTGTGGATACTTTGCAAAGAAGTTCTCATCCACCTACTTGGCATCCATAGCCAAATAATTCTTGAACTTGATAGGGTACTTTCTAGTAACCTTGCCATGCGATCCCCTTCTTTCCTTATGAAAGACAGTTTGCTCTGGTTGAAGAACTTTCTCTAGCTCTTCAACTTCCGGTGGATCCTCGTTCATTGGTTTCAAAGATTCAGGACCCTTAAAAGCTTTTGGGAGACTCACATGAAAAGCATTTTGAATCCTCCAATGATCAGGTAATGCTAGTCTGAAAGCCACATCGTTGATCTTGTCCAATATTTGGAAAGGTACGTAGTACTTGTCGGACAACTCAAGATAAACCTTCTCTTTGTCCTCCTTTCAAAGCCTTGCTTTCTCAATCTTCAACAATACCCAATCACCTTCCTTGTATCACACCGCTCTTCCTTGCTCTGATACCATTGAAACGGGTCTTTGTAAAGGCCGTGGCACGGGTAAGTAGCTTATCTTCAAGAAAACAACTTCTTCACGTGTAAAACCTTGAGAAAATATGAAAATAAACAAAAGAGAGAGAGTAGAGAGAGAAAACACCACACTAGGGGTCGGAATAGCCTTGGGCCAATCCCCCCTCCAAGTTATATTAGATAAAACCCCTTGGAGGAGTCTTGAGTACAAGCTCTCTCTCTCTCGTGTATGCATGCATGCATTGATGTATTTATGCATGTATGTATGTATGCCAATCTCTCTCTCTCTCTCTCTCTTTTCGGAAATCTCTCTTTTATGTATATTTTCTTCTAATTCCCTTTTTGCATGGCTTATCTTGCTTAGGGTCTCTATTTTTTCTCCATGATATGTATTAGCATAATTTGGTCATTGTCGTTCCAGTCTTGGCTTCGTAGTAATAAGTTACCCTTTGGTATGAAGCTTCAATCTGTATTCGAAGTCATAAATTGTAAAATATCTATGGGCGGGCATAGGACTCTCCCCTAACCCTCCAAAATAGGGGTGGAGATTGGCAGCAAATCCTTGGAAAAAAAAAAATCTTCAGTTGTTATAGTTCCGGTATTGCTTCATTTGATGTCATTGTGAAGCTGTTCCAAATGACAGTTCATCACTAGTAGATTTAAAGCTATGTCAGATGGAGACTGAGGAAGACCTTTCATGAGGCAAGGGTCATCCCCCAGTCTAGCGACCTTTTGCAGCCAGCTACTTGGCCTGTGCAAGTAGCCTGCCCCATACCTACCCAATTGTCATTGAAATTGCTGCATAGTGTCCATCCTGCCTGTTTTCTTGATTAAATGGCAAGATACTGCCTGCCTTTCCAAAGACTCTGTGCCCTCTTGTAATTGGGTAGGATTGGGCTCCCAAGGCCCGGAGGCCTTACAACTAGACAGTGCAGTGTTGATTTTTAGCAATTTGTGCTCAGAGAGCAGCGGCATAATGATATTCTAAAAATCCAACCACGGTTTACCTTGTTACACCTTGACTTTGCTGTCTTCCAAGCAGTCATGTCATGTAAAGGCTCTAGCCACAGTTAGGTCATGGTATACATGTACACGCATATTTTGTGAGTAGCTGCTGTCGGTAAACCTCAAGCTCACTAGCTGCTGACTTAGCAAAGTTACTAACACATCCAGAGATTGCCAAGCAGTCGGTTGGCATTGCCTATAGGTCATGGTAATATGGTATTTTTGTACATGCATATTTTGTGGCTGCTGTTGATAAACCTCAAGCTTAATAGCTGTTGACTTAGCAAAGTTACTAACACATCCAGAGATTGCCAAGCAGTTGGTTGGCATAGCACTTAATCATGTCTGGATCTTGACTGCAGGATTAATCACAGGATAGGTCATGGTATACATGTACATGCATATTTTGTAAGTACCTTCTGTTGATAAACCTGAAGCTCAATAGCTGTTGACTTAGCAAAGTTACTAACACATCCAGAGATTGCCAAGCAGTTGGTTGGCATAGCACTTAATCATGGCTGGATCTTGACTGCAGGATTAATCACAGGAAGTTGACTAGTTAATTGTTTGGTGGGGAATCCTCTAAAGGGGCATTGCTCGATGGAATGCGTACATTATTTACAGAGCACCAACACAGTCCTTGTAAAATTGTCGCAAGTGCGACTACCAGCTTGTATCATATAAAGTCAGTATGAAGAATTTGAGGTTTTATACAGCAGAAATGTGTTTGCAATAATACAATTATAAGGACTACTTGATGGGTGCTCAGTCAGGATTTTTTGAAGGAGCCTGGAATGACTTGATGTTGGACACCCTTCAACTAGTCTGAAACTACCTTCTGTACCCTGTCTTGAGGGGGCATTTTACAGACATTCAATTTTTTTTTTTGGCTGCCTTGCGTTCATTTGATTTCCCTTGAACACAAACTTGAAAACTTTAAAATTGTCCTAGTAATTAAGTGACTGAAGTATTGACAAATATATAAGGTTTTAAGGCACTTATTATTCCACAGCATGCCCACATATTATTCCATTTGATGGAAGGTGACATTTCATGCACAGTTCAATCCATCGCGAGCTCCAAAACTGCTCAGTATTTTGCATGATCTACAATGCATTGTGTGCCTTAACTGGACAACTAAGGACTTTCAAATGAAATTCTGCATTAGCCCCCACACTCTGTCCATCAGCCCTTCCCTTGCGTGTTCAAGCAAAGTATGCTTTACTTGTTTGAGACACATGCTTGGCCATCATGATGACCATCAATGTACTCATCCTCATGCCCTGAATGCCCTCAATGTTACCCTGTATCATAAGAGTGCATTGTTCATTCTTTTTGTGTTTGCAAAAGAGGACGCACACCTTCTCTCTGCATTTAAAGCAGTTGTAAAGTATCTTTGAGTTCTTGATGAATTGACACCGGTATTGATCGATTTACCAAATACTCGCCTGGCAATTATTGCAAGATGGGGTTGAATTGGTATTCATAGGTCAATGTGTGTGGTTGCTGTTGAGAGATGGTAGCTTAATTGCTTTCGACAGACCAAACACAGTATTGCAAGAATATACCCAAGTATGGTTGCTGTTGTAAGGTGCAATATCACATCTTGTATCTTCTTTGGTGATTTCACTTAATGCTGAAGACTAATGTGCAAAGTCGTCATTATGTTTTTTATACCTAATGTTGGAACCACCTTGGTATAGTGCTAAGAAGTGTGTGTTGTTCCCGTGTGAGATGATTTATATTTATTATAATGTTTGATAATATATGCATTAAATGTTATTTGTTATTATACCATCATTGTAGGTAAGTACTCCTATATAATACACTATAGTAAGTTGCGACCAAGTGTGTGTATATATATGCGTGCGCACATGCACACACACACACACACACACACACACACCATCAATGCAATACTTGGTCAATGCAATACCGGATTATCTATGTACGCGTGTATGTATATATGCATGCGTGTGTACTATGTACGTACGTATGTACATACACATGCACGGGTGTATATGTACGTATGCACATACACATGCACGGGTGTATATGTACATATGTACATATATACACACACAAAGCCAGCCTTCAAAAATTGGGAAAACTACCTTTGCTTTCATTGCCATATGGATGTGGCTCAAAATATATCTACGTTAGGTGGGCTTGTCCTATTAGCTTTAAGTGAGCATTTCCATAAATGTGCTGCAGGTTTCGGCTGTGGAGGAGGTGCATCACCCATCCATCATTGCTCCTAAGTTGGCTCTATCGAGCCTTTGAAGTTTAAACCTTCCACCCTCTAGTGTTTGTAAGGTAGTCTATACTTTCTAAGGTCGGTAGTATAATCCTTTTAAGGTAGGCAATCCACCCTACATCTTTCTCTACCTTCTTTGAATGCTTATTACAAGGTCCTTATCTTGATTGTTCATGGTAACCAAATGTATCCAATGTCCAATTGGACTAAATTTAACCATCTAAAGACATTAAACTTACTCTAGGCATACAAGGTTATATAAAAAGAGATGTTTTTAATGCGTGCCTCAATTATACTAAGAAAATGTAATACGTCAGTGTCACATCATCATCATCATAAATCTCTTCACACCACAACCATGATCCTTAAACCAGACGGTACGCACTAATGAGCTTGACCACTCCTCAACCAACATGATGACTGCAAAAGTCCTATATGTCTCATACCCACCTCAACACAAGTGCTAAATAATCCTGAGAGTCACTTTTATTGGTCGTCACCTATCCCAAAAGAGCGAACACTCCAAGTATTAGGGTCTTCAATGCTTTAGTGTTTCATTAGAGTTTGATTAGCATCCATGAGTCTTTTGTTTCAACTCGATTAGTGAAGATTAGGGAAGCCTAATGTAGTTAAGTGCATAGAGGGATCAAATAAATATAGCATGTGTGGATATGTACAAGTAAAAATTAAATATAAAGTTCTAGTGAAAAAAATGAGGATTCTTGAGCTACCTTTTATGTATGCATGAATGTGCGTTAAAATTTGAAATACCAAAAAAGGGGAAACAAAGATTTGATCCAAGAAGACAAGCACTTAAAGTATTAGTACTTAAGGGCTATACCTTATTTGCAAAGACCTCTTTGATCATCCAAAGAAAAATTTAAATGCTGATGTGGTACTTGTAATATGTGATATGGGATGGACATATGATATATGCATAGATGAAAAGAATTATATGTTTTTCTTTTAAGAAAGGACTCTTTTCAAAGGAGTCCATGTGTGAACTTATCTCAAGTGGTGTGTGTGTGCGTAAAGTAAATTTTTTTAATTATGGGTGCGTAAGTATGACATTGGCTCCATAGGTCCAATAAAGGGCGAAAGGCCAGACCATGGGATTGGACAGGGGTATGTTGAGCCTATGGATCTGGTCAAAGTAGAAAAATGATTAAATACTTGAAAGTGGACGGTCAGGTAGACCCGAGTTGTGGGTCCTTTAAAAAACAAAACAAACTTACGTATTAGAATGAGAAAAACCTGGGATGAGTATACATGGATAGAAGAAAAGTCTTCAAAATCGAGGAGTTAGGACATCTTGTTCAGCCTTAGAGAGAGCCACTTGATGTGACCTACTTGTGAGAATTATGTAGGTAAAACACTTGGAGGAATCGTTCAACTTTCTTGCATAAGGATTATTCTAGTTAGACTAAAAGGAGCTGATGGAATAGATAATCGTTAGGACATCAGCCTCGGGGAGTCGCTTGATGTGACCTACTTGTGAGAATTATATAGGGAAAATACTTGGAGGAATCATTCACCTTTCCTGCATAAGAATTATCCTAGTTAGACGAAAAGGAGCTGATGGAATAGCCAATCGTTAGGACATTGTGATATGAGACTCTGAGTGAGTCGCTCTACCCTTAGTGTGATTCCACTACCGTATATAGAGTGGTAGGGGTATCATAGCTAGTATCAAAGCTGAGCTAGGTTTAGATGTGAGCTTATGATATTAGGTGTGATTTTATCATATGGTGCATAGCCTGGAACTAAAACTTACACTATTTGCTGGGTTTCTCTTTCAGATGGAGCAACAAATGGCACTTATCTATTGGGCATCCTTGAGTTATCTTTGGATGACGACATGATAGCCTTGCCTTTGAGCACCTTCTTTGCACAGCCTGGAACTAAAACTTACACTGTTTGCTGGGTTTCTCTTTCAGATGGAGCAACAAATGGCATGACCTTATCTATTGGGTGTCCCCGAGTTATCTTTGGATGATGACATGATAGCCTTTGCCTTTGAGCACCTTCTTTCCTCTGCTCATTATGTAGATCAAGTCACCTTGGCCCGACACTTCGAGAGCCTCTACTTTCTGACCACTCTACTGATCGAAGATATAGGTGATACTACTCGGGGCAATGGATCATGGCACCTTGTAGCAAGGATGAGTGGAGACCATAGTCCTTGCAATGATCCTTATTCGACTGGATTGTTGTGAGAGAGATAGTTCTCTACTACGGACCGATTCGATGAGATATTAGAGTTCATAGGTTGATGTATAGGAGTCTTGGGAGCTATACTCCTTGATATAGAATCCCGATTGATAGCCACCTTTGATTGAGTTTATTATGGCATGTCCATTTACATGTATTGTCGCTCCATCATGAGAGCTAGGCTTGTTCGTTGTTGATGACCTCTTTCAATGTGCTCAAATAAAACCTTTGGAATAAGACATATATTACTTTGTCTTTTATTTGAATCTTGTCTTTTTTGAGTAATATTGTGTCAAACTAAAAATGTAGCATGGCCTAGAACTTGTCTTCTTCCCTAGTAAGACAAGCGATTCGAGTTGCATTTCAACATTTGACCAGTGATAGAGTGATGGCTCTGTGACTTTCTATCTTAATACTAGAAAATATTACTTTGGTAGCCTTACCAGTCATGATTCATGTGGCATCAATAGTGGGACGAGGATGAACAAGAGTTTATTGTGGTGATAGACATAGACTATCACCACAATTTATGTGGCATCAGTAGTGGGACGAGGATGAACAAGAGTTTATTGTGTTGATAGACATAGACTATCACCACTATTAATGTGGCATTAACAGTGGGACGAGGATGAACAAGAGTTTATTATGGTGATAGACAAGGCTCAAGGTAAGGGAGACCAGCCATTACATATTGCCCAGTTAGAGACCCAGTTAGAGATGGAGCTATGGTACCTAGGGGCACAGTGCCAGATGAGAGTCATGATACTCTCAAGTGGTTATTCTGGCACATAGAAATTCCAAGCATCATTGATTGCTCAAAATCAAGGTGAGAATCTTGTGGTGGATGGGGTAGGAAACTTTACAATAGAGTGGCACATAAGTGCCAATTTGAAAGCATTGAAGTGCATGTATGGGGTCTGTGGTGGTCCTAAATCAGCAAACCGATGCCTCTATTGCATGGCATGCATGAACAGTCAGGAATGGTACAACCCTACAATGGATTGTAAGAAGCATCCATCCATAGAAGAAAAAGGAAGTAACTGGAGATGAGGACGAAACCAAGGCTGAAGGGAAATCAAAGATTAAGAGCAAGGGAAAGTCAACAAAAAAATCCGACGTCAAGGGTAAACCATGTATTGTGCATGAGGATCCCAATTGGGATCCCATACTTCCTATAAAGCTAGAGAGAGTTCACATTTATACTTTACATGTAGAAATTAGAGTACTAGATAAGCTATTAAAGCTTTATCTTGACTATGCTCATTCTATTTTGCCATTAGAGTAATCGGCGATGCATGTTTAAAGCAATGTGAGATATTACTCTTTAACATGGGCTTTCATGGCGAACATATGCAACTTAAAAAGGATGATAATCAATCACGTACTATTGGTGATTATTTGGCAGATTTGTCAATGGGAGGAGGCAAAGCTAAGAGGTTCTTGTCAAACTATGAGAACAAACAGGTTACAACGGCAATATGGGAATGTTGGAAAGCTCTATGTGAGCACATAACTAACCAAGCTAGTGATCTAAGGATGACAAAGCGTCACATGAGGGTTTTGATAAAGCTTGATAATATTATAAAACTCTTACATAAGCAAAGGACTGAAGGTGATTACGCAAGTTAGTTTGAAACAGCAAATCAAGGCGCTTGTGAAAACAATTATAGCTGCATGGGGGAACAAGGACATAACCTTCTACTTAGTAAGATATTTTGATCCAGGTAATTTGTACATCGATTAATTAATCATCTTTTTTCTTCTTCTTTGTGAAGCATGTTTTGTTTGCACATGACCCATACTTTGTGAAGAACTAAGGGCCTCTTGCTACATGGAATACTCAAGGCATGGAAAAATCGTACTACGCCACTCGTATCAACAATTTTTGTAAAATTTGACACGGTGGTGGGAAAACAAAAAAAAAGAGCATTACAAGAGCTCTTCAACACATTCTACCAAAGGCAAATGCAATGATACAATGCAATTCTTAAAAGCCAGGTTAGTTTATGCCTCACAAAAATAGTCAATATATTATAAACATTTACCATGCTCAATAAAGCATATCTTAATGCAGGATGGAGATTAAAGATGGAGAAATAATTGTGGTGACACAAATCTTACAAGTTTTGAAGAAAGGCTTGGATTTGAAATGAGCAGCCCACTATTTATCGAAAACTACAAGATAAACACTATAAAACCGTTTTTTTTTCAATACAAGTAGTGAACGTTTTCTTCTTCTTTAAAAAATTCTTCTTATTTTTCCCTCTCCCTCTATTTCTCTTCCTCAGAGAGTTTTCTCTCCTTTTTGGGGTTCTCTTCTTTGGCAGCTGTTTATCCTTCTTTTCGCGGCGGTAGTCCTTCGGATAATTGCTCTCATCTTTCAGATTGTCTTCTTTGGGTAGCTTGCCTTTATATCTTAGTAACTTTTAGCGTTGGTAGCCTCCTAGTACGTGTATTCAAATTAGGAATTGCCTTAGCATAAGCTACATAACATAAAAAATACTATGCCCTTGATGCCCACAACCCTGGACCATATCCAAATATACGTGTTACTTCTTTCTTCTCTATCAACATGAGCTTTTCTGCATTATGTTGTATCTTAGAATATCCTAAGTATGTTAATAAAACCTTTAAGGCCATTAATACAATGTGTGGAGGATCATCTAAATACTTTGAATGGTAAATGATCAACACATCTGGAGAGGTATCTTTATAATATAGTGTTCGAGGGCTGAATCTCTGCCAACAAAAATACATTTACCTCCACCTTGGCCAAGGAATCCATCTTCATCTGCTATCTCAAGCTGCAAAAAGAGGAAAGATAATCACTCAACAAAAATAAAAGCTTAAGGCAAATAAATTCTCAATTTATTCTTGTAAATACCTTTTTGTTTTCATCTTCAATAAGTCGTCTATCCTCCCACAAGTCAATTGAACCTTGTGGAGGGATCTCTCCTTCTGTGAGCATGGTGTCTTTGGTAAATATCTTCCTATATTACCAATTCCCATGCTTTTTTAATAGCTTTGAACTCTTCTTCTATAGGGAGAGTTTTTCTTGTTCTTCAACGTTTTCTAGACACATTTTTAAAGCCCTTGGTGCATCAATGAAATTTCTCCCTGCTTTTATATTAAGTATTGAAAAGTCATCAATCTCATTTGGATCTATAAAGTCTAAAGCAACTTCACAAGAATTTGATATCAATCCAAGGAAATAGTATTCTCTTAAACTCACGAGCTTCTGGATATTTGTAAGGAGTATAAAATGTTTATTATTCTTGAGTAGGAAGGATGGTAGGCATGGGAGAGTGATCTCCTTTGACACCTGTATAGTAACATCCTTCTCCTCTAGCACAATTGAGCTTGCCTTCAAATTAGCAACATCAAAATCTGTGCTTAATATTTCTTCCTCTTCCTTACCCAAAACCTTTTATACATCATTCAGTTCCTGTTCGTTTTCAATATCTTCTAAAAATGCTACTGACTACACACCAAAAGTATCGTGATTACTCTTTTTAGAATCCTCAGTGCCTGCTTATGCATGCAAACAGAAAAGCAAGACTACATTATGCTGAAGGAGCCTGCATTTTCTATTATGTAACCTACACTAGTCATCAGTAGTCATTTTGACATGATCAAGAAGGGCATCATACTTTTTTTATGACCCAGCCTTTTCTAATGGACTCTTTGCCAAACTAGTCAGATGATTAAACCTTATGCCTTCAACATCCAAAGTATCATCATATGTCAAAGCAAGGAAATCTTTGATCTCTTCCTCATAGGACTCCTTGAAATGATTAATTAGTGAAAATAAGTCAAAATGGACATCAATGTCTACATGTTATCCCTTCATCACTCGAACCCATTTTATGAAGATACCTAGAGATGTGTAGATACCTAGATATTGGAAGATTGGGGAGCCTCCCTATACAGGGATTTGGAAGGACGACATGATATGGTCAATCGAAAGACCTAGGATGCCTCAAATCGCGCCATCTTTCTATGCCATTAGATGTACAAAATTCAGGGAAAGGGTGGCTTTGTTGTTTTGGCTGGGGGGCCTACTTTGCAAAATTGAGGGATGCTTTGTTGTTCTAGGTGGGGGGCTGCTTTGCAAAATTTAGGGCAAGGGTCGGTAGGTGGATAAGAAAAAATAATCGATGAAAAATATCATTGTAGTACGGAACCACGTAGCAACCATACGGGCCTACGGCTCACACATAGCTGAGCATGTGTCCACTGTACGATTATATATGGTGGTACAACACGGTCACACGTGGATGTACGATCACACAAGTAACATAAACGGCCAACATCTGGCAGTACAGTACGATGTGTTCGAGTATAGTCACATGTGTTGAGCACGTATGACGTGACACGTATTCGTCACACGGCAGTACGATCCGGAGCCACACGTGCAAGGTCGCAACCTATAAATATCATGCATACGCCATCTTTTTTTTAATACATTTTTTCTGCTGCTCATAGAAGGGTGGCGGGATAATCACCAAAAGGTGCTGAAGGATTCCATCAATCGCGCCATATTTTCATCTGGCCCACGGAACCCTCTCACAATAGAAGTAGGGCAGACGAATTGACTAGTGGAAAGGTTCTTTTCACGTGCCATGAGAGATGAATAAAATTCAATTCTCCTTAGATGAAAACTTGACCAAGTGTAAGTTCAAAGCCTTTCCCTAAGGCATATACCATGGGATTCATGGGATGGACTAGCTCATACACAATCATGCTAACATCCATTATTATGACAAGGGAACTATTTCCTTAATGCATGTTCATGGGAACAAGGTGTAAGGTATTGGAGTAACTAGAGCTCATACCCTGCAACTCATAGCAATATCTAATGTTGAAATATATGATGTACAAGGTTAAGGATGAGAGGAATAGGTAATGGAGGTGTGAACACACTCAAATAAAGTGGGCATGTGGGTAAAAAAGGGATCTATGGTTAGTCCAACCCTAACCCTTGTTGGTAAAGCCTATATATAAAGGACAGGAGACCTTAGTTTTTGTAACAAGACAATAACACATGAAGGAGAAGGTAGTAAGCCAATTTTGGAGTGGCTGAAATAAAAAGTAATACAAGAAGCTTTCTATACATCTTGTGTTCTCTCTCAAACTATGGTGTCTTCATGATGATTCAGTAAGTTGTTTCTGCTTGTTCATTCTTTCATACTTGCTCTCCTATTGTTTCCATTGCTTTCCCTGTTGCATGCTCTAGATACCCATGATTTGTAACATGGTATCAGAGCCTGCCTTGCTTAGGTTAAGATCCCCTTCTTTCTCTCTCTCTCATAAACCATTCCCAATCAAGAAGGTGGTAGTAGAAGAAGGAGAGAAGCTTCAAGAAGGAGTGGAGGAGAAAGAGAGTATCCCCTTCTTTCTCTCTCATAAACCATTCCCAATGAAGAAGGTGGTAGTAGAAGAAGGAGAGAAGCTTCAAGAAGGAGCGGAGGAGAAAGAGAGTTTTGAAGGAGCTTCATAAAGAATAAGACAACCATCACTGACAAGAAGAAGCAGAAGGAGAAGAGGAGAAAAAAGAAGAAGAAGAAAAATGCAAATTTCTGTCTCTGAAGCGTTGGAGCGGTGAAGAAGAGGTAGGGAAGTGAGCTTCTAAAGCTGCTGTCTTCTTGCTTCACAACCAAAGGAGGTGGGAAGACAAAAGGAGAAAAATGTAGCCGTCCACCGTCCATCCATCTCTGCAACTTCCGTCAGTAGCCGTCCGTCACACTGCAACATCGCCGTTGTCTGTCAACTGTCGTCCCCGTCGCCGGTCGCTTCTTCGGCTGCTGTGCGGCAACCTGACTAGTGCATGGTTAAGCTTCTTTTTTGGCAGGGCGAGGTTGGCTTCTGCAGTCTTCGGCCGGCGACAGATGCGGTTTGTTTTTTTTTTCACAGAAAAAAACGCTTCTCTAAGGTTTTAAAAAACCTTGAGTTTTTTTTTAAATCAAAAGTTTTTTTAAATTAAAAAAAACTCCTTCTAAAGGTTCTCCTTTAAACCTTTCTATTCTTCTGAAAGTTCCTTAACCCTTTCTATGAGGTTTTCTCTAAACCTTTTTCAACTTTTTTTTCTTCCAAGTCTTTTAAAGCCAAAGGTTTCAAGAGGTCTCTTCTTCATCAAAAATCAAGAGGTGTTTTTTTCATCAAAGATCACTCTCATCAACCTTGAATTATTTTTTTGCCTTGTAAACATAGTTAGACACTGCCCTTGTTTTTTTACAAGTGGTAAGACCTCTCCTACCCCTATCAATCATGTTGAAGGAGATTGGAGCCTCAATTGAGAAGTTTGATGGGGGCGAGGATTTCTATACTTGGCAAGTTCAAGAAGGTCAAAGCCTGCCCTTGTTTTTTTACAAGTGGTAAGACCTCTCCTACCCCTATCAATCATGTTGAAGGAGATTGGAGCCTCAATTGAGAAGTTTGATGGGGGAGAGGATTTCCATACTTGGCAAGTTCAAGAAGGTCAAAGCCTTTGGTAAAAGGCATGAAGAAGGTGGACCTTGAACTTCTTGAGAAGAAGATATAAGGGTCAAAGCAAAGGGTGGATCTACATCTACATCAAAAACTCAAGCCTTTGTGATGAAACATGGTACGTCTAAATCCAACTTGAAATATACTTTTTTTAAAGAGGGGCATGTTGAAGCTCAATGCTTCAAGAAAGATCCGTTAAAGCGAAAATGTAACAAGACTGGTGAAATAGGCCATTTTGGAAGAGATTGTACCAAAGATATCACTAAGATTTAGGGAAATTTTGTAAGTTCCTCACATGCTGAGCAACTCTTCTAGTTGAGGAGTGAAGTATGTATGCTTACTAGAATTGGGAGTGAACCACGTTACTCTATAACTCATCTCTTTTGTAAAAGCTTATCATATAAAGGCTACCTACCTTATCTTCTATCCTATGGTTGAGAGGGGGTATTTTTTGAACTTGTATGTCTAATGCTCACCTTGTACCATGGTGTCATTGAGAGGGGGTGTTGAAATATAGAATGTACAAGGTAAGGATGAGAGGAATAGGTAATGGAGGTGTGAACACACTTAAAGAAGGTGGGCATGTGGGTGGAAAAGGGATCTAGGGTTAGCCCAACCCTAGCCCTTGGCAAAGCCTATATAAAGGGCAAGAGACCCTACTTTTTTGTAACAAGAAAATAACATATGAAGGAGAAGGGTAAGCCAACTCTAGAGTGGCTAAAATAGAAAGTAATACAAGAAGCTTTCTATACATCTTGTGTCCTCTCTCAAGCTATGGTGTCTTCATGATGATTCAGTACAAGTTGTTTATGCTAGTTCATTCTTTCAGACCTTCTCTTCTCTTGTTTCCATTTCTTCTGCTGTTGCATGCTCTAGATACCCACCATGATTCTTAACATGTAAGTTATTGAAGCGACTTAGGAAGAAGTTGTTAAGCTCAATCTTGTAAGCAAAGAGTTACATACGAAGGAGCTTGAATGGTTAAGTGATTATGTTGACATACTTCCTAAAGATTTGGCTAAAAAATACTCTCGTGACTCATGAGGTTCATTGTTATGAGATTGAGTTGATACTACCTGGAGCTCACCCAATTGTGAAAAAGAGATTATAAGGCGGCCGTTCCAAAAGCAATTGAACTCAAGGAACATTTGCGAAAACTTTTGGAGCAATTGAACTCAAGGAACATTTGTGAAAACTTTTGGAGCAAGGCTTTGTTTGACCCAATGTATTCCTATGGGAGTGCACCAATTTTATTCTAGAAGAAGAAGAAGGATGGACTCTCTTATTATGCATTGATTATCGAGGGTTGAATTAGCTCACCATTAAGAACAAATATCCTAAGATAAGGATTAAGATATATTCATAAGACAACTTTTAATACCCAATATATATGGACATTATGAGATCACATTAATTCCATTCAAATTAACTAATGCCCCTTCTACATTTAATTGATTAGATTAATGTAAGAACTCTTAAAAGAGCATCTGGATGACTTTGTTTTATTCTTTTTTGATGATATTTTGGTTTACTCTAAGAATGTTGCTAATCATGAGAAGAATGTGCGTAAAGTCTTGGAAACCCTCAAAAAGCATAAACTTTTTGCTAAGAAGAGTAAGTGTACCTTATTTATTAACCAAATTGAATATCTAGGATTCATATTATCAAAGGATAGAATATCAATTGATCCGCAAAGGTGCAAGCTATAATTATGACAAAACCAAAGATAGTAAAGGAAGTCAGATGATTCTTAGGTTTAACAGGGTGGCATCGGATCTTCATTCCCTGATATGCTAGGATTTCTTCTCTCTTGTCAATGTTTCTCAAGAAGGATATTATTTTTGAACAATCTCTCATGCATCATAGTGCCTTTAATAAGCTGAAGGTTTCTTTAGTGACAAATCCCCGATATGCTAAGATTTCTTCTCTCTTGTCGGCGCTTCTCAAGAAGGATATTCTATTTTGACGATCTCTCGTGCATTATAGTGCCTTTAATAAGCTGAAGGTTTCTTTAGTGACAAATCCTATGATAAAGTTACCATAATTTGGGAAGTCCTTCAAAGTCATTATTGATGCCAATGGATTTGCTATTGGATAAATCTTAATGTAGGAAGGACGTTCTACAGTCATTGTGTATGAGTCTCAAAAATTGAGACCTTATGAAAGAAACTATGATGTTCATGACCTAGAGTTGCTTGCAATAATGCTCTCATTGAAGCTTTAGTGACACTATCTTATCAAACAAAAGTTCACCCTGATTACATATCATAAGAGTTTAGAATGATTTTCACTTAGAATGATCTTAACATGAGGCAAAGAAGATGGATGCGAAGGCTTTAAGAGTTTGATTTTGAGATAAGGTATATGTCAAGAAAAGAGAATATGGTCATAGACACACTTAGTAGGAAAGCCTCCTTAATTACATAACTATAATTTTAAATCCCTTACCCACCAAGATAAGGAAAAGATTGGATTGGATAGATTCTTTGGCCCTATTGTTGCCTTACTTAAGCAATAAAGTAAGACAACCCAAGAAGTAGAGAAAGTTCAAGGATTCAAGTTAGAGGATGGATGTTTGCAATTTAATAATCAGGTGTGTGTTCCTAAAGATATAGATCGTAAGAAAAAGGATTCTAAACAAAGCTCATGATAGCCCTATAACATGACACTCCAGCTATGTGAATACTTTCATGGTGGCTGTAAGAAGAGTCTCTTTTAGCTCGGACTTAATAAGGACGTACTCTAGCATGTTTGTTAGTGCTTAGTCTACCACAAGATCAAAGCTAAAAAGATAAAGATGCCAACCCTGTAGATGAAAGAGGAGTGCATAAGCATGGATGATTTCATTATTAGATTGCCTTAAGTTAATTGAGGAGTGCATAAGCATGGATGATTTCATTATTAGATTGCCTTAAGTTAATTCAGGATATGATTCTAGCTTGGTAGTGGTAGAGATCACTTGACGAAGGTCACTCATTTTTCTCTTGATGTTGCTAAAGCCTTTATCATGAATTGTCTAGAAGAATAGCCAATGATCGAGATGCTAAATTCACGTCCTGCTTTTTGATCGGTTTCATTGAAGCTATGGGTGTACCTCTCTCTAGATCTTAGTATTGCCTATCATGCAAAAACAGATGGCAGACAAAGAGGGTGAAACCATGTGATCAAAGATGTTCTTTGAGTGTTATGTGGATAAGAAATCAAAAGACGGATGAATTATCTACATTTGGTAGAATTTTCTTATAATGTATCTCATCATTGAAGCATAGAGGTGAGTTCATTTAAGCTACTTTATGGACAAGATTATGTAACACCACATTAAATTGGTCCAATCCACTAATCAGAGTGGAAGTGTTGAAGAAAATATTAGATGAAATGGATCATCAAATGTAGACTATAAAGAAGGACATCAAAGCTGCTCAAGATAGACAAAAGTAATATGCCGATTTGAAATGGACGAGAGTTTGGTGAAGGTATTTTCTTCGTATATGATCCAAGAGAAGTTCGCTCCCCTTGGGAAAATACAAGAAGCTAGCACCCAGATATTGTTGAGATGTCAAGCTCATGTTGAGATGTCAAGCTCAACATGAGTTGACACTTATGATATGCCTGAGTGACTGTTTCTGCCACTTACATCACTGGTGTGTTTGGTAGGATGCTGACATGATAGATCTTCGCAAGTGATTCTACAACTGGACTACACCAGCTACTAGTCTACCATTGAGTTATGGCATACTTATCTTGCCAGCTCACTCGCTTAGCGTGTTCACATTATGGACCGCATGTACATAGTACTTTAGTACTTATGTTGTATTTCCCTTATCTTTTTTATAGAACCCTTTTGTGTAGAAGAAGAAGAAGAACAATTTTCAGCGTCTCATCTTGTGTGTTCTCTTCTAGGGTTTGTGTGAGTGTGTGTGTGCTTGCAAAAGCTCAAGCTCTCTTCCTCCCTGCATCTTTTCATGGTATCAGAGCCAAGTTCATGCTAAGAAGCTGAGCAGCAAGCACAAGAAGCACAGGAAGCGGTACAAGGGTAAGATATTCACCTACTCTTCCACCTTTGTGTTGGCTACTACACCCTTGTCGGGAGCTCTTAGGAGGCACTAGCAAACAAACTCCAAATGAGGAGCTATTTTCATGGGAGTGGAGCTACAAGCAACTATAGGGTCCTTAAGACAGAGATTTTTGTGGCCAGAAAAGCGTGTCGGGCGCATTTGGATCTCCATTTTTTAGTTTGCAGTGTTCATGAGCACTGTGGTAAGTTTCAATTCTCTGTAGAAATCTATTTTTGGAACTACAGGAAAGGAATTTGGTTGTGCAGACAGTGTGTGTAATACAAAGAGGTCTTACATGTGCTATTGTGTGTTTGTATACAAGTTGAGGTCATTGGTTGTGACAGTCTGGGTGTAGCATAGTACCCCTGTGCAGAGAATACATCAGTTTGTGTGCAGGTCAAAAAATGTTGCCATATATATAGGCAGTGATGTGTGTGAACACACTTAGGACCGTCGGGGTACTTTTTCCCTCCTTAGGAGGTTTTTTCCCCCGGCTTGGATATACGCCCATCATTCTAGGGCTAACTTATCTTTGTACATTAACACAATCTAATACACTGTGTGTTGTGTGCATTCTTGCTTCTTCTTCTCCTTTGTGTGCTTTCCTACAACCCTAATTCCAACAATTGGTATCAGAGCAGGCATCGGCTCCCAGGGCTACGTCGCTAGCACCCTCCGACTCACGTTCTCCAATTGAGGTGAGCTTTCACGAGCGCTTTTGCAGGTCCCTATACTTTGCAGATGTACTTGTAGGGTTTCACGTTCTCAGAAATCGCATCTGAGGTCGTTTCGGGCTCCGTTTTTGCATTACAAGTTCTGTACAGGTGTTTTCGTCATTTTGTGCAGAAATTTTGACAGTGCAGTTTTTTGCAAAATAGGCATATGTATTCTATTGTGGACTGTGCTTCATAGCACGAGTTGTTTTCTGTTCAGTCTTTGCTTCATTACAGGTAGCTTTTGCATAAGTTTCAGTCAGTGGCCATGGCTGATAACAACAATGATGTATTTCGCATGTTGTCTACTGATGACAAATTGGATGGAGACAGCAACTACCCACTTTGGGCATACATGATGCAGCATGTTTTGGTTGCAAAAGGAGTGTGGAAAATTGTGCAGGGTATGGATGTACGTCCAGGTTCTGTGGATGTAGGATCTGTTGAGGATGTTGCAAGTTCTAGCAGCTCTACTGTTGCTGCTGTTTTACCCACTGCTGAACAAGCTCATTGGGATGGTAAAGATGCGTAGGCTCATGCCTTGATTGCACTTTCTATCAAACGTAACATCACTCCACATATTCGTTCAGCTAAAACAACAAGACATGCTTGGGATATTCTAGCTGGTTTGTATGCAGGTCGTAAATGAGGCAAAAATCTCTTACTTACGTAAAGAGATAGAATCAAAGATTATGCAGGAAGATGATGACATGAATGTTTTTCTTACTGAGATTAAAGATCTCAAGGAACAATTGATTTCTGTAGGTGAGATTATTCCTGATCATTCTCTTGTGCTGCAGACTGTTCTTGATGCTTTACCTGAATCATATCAGACTTTTGCTTCCACGTGGAGACTTGTTACTGAGGACAGACCTGATGTTGTCAAGTATGATACTTTAGTCAACAAGCTCTTGTAAGAAGCGCAGTAGTCCAAGCAAAACAGGGCTAGGCAACGTGCAGTTGATCAGGCATTTGTTGCTGCCCAGCATAGAAGAAGTGGTAAGGCAACCCTTTCCACTGTTTCTTCTCCTATTAGTAGGTCTACAACTTCTTCTCCTTCCACAGGTAGCAACAATAGGTCTGAGAAGGCTCTTGATAAAGCTCAATTCTTATGACAAGTGTGTGGAAGATTCAGCAAATGCAGTTTCTGATAAAAAGGTAGTTTCAGATGCAAAACTATGACATGCTCGTTTTGGTCATCTGAACTTTGCTAGTTTGCTGCGTTTGCAGAAATTTGATATGGTTGCTTCATTGCCCCCTCTTGAGACACCATTAAAACATGTTTGTGAAGGCTGTATTTTGGGCAAAATGCAGCGTTTTACGTTTCCAAAGGATGGTTCTATGCGGGCCACTCGCAAATTGTAACTTGTACATAGTGATGTATGTGGGCCTATGCAAACTCCATCATTTGGTAAACACTTGTACTTCATGACTTTCATTGATGATTACTCAAGGCATGCATGGTGAAGGCAAAGTCCGAAGTGTTTTTGTGCTTCAAACAATTTTTGCTTATGGTTGAAAATGTATCCAATTGTACTGTGGGCACACTCCGTTGTTCTGATCGAGGGGGGGAATACATGTCTAAAGAGTCTGATGCAATTCTGGCTAGTCGTGGGATAAAACACCAATGTACAGTGCCGTATTACCCTTAGCAAAATGGTGTTGCTGAGAGGAATAATAGGTCACTTATGGAGATGGCACGATGTATGGTCAAGAGCCAAGCTTTGCCACATGCGTTTTGGCTTGAGGCTGTCATGTGTGTTGCATATGTACTCAACAGGTGTCCCACTAAGGCCTTGCAGTCTGTTACTCCATACGAAGCTTGGCATGCAGGAAGCCTTCTATTAGTCACTTGCGTGTCTTTGGTTGCTTGGCCTATGCTTTAGTGCCTGTGCAACAACGTAGAAAATTGGATGATAAGGCTGTCAAATGCATTTTTGTTGGTTACAGTGCTGAGAGCAAGGGTTACAGATTGTATTATCCGCAGTTAAAGCATATCTTGATTAGTCGAGATGTTGTTTTTGTGGAAGATACTGTGCAGCCTTTGTTATCATGTACCAAAGAGACAGGTGTGAGCTCACGGGATGTATTTGATACGTTGTTGCCTTTGTTTACAGGTGGGAATTCAAATGTAAGTCCTAATGAGGCAAATATTCAGTCTATGCAGATTTCAAACGACATCATAGATCAGCCTATTTTTGATGCAGATTTACAGGATGTAATTTATGAGGATAGGGCTGAAAATGAGCAGGCTAGAGGTATGCCTAAATGGCTGGTGCAAACCTTGCGTGATAGTAAAATTGATGCACCTATTTCTAGTCGCACTCGTTCAGGTTTTCAGCATGCCTCTTATGCATCAGATTGTTATGCTTTGGCTATGTCTAGTATGTGTGAAGAGGAAGAACCTCTTTCATTTGATGAGGCACAAAAATCAAAAAATTGGTTGGCTGCAAAGCAAAGTAAATATGATGCTATAATGAAGAATGGTACATGGTCTTTGTGTGATTTGCCTATTGGTAAAAAGGTCATTGGATGTAAGTGGGTTTTTAAGTTGAAACGAAAGCCAGATGGCAGTGTTGATCGCTATAAGGCTAGACTTGTTGCAAAGGGTTATGCTCAAGAAAAGGGCATTGATTTTGATGAGACCTTTGCTCCCACTTATCGTATGACTACCATTTGTAGCATTTGTGCATTGGTAGCTCATAATGGTTGGAATGTACATCAGTTGGACATAAAAACTGTGTTCTTGAATGGAGATTTGCATGAGGAGGTGTGTGTATCGCAGCCTCATGGTTTTGTTCAAAGAGGGCAGGAAAACAAAGTGTGTAGGTTGAAAAAGGCTTTGTATGGTTTAAAGCAAGCTCCACGAGCTTGGTATGAAAAGATACATGCATATTTGACTGCACGATTTTCAGAATAGTCCAACAGAAAGCACTTTGTATGGTAAACGTGTGGATGATGTACATCTAATCATTGCTCTCTATGTCGATGACATGCTGCTCACAGGACCAAATGAGAGTCATATTGCTGATTTTAAGGCTGATTTGAATGCCTCTTTTGAGATGTCAGATTTGGGGCATTTGCATCATTATTTGGGGATACAATTTAAGCAGTGTGATGGAGGTATTGCTTTGTGTCAGACAAAGTATATTGAAACATTGTTGCGGAGATTTGGCCTTGAAGACTGCAAGCCTATTGCTACTCCAATGGAGACAGGTTTAAAGTTGAGTCTTCATGATGCTGGAGATCACTTTGATGTCACACTTTATCAGACAGCTGTTGGTTGCCTCATTTATGTATGCATTACGAGGCCAGACATTCAGTTTGCACTCTCACAGGTGAGCAGGTTTATGCATAGCCCAGGGTCTCAGCATTGGAAGGCAGTTAAATGCATCTTTTGCTACTTGAGTGTGGCACCATACATCTTGGGTTGTTTTAACCCAAGGGGGGATCATTGCTGCCAGATTTACATGCTTTTTTGGACTCAGATTGGGCTGGTTGCTATGACACAAGAGTGTCCACAAGTGGTTTTTGTTTCATGCTCGGTAGCTCATGCATATCTTGGTTGAGCAAGAAGCAACCTACTGTGGCCACTTCTAGTTGTGAAGCTGAGTAGAAGGGCAGCTTTTACAGCTACGGTTGAGTGTGTGTGGCTCAGATGGCTTATGGCTGACTTGGGTGTTGGACAGGAGTTTGCCACCTCTATCTACACTGACAGTTGCGAGAAACCCAGTTTTTCATGCTCGCACAAAGCACATTGAGGTGCATTATCACTATGTCAGGGAGAGACTCTCAGCAGGAGAGATTAGCTTGGCATATGTGCCAACACAGGACAACCTCGCCGATCTTTTCAGAAAGGTGCTTCCTCGTGAGAAGTTTGAAGCTTTCCGCAAAGCTTTGGGCTTTCTCCCCTTTGTGGACTGATCTACTTCAGGCGCATGGGACACCCTATACATGAGTGCCAGCTCTCATTCACACCATCACTCCCAGGGGGGATTTGTTGCCATATATATAGGCAGTGATGTGTGTGAACACACTTAGGACCACCGGGGTACTTTTTCCCTCCTTAGGAGGTTTTTTTTCCCGGCTTGTATATACGCCCATCATTCTAGGGCTAACTTATCTTTGTACATTGACACAATCTAATACATTGTGTGTTGTGTGCTTTCCTCCTGCAACCCTAATTCCAACAAAAAAGAGTGTTGTTTTTGGTGAGTTTATGTCGCAAACAAGATGTCAAATGATGGAATTAACCAGATTGTTGCAAAGAATCTTGACAAGAACGACTTCCATGCTTGGAGGTTTAGATTGATAAATTTTCTATTGGGAAAAGGCTATTAGGACTTCATTGAAGGTAAACATGAGGAGGCACTAGAGATACCGGGGATTAATCCAACTATTGCAGATGTAAAAGAATACAAGGATTGGAATCAAGGAGCAAGGAAAGTCATTTATTGGCTTTCCGTTATCATATAAGACACTATTATTGGGCATATACAGGATGCCAAGTCACCCAAGGAGACATGGGACACCTTGGTGAAGCTGTATAAAACTAGCACCAAGGCATGAAAGATTTAGTTGAAGAATGAGCTTCATATTGTGGAGAAGAAAAACATATTTGTGAATGATTATGCCTTGAAGATCAAGGGCATTGTATAATCCCTTGCATCTATTGGTGTTTTTGGTTGTTGATGATGATAAGGTGGAAGTATGTCTACGTGGTCTCGAACCACAATACAAGGCATTCAAGACGTCTATTCAGACTCGGGAGAACATTCCCAACTTTACAGATTTGGTATCAATGCTGATCATTGAAGAAAAGAGTTTGGGTGAAGACCAGTCTTCAAAAAAAAGAAGGCAGTTCAGAGAGCAACAAGCCTTCTACACAAGTGTAGGTAGAGGACGAGGTAGAGGCCAAGGCCATGGCCAAGGTGGTGGTGGCTGAACAAGTTATCAAAATTTTGGTCAGCAAAAACAATTCCATGAATCACAACAACAACACATAGGTGGAAGAGGCCAGTTCAGAGGTAGGGAGAGTTGAAGAGGTCATGGAAATTGGCAAAGGCAACAAAATGATACACGAGGTTGTTTTTATTATGGCAAATCTAGGTATGTGCAAGTAGATTGCTATAAGAAGCAAAATGACATGAGGGAAAAGTGCAGCAAAATAATTATGCATCCTCTAGCGGAAGTAATGGACAAGATATCATTGGGGTTGATGTAACTAGAAATGTGATTGCACAGAATGCAAGTCAACAATCACAATCATTGAGTGAACCTGGAGAGTCCTCTTGTGTTGGGTCTGTTGTTGGTAGACCATGGAGTGGCAGGTTGCGTTAAAATACCAGTCCTGAAAATGTGGTTGGCACATCACGAAACGGAAAAGAGAAGGTTGGTGAGCCTCTTGGTATGCTTGACATTTCTACAAGGCATTCTTATGTTGATAGAGAGTCTAGTGGCTCAGATCAGAGCCTTGATGATGAGCTTGGGATTCCAGCTATTAGAACACTTGAGAAAGACAAGAAGCTACAAAAATGTCAGGTAGTGATTATAGACAACGCAGGTCAGGGAGATTCAAAAAACCCATTGATAGGTTGACATATGATGGTTATGTTGCTCATCATTATGTATATATGGCTAAAGTTGTGCAAGATATTAAACCCACATGTTTTGAAGAAGCTGTTGGGAATTTAGATTGGGAGAAAGACATGGATGAAGAAATGGCTGCATTGGATACAATGAGACTTGGAAATCAGTGCCATAGCCTAAGGACAAGAAAGCTATTGGATGCAAGTGGATGTACAAAATAAAGCACAACTCAGATGGAAGTATTAGCACGTATAAAGCAAGATTGGTTGCCAAAGGTTATGCTCAAACTTATGGCATTGAGTATAAGGAGATTTTCACAGCCCCATTGCCAAGATGGCAACCGTGAGAGGTGTTATTGCGGTGGCTGCATCAAAAGGATGAATTTTACAGAGCAAATTGATGTTAAGAATGTGTTCTTGCATGGTGATTTGCAAGAAGAGGTGTATATGGATCAGCCACCAGAATATGAAGATGTGGGTCACCCTGATTTTGTATGCAAGTTGCGTAAAGCCTTGTATGGATTGAAACAAGCACCTAGAGCATGTCATGATAAGATAGCACAATATCTTATCACCATTGGTTTTCATGTAGCAAATGCTGATCATTCACTCTATGTGTGGAAGAGTGATAGGGGCCTTGTGGTCATCACAATCGACGGGTGACAGTTGAGAGGAATTTGACAGTATGAAATGTCTCCTCAAGCAGAAATTTGACATAAAGGATTTGGGTGAGCTGAGGTACTTCCTTGGCATTGAGGTCATTAGGATGGCCAAGGGTATATGGTTGTCATAGAGGCAGTATGCATTGGACATGTTGTCCAAATATGGTATGGCTAGTTGTAAGCCAATTTCTATGCCATTGGTGTTACAGGTATATATTTATTCATATTTTTTATGAATTAATAATCTTACAAAATTATGTTTAATTTAATTTGTGCAAGATTCAGTTTAATGGAATATGCGAATGGGAACGAGATTAATGTATAAGTGCCTTGAAGCATTAATAGTATAGCTTTTCCAAAATTGGGCTCTTTACAAAGTTGACCCTTAGTCCAATGCTTTTAAAGCATTTCATAAAAAATAAACCTTGCCCAAATGAAATGGCTAGTGGGCCTTATTACATGAAATGACTATGTGCAAATTTACACCTATACATTAATCTCGTGCCCATTTGCATATTCCATTAAACTGAATCCTGCACAAATTAAATTAAACATAATTTTGTAAGATTAGTAATTCATCAAAAATATGAATAAATATATACGTGTAAACAATTGGATTCAAATGGCAAGTTGAATGCAGTTGCGGGTGAGATTTTGGAGAACCCCACTATGTACAGGAAGATAGTGGGTAGCTTGATCTACATGACTATCACCAGGCAAAATTTGAACTATACAGTTGGATTGTAGAGTTAGTTTATAAACATGGCATCTCTACTAATGACAAAAAGTTGAAGCTAATCCTTGAGCTTCCACCACGTACTAACTTCAAGGGTGTTGTCCAGTGTTTCATGGGACATGTACTATAGAAGATTTATAATCCTGTATGCCGATATAGCAAGATCCTTGTACAAGCTACTTGTCATCTTTGAGTGGATGGATGAGTGTCAAAGAGCCTATGACACTCTCATGAAAGCCTTAGCAAAAGCACACCAATCCTAAGATGTGCCAACAATTGGGATATTATTTTCCATGTGCACATAGATGCCTCAACTTTTGCAATTGGCTGCATTTTGGCACAACAAGGAGAGCATAACATGGATTTCCCTGCTGTTAGCTTTGCCAATTGCCAGTTGAATGATGCCAAACAAAACTACACCACCACAGAAAAGGAAGGACTCTCAATGGTCTATGCTATAAAGAAATACTACCATTATCAATTGGCAAACAAATTTGTATTTTTTTATAGACAATTAGGCTCTTCTCTACTTGGTCAATAAGCCTTGCACCAAGCGAAGGATAACCCAATGGCTCCTGATCCTACTAGGGTTTGATTTCACAGTGAGATGACCATGTAGAAAGGCTCACAACGATGACCATCCAGAAAATCTCATAGCATGTGCATTCCAATCACTTATCGTGCATCCCCAATGGAGAACCATCGGTCAGAGTTAGAGAACGAACTAACCGATGCCTCGCTATTCAAACTCTATAGCATTGTTCCAAAATGGACCCAAGAGATTGCCCATAATTTAGCTAATGGTTTTTCCCTAGAGAGGCCTCTTAATAGAGATAGAGCATGACACCTTATCAAAAAGGCTGCCCCTTATCGATCGATTACAATGTAATTGTACAAGTTAGGCCAAGACAAGATCAGGAGGCGTTGTCCTCAGGAACTTGAATATTTTAATGTCCTTGAGTAAGTCCACTATAGCATAGCTAGAGGGAATTTCTCTTAGCAGAGATCATGCCAAAAGAGTTCTATTATAGTGGCCCACCTTGTTTGGAGATGTAGTTGAATTTGTAAAAGGTTGCGAAATGTCAGCACAACAACAACAATGATTCACAACCATGACAAAATGCCCTTGCACCCTGTAATGTCTCTACAACCATTTGAGAAATGGGGCATTGACTTTTTCGAACCAATTAGTTTAGCAACTTGAGGAACTCAAGCATGATTTATCATTGCTGCTATGGAATACTGTACCAAAATAGGTTGAGCCCCTTGCAGGCACCACAAAGGCTAATGCTAGGGCAACAACCAAATTTCTTTATGAAAATATAATTACTAGATTTGGGTGTCCACTCGAACTAGTAAAGCAAGAGAGGACCCCCTTTATCAATGATGTTATTAAGTTTGCGCTAAGTGAATTCATGGTAGTGTACCATAATCCTCACCCTAATACACCCAAGCCAATGGATATGTTGAGAGCACCAATAAGATTATTATTGAAAATGTGATGCCAAATGTGGCGCCAGATATGTTATCATGTATGTGTCAATGTATGGGAGTGTGTGAACCTTAGGGCAAAAGTTCTCAAAGGTTAGAATGATGTGTGAAGTGTAAATGGTGAAGAAGAGTCTAGAAGCAGGTCAAAAAGATGGAATCTTGATGATGTAAAGGGGTGATGTATGTCATGTGGTTCTTTATCTTCAATCCACCATATCTTTCTCTTGTAACCTTCACATACCTCATTAAATTCTTCAACTTTCTTACTTGGTATCAGATCTAGGCACACACAAAGCTGAAATGGTAATAGCTCTTGGGTGAAAAGGAGAGCTCAACTCCGCCGAAGTTGAAGTAATGGTAGCTCCTGGATCAAAAGGAAAGCTCGACTCCAAAGAGATAGTAGCTCCAGGGTCAAAAGGAAAACTTGTAGGTCCATCCTCACGGCCACACTGTGAATCTGGCATGAAAGGTATCCATCGAAGAAGCTCAAAACTCTTGGCCAGAATATAATTATGGGTGTAGAGCCTTCCGAAAACAATTGTGGGCTTGGATGTGTGTGCAATATAAGTCCTTTTCTTGTCTATATGTTCTCTTTTATTATTTTATAGTTATCTTAGTCATGTATGCATGTATGTAGGATGAAGAAGAAGGTGAAGATTCAGACTATGCACAAGAGGAAGGTGAAGTAAGTGAAGATGAAGATGAGCCGGAGGATTCCACTGAGGATGATGATTATTTATCCTTTTTTCTTTATGCTTTATTTTTCATATGGCCATATGGCTAAAGGCCTTACCATTAGCCTTGTGTATAAATCTTTCAATATACTGATGAATAAAAACCATTTTGTGCTCGCTTGTTTCTTTTGTATTTTCAAGTTTTACTATGTTACTATCTCTGTATTATTAAAAAAAAGCTAGGGTAGACAAGGTAGTCCTGTGATGACTCCCCAATCTACCTCAGCTTTTTTTAAACAGATTTCTATTTCGCTCTGCTGATGTGCAATGATTAGAGTAGAAAAATATCCCTATCAAACAATGAAATATTGCTACTCAGCAACTAAATTTCATTGCTATAATCGCTGCTCTAGCCAGCAATCCCATTTGCAGCAAAATAGTCCTCGCATTTCTCAAGACTTATAGTTATAAAAATGGTGCTATTTTTATTGCTATACCCTCATTCTGTTATATTGAGTAGCATGGTGGTCACATTGTGGGGCTTGTGGTTGGAAGACACATTGTTTAACTCTCGAGCTATTTAAAAATTCTCTTGCATAGCCATGAAAGGCTTTTTCTTTTGGTTAGAAAGGCAAACTACACTGAATGGCACACACAAAGAAGGCAAGAGGGAAGAATAAATCAATAAGAAATGTGCAGTGAATTGAGTTCAATGGTGTGTATTTTCAGATTTTGTAATTTTAAAGTGTTTCTTTCATTTCACAAATTATTTCGGAGCTTTGTAATATGTGGATTTCATTGATGAGTAACAAAAGGCATACACACTTTGTTGTAAATAAACAATTTATATATGTGTATATCTGTATAAATATATATAATATAAAAGATATATAATATAATCATAATTTCATGTAGGTAGAGAGTTGGCATACTACCTCTCAAAAAATTATAAGATCCAAGGAATGTGCCCTTCCTTGAAAGTATACTTAGGTTCTATAACATAGTACCATAGATTTGTGAGTTTGATTTTTGTAATTGGATTCTCATAATATGTTATATTTCAATGTAAAATTTGATTTATGTATTTTGATTCTCCTTTAAAGAGGCCTTGAGAATAGCCAGAGAGAAACAGTGGAAGCTATAGAGGTTGGCTCTAAAGCAAAGGAAAGTTCTACCTGAGGGCAGACTAGTTATGGTTCCTCAGTGCCCTTATCGCCGCAGGAGGATGGGAGGTTATATGCTATCCTATGCCATTCAGAAGAGAAGATATACAAGATGTCAGGAGAGGGGAGGAAATGTCAATTCAGCAAGAGTCAGAAGAGAAGAACCCAAGGAATAGAATGGATGAAGTTCAGTGCTTTAATTGTGGAGGAGTGAGGGGTCATATGGCCCTTCAATGTCGACAGCCAACCAAGTGGAGTCTACGCTATCATTTGAAGACAAGAGGTCAATAGGGCTATTGATTGTTGGGATATAGGGAGAGAGAATCAAGTGTCGTGAAACATCCTAGGGTCAGATTGGTAATGTAAGTATGCTGGAAGCAGCTAACAGAAGAGGAAAGTGAAGTTACTGGTGTGAGAAGTGTTGGATAGGTGTCATCTCCAGATGGTGTCACGCTAGTGGCACACTCTTTAGCCTATAGGCATTTTTGGGATTTATAGCATTCATTTCCATTTTTTCCTATTTACACACATTTTTGGGTGGAGGAACTTTCCTATATATATGAGGCATTGTAGTTCAGTTCTAATCAAGTTGGCTAGTGGTTCATTGATGAGTTCTTGAGTACATTGTCTCTTCTCTCATATCTTCTTTCTCACATGGTATCAGAGCAAGGTGGTGGCACACATAGAGCCTCCTTATCCTTCTTCCTCTACCTCTAGTCCTCTTCAACAACCTCGCTTTTAATTATGTTTTTTTATTCTTTGATTATCTGCTAAACGAATGCGTTTTTGAGGATTGTGCTCGCGTGACCTACTGGAATCATCGTGGTCTACAACTTTGTAGAAGAAAGTTTTTGCAAATTCCTCACCGTTTTTGAGTTATTCTTCGCTCGCGTGAAAACATTGCCAACTAGTTTTCCCTACATGCGCCGAGGCAAGGGCAAAGGCAAAGGCAAGGGGAATGATCAACGCAAAGGCTCTAATTTCAATGCTAAAGATTCTTCAACCAAAGGTGAAAAGGACAAATCAAAGGATTCTTCCAAGGAGTGCACTTTCTGTGGTCGTAGTGGCCATACAGAGGATTGTTGTTTTGCTAAGAAGGCGGCATCCAAGAAGGTAAAAGCTGAACTTGAATCCAAATCTAAGGGTTCTTCTACATCAACATCTTCTCACGACAAAAACAAAGACAAGACGGAAGACGGTAACGCCAAGATTGCATATGTTGCTATGTGTTCTACTTCTTCATGTGACACATCACTTGTGGTAATCAAAGATCTTGATACGCATACTGCGGATGAGTGGATTGCCGACAGTGGTGCTACCTCTCACGTGACGAATAGTTCTTTCTTATTTGGAAAACTATAAGTCTATCTCTTCATCAGTACACATTGGTGATGCTTCGTCTCTCCTTGTGATTGGTATTGGTGATGCTATCTTACATGATGTTTTGCATGTGCCTAAGATGTTTGCCAACTTATTTTCTATCTCTAAGGCTACTTCTAAAGGTCTTGCAGTTTACTTTGATGATGAAGTGATTGAAATCATTGATAGACAGTCACTTTCTTGTGTGGCACATGGTTATCAAAATGCTAGGCTTTATCATATAAGCACTTTTACAGCACAGTTGCCACCACATGAGTCTCATCTTCATCAATTATTTGCTTCTCCTAAAGCACTTGTTTCTAATGAAGATAGTGATCTATGGCATTTTCGCTTTGGCCATGTTCCTCTTACTACTTTGCAACATCTTGTCTCGCATGACATGGTTACAGGTCTACCAAAGCTTCAGAAACCTCGCCATCATATTTGTTCTTCTTGTGCTCAAGGAAAGAAACATCGGGCTTCTTTTCCAGAGGAGGCTACTCATAGGGCCACACGCATACTTGAGCTTATTCATGCTGATCTTGCAGGACCTATGGAAGTACAATCGCTTGGTGGATCCATGTATTCACTTGTGCAGTAGCTTTGCCAATAAATGATTGCAAAATGGTGAACTTTTCACATCTACCACCTCGTCCTAAACATACACTACTTTATCTAGTCACTTCCTCTTTAGATCTCAATCAGTTTACAAAGAACCAAACATAGTACAATGTTTAAAAAATCCTCCCATAAATGGAACACCACACAAATCATTGTTGCATAAAAAGTGCACCTAACATTTTCCCTTAGTTCAAAGAAATTAATAATATAAGGAATTGACAATGGTGTTGATCCCTGCAACCACGAACTTATTCGAGCGGCATTATTTTACTCGACCAACTTTGTGCTCAACTTACCGCTAAGTATTGTAAGGGATTGCATTGATATTGTGAAAGCCAAGTATAGTGAAGAGCTTATGTGAGGGCATGGCCAAGTGGGTGGCAAAATAGCAACACCCTTTTCCCCACTGCCTCATGCACTAATGCAAACAAAGCTTTTGTTCATTCTCTATATAAGGAAAAAAAAGCATTCACTAGATGATTCCCTAGATATAAATGAACATATCTAGGGAAAGTGCAAACTAGGAAAATGGAACACTTGGGCCTAGATAAGCTAACTAAGAAATATAGTGTATAGATTTCTTTATATAGGAAAATTTTCCTATATAGAGAAATCTATGCACTTTATTTTCTAGTTAGCTTATCTAGGAAAGTGTTCCATTTTCCTTAGTTTGGAATTTCCCTATATATCCTTCTTTATACCCAAGATATTATATAGTGAATACATTGTACCCTTTTGTAGGGATTTACAAGCTTATTATCACATGCATCTACGGGCACAAAGCTACGTTGGAAGCTCAATATGCAACAACAAGGGCAACATGTTGACTAGAGTGGACCATTTTACTAAAAAATATGGAGACTTGGGACTTTATAAGAATCTGCATGATTGGAGTTTTGAGCACATCACTTCCCACCCATGAAGCTATTTCTTCAACCCAGTTTGGCACAAAAATGATGGACTCATCCAAAGTCTGACTCGAGCCTTCGCTTTGAAAAACTTTACTAGCTTTATAATAAAGTATATGTTTTTACTTTTTGCTTCTTCATCCAATAAAAGCATTATATATGTGAGCACAGATGATTAATAGATGATAGCATGTTAATGAATTGTGCAAAATAAAAAGAAGAAAATTTTGGTGAATTTTTCAAATCTCAAGCAAAACAAATGGTGTCACAAGAGAAACTTCCTTATAAGAATTTAAATCTTCAAGCCCCTAAACAACGCCATCTAGAAATATATTGACCATTGTTGGGTATTGTGCAATCTATACATGCATGTAAATGAGCCCTAATTTAGTTGTAGTGTGGGGCTCAAGTTAGGGTTTCCTAATTTTAGGAAAAGCAAGGCTTTCATGCCTATATATGTAATTATTTCATTAATAGAAAAATGCTCTCACGTTCTTTCATCTCATCATGTCTATTCGAGAGATGGTCGCCATCTCCATCGCCTGCTAACAGTGGTATCAGAGCAATTGATCCTCTCTTGCTCTTTCTCAGTGCAAGAAAGTGTAGAATTATTGGATAAATGTAATCCCAACTCCTTAGTCCAATTTAATATGTGGTGGCTAGGCTAGTGGTCAGTGGTTGGTGTAAAGCCTACAAATGGTTGGTGTATATGGTTCATGCAACTCATGAAACTAAAAATAGGGTAGAGGGGTCTCTAAATAAGGTACAAGTCGTGATCAAGTGATTATGTAAGTTTGGTTCATGCCTAATCATAATTAGTGTCTTTTTGTGTTAATCTCAAAGCAAATTTCTGCCTAGACTAGTTTTTGTCCCTCATGTTCATGATGTTTTGTACAAGCTTTGATCCACCTTGAGTATGTCTTGATCAATATTCATAGTTGAATTATCATATCCAACATTTGGTATCAGAGCATGACCCAATTAGGTTTAGTTTATTAGTAAAAACCCTAATCTTTCTCTTAATCACCATAGTCTATTTTTTCCTATTCGGACAGCATGCTGTAGATTGCTCCCATGCTTGCATCTGAGGATATTATACTTCAATCTTTTGATATAGGCCTCTTGCTTTGCTCCCACGCATGCCCTAAAAGGGAGATCATAGGCCAATTTCATCGCTTCTTCACGAATTTGTCATCGCTATCAAAACGGGCAGTTTTTTGCTAATCGGGTTTATTCGGCGCCGTCTCCATTAGGGAAAAAGGGAGCTCATTTTGGGGCCTTTTACGGTTTGGAAAAATAAGCTCTCAACCAATGAACAGAGGGCCAACGTAACGTTGGAAATTCACAAAAATAAAAGAAAATAGATAAAAGAAACAATATTTTAGGTAGGTACAAGCGTGCTACATTAATGTGGAGATTGGTTTTTTATTCTCACAAGATCTTTGGACATGAAGATAGAATCTAGTCTGACATTTTCTCTGACAAGGACCTTCCCGCTTCCACCTCCCTTTGAACTTTGAATTGTTGTGCTGCCTTTCCTTCGAAAGGTCTACCATTCTACACCACTACCTCATTGTGCAGTAACCTCTTCTTTTCCAAAACTGCTCCCTTGATCCAGTTTGGCTTAGAGTAAGATGTTTCTTGTCAACTATCTGTCTGCCTACTTTCTCTTACTTGAAACTTCACTTTGTTATCTTGTTTACATTACTTTGCTGTGGTTACAGATTCACAAGGTATCCATGGTGAATAAAAACTATGGTCGTTCTTGTGGAAGACGCTCTGTGGATGATAATGCTATGAAGGCAGAATTATACCACACATCCTTACCCCGTCGACCTGCTTCTTCTATTTCTTCGGTAGAGAATTCAAGTACAGTCAAAACGGAAGGAACTTGGGAAAGGTTTACTGTTTCGAAAGGAGCATGGGTGCTCATGCAACCTAGTAAAAGAAAGAGACCCCAGACAAAAAATATTTTCTTGGCATCATGGAAGGGAAGAGTACGAGATTTTAAAATCACCAGAGGAAAGATATCGGTGAAAGAAGTTTTGATTCAGCATGTGTACATGCATAAAAAACTTGTCTTGCGAGACTATCCAAATGATCTTCCGCAACACAGGCCTAATTGTATATTTTTCTATTGTGGTTTTGTTTTTTATGAGGTGCATGGATTTTTAAGACAAAGCTTTCTTTCTTTGCTTATTGATATTCTTGTGTTATTTTATTTCAGATTTATACCCTTCATCGTATGAGACATGGCAAAACATCGATTGTATTCTGGGATTTATAGATGTTTTGCATGGATCGATAGAAGAACAACAATACGAAGGTCGATGTGCAACAGAGCTAGCTCAATCCGGTATATTTTTTACTGATCATTTTTATCAGTTGCTGGACAATGCAAACACACATGGTGTGTTAAGAAAACAAGACCTTCCAGCATGGAATTCAGTGGATTGGCCTCTCCCACATTTTAGTGTTACAGAGGCATATAGAGCCAAGCTTTTCAAAGAAGTACAGAAAGCTCTTAGGCCCAATATTGCCACAAGGATAATAAAAATTTCTTTGTGCATGCCTCTCACAGTTTTTGTAGACTTGTTTAATACCTTTCCAGTGAAGGTTTCAAAAACAATGTTCACAGTAAAAGCAACAAGTCTGGCATGCATGCCACAATTTCTGGATAAAGGTTGGGATAAGAAGACATGTAGTTCAGTGTTTTGTGAGGTTGTCCAACCTTCTATGCAACTGAAGTACATGGTTGCATCACAAAATTTCATTTTTTCTTTTTATTATAAGCGCAGTCGAATGCTAGGTACAAAACTAGTCCCTATGGATCAAGATGAAGATTCTTTTGGTGCAGAAAATAAACTTCTTGATATTGATGTTGTTGAGAATGGTGATGTGCTAGTCAATATCACATTAAGACAATGCTGCTCCCTAGCTCAATTGCGCAATGACATTCTATTTGAGACAGAAGGTTCTATTTCAAAGGACTTTTTATTTATCTACAACAATAAGAAGGTATACCATGTGACTTATCCTAGTCTCATTAAGCACTGCCATTAGTTTACTTTACCCTATTGTTTCATATTGCTTTTTTGCAGGTGCTCAAAAGAAGAGAGAGATCAATAAAATGCAAAGACATTGAAAATTTTAAAATTGAGATAACACAGACTCCATAAACAAAGGTATTATATTCAGAAATGTAAAATTCTGTACAGAAGTGTTTAATTACATATGTAGAACATGTTCTTGACAACAATTTTCTATTTATCTACAGGTTGATCTAGAGGCTGCTCTACATGGTCCAAGCTCACCGTATCATCTTTATTTGGAGAATCTACTTTCTGTTGCTCCATCTTGTCGTGTACAGTCTCTTGGTGCTGCTCCATTGTCTCCTCTACTACCCTTGGAGCATCTGTTTGCTGTTGCTCCATCATTTCCTCAATAACATCAGCAGCAACAGGTCCTTGTTCTTGTGGCTTCTCCTCATCAGCACTAGGTCTTTGTTCTTGTGGCACCACATCTGCATCATCTGTGTCATCAAGGTGTATGACACCTTCTCGGACTTTAGAGCTCTCACCTAACTCGACAGTAGCTGGTACAATAGGTTTGGGGAAGGCATACTTCAAAAACTTCCAAATTATATCAGCTCTGAAACTATACACATAGCTCGAGTTGAAGCTATCTTCTCTCATCTGCAATGAGATATGATGATTTAGAACACTTTGTACCAATATCAATTTTTTTGAAGCTAAATGAAAATTATTTTTTCTTACAAGCTCTGGCTGTCCTATCTCAAAATAGCTTGAAAGTATATATTTGGCACTAATCAGCACTCTCCAGCCCCACAGCTACTTGAATCATCTTGTTGTGGTGTCTGGATAGTTGGAAAGATATGTTAGAAACTGTTAATGTCTGAACAAAATAAAATTATTCAATAAGTTCAAAGGCATAGCATGAAATAGACATCAGTAGAGGGAGCAACTTTCTACCTCTAAATCTATTGGCTCTATTGAATCCAAAAGATTGACATTAGGAGGACACTGATCCAATGCATCTAGAAGTCTTCTAATACAACTGCAATACATATAATTCAGTTAGTGTGCATTAAATCCAAATAATGAAGTTTAAAGTTAAAAATAGCACACAAACCACTTACAATTTAACCTCTCTATGTGTGTTTCTAAGAGAGTTGAATAAAAAGCATTGCTTCTGCTGGATGTCAATAGAAGCAAAGCTCCAGTGGTCACTGCATAAGGAAAAAAGCATTAAGAAATCAAAGGCTACAAGAGTACTCAATCTTGAAGGAAAATCCCAAAAGAAGCAGCCACACACATACTTGTTATGGTATGGAAGTAGCAAAATATCAACATGATCAAAATCACAGTGTCTGAACCAATTGGAAATATCCATGGGAGTTTCCTTTGGATCTCTCAACTTGAAGGAAATTGCAGGATCAATAATATAAACTGTATGCTGTACAGCATGGTTCAGCCAGCTTCTCATCATGCTACATTGGACAAAACAATAATTAAGGTAAGGTGTAAGGGAGGAGGTACAATAAGGATTGTTTTGCAAACAAATGTAAAATAAAAGACACTTACTAGAGCATTGCAAGAATGATAGTATCTGAGCAATACTCATTCTTATGAGCCAATGCTGCCAAGCATGCTCTTGTCAAGTCAAAATTATTCTCTGAAAAATCATCTTCAATATGGACAACTATGTTAGGGCCCAGCTCCTGCAACCTTCTCTGTATCTGTAGCTCCATCTGTACAGTCTCCACATTTATAGCAGACTTGGATTCCTCTATTTGCTGCTTCAGTGACTCCTCATAAGCAGCTTTCCCTCTGGTGCTCATTGAGTGGGTCACTTCAACAACCTTCACCTTGTCTGCCTTCAATTTCCTTGTAGGTGGAATTAATAATATGTCTCTCATTTTTATGTCCTGCCATTCCACAGGATGGACCAGCTTGTCATACCTCCACCTCACTCTGGACAATGTGTTGAAGTCCTTGGCCATCAGAGTTACCCTGTGAGCATGGGCTGCTACAAGCATTGCATCTTCAAAGTACTTCTCCAGGTAATCCTCTGCCATTTCCTGTAAGGAAAGAATGGCAGTCCTGTTCCACCTGAAACCAAGGTGCCAGCTATCACAAATTTCTCTCACTAACCTCTGGAAAGGTGCCTTGGGGATTGCAAAGCCTATAGCTTTTTGCTGTTTCCTGATCTCCTTTAGCACACCAGCAGAATGCTTTAACCTCTTGGACTTCTGCTGTAGCATGCTCATTGGCTTCCCCTTCCTGCCATGTGCAACTCTTCCTTTTGTAGGCACACTAGATTCCTTGACATCAGCCCCAGCTGCCTGCTGCTGCAAGCCCTGGCCCCTTGCCAGTCCTCCTTGCAGTTGCCTTGGTTCTTGCCATCACTCTGAAAAGGTCCATATAAAACAATAGTAAAAGATTAGAAACATGGAGAACATAGAATGATTAAAGAAGGTGATGACAACTTGGATGAAGCAAAATTGAACAATTTGCAACAAAAGGCGATTATGAACATTTGAAATTTGTAACAGCTCAAAATCGCGTTTTTCTGCAAATGCTTGAAACAACATGCTTTTGCATTCATATGATGAATTCTCTATCTTTCCAACTATAAACTATATGTATTGTGTCTATAGAAGAACTATGCAGGCTTGAAATGGGTGGATGAAGAAGCATTTTAAAATTTGCAACAAAATGCGATTTGAACTATTTTGAGATTTCTAAAATACCCTCCTCGCGTTTTGCTGCAAATCCTAGAGACAACATACTTTAGCATGCATTTAGTCATTTCAGTGTGTATGCAGCTTGGTGCAACATGGATTGAGCCTATAGACATCAAGAAGTGATCAAACTCTCATTCAACAGGGCCAAATAAAAAGTATTCCTACTTCTACATGCAGTGGAGAAAATCTAAAAAATGCATATAGTATTTATCATAATATGTAACCTACATCACATCAATCAATTCCTTACCCTAATATACTATTAAACAAGAAGAAGAGGAAAAAGATTTTCTTACTAACCTGGAAGCTATCTGCAAGTGTTCTGTGCTGATGATGAGTATCCTGTGCTGGGTATGAATCTCTGCTGCTGGTCTGGATGCTGATGGTGTGGAGTAGAGAGGTAGAGATGCAAGAGAACTGAGTTAGGAGAGTAGATTATTACAAAGTACAAATAATGGAGTTATTAATACCACACGTGTGAGATATAGTCGTTTTTTAACACGTGTGGGTCCCACCAAATCTTTTGGGATTTTAAATTTGTGGGTCACTTTTTGCCTTGGAAATTGTGCCAATCATGATTTCATAATTAGATCCATTAACACTTTTCCCTCCCCGTATTCCATCCCTGCCAGCACCCTCCCATCATCCTCTTCTCTCCCACCTTGACCACTTTCTATCCAACACACTCCATCCACTCTGCAACCTGTCTGAAGACTACTACCACTACCAGATCTCCAGGTTACCAGTGCTACAGCTCAGTTTTGGAAGAGAGCAGGACAATCTCCAGGGCTATTCCATCAGTATGGAAGAGGAAAAGAAAGGTCAGAGATCTATACCATTTCCAATGTTTTCTGACATATGTTTCTTCCATCTGTAGAATTCTTAAATCTCAGTGCCTAGAAATCTGGCAGATCACCCTAGGATTTGATTAGAGATGGATATGAGTAGGATATAGAATTTTGCAACAAAATGCGATTAGACAGGTTTATGTTTTCCAAATGCTCCAAATCGCGTTTTGCTGCAAATTCTGATATTTGTTCTAGTTTTTCTTTTTTCTCCTTCTTTTAATCTCTTTTGCACTGGGGAATTCCTCCTTGCATCATTTACTGTCCTGAACATTGTGAGATATCCCTAGCATTAGATTGGAAGTGGATGTCAGTAGAAATTCAGAATTTGCAATAAAATGCGAGGAGAACACTTTACATTTTTCAAATGGATCTGCATCGCGTTTTGTTGCAAAGTCTTGTGTCTCTTTTGGTTTTTACTGTTTGCTCATTGTTTTGCTTTCTATGTCCATGGAGATGTCTTTCTTGATGATGAGAAATGTTTCTGCTTTGGAACAGTTGATCCTCAGGCCCCTCCTTTCAAGAGGAAGTTGGACTTCTCTGCTGCTATACTCAGACCACAGCAATCACCAGGTGATTCATGTGTGCTGATGAAGAGTTTTGTTTGGTGATATCCTATACATTATCTGATTGCATATGTGAGCATATAGAATTCATGTTATATAAATTTTGCTTCAGGCAAAAGCAAGAGACTAGAGCAGAAAGCTGAGTCTTCCCTTTCAAAACAAAGGGAACCAGAAGAGGACAAATCTCCAGATTTGCTCCTATTTGACTTTCTTCACAAGTGCAAGGCTCAAAGGAACTTCCACATATACCACAGTATTTTCAACAGGGAGTTCACTATGAGCTCTCTTTTGGACCATCACAGAGATTTCCTTTCAGACCATTGGGATACCTTCAAACAACTGACAGAGGCAAGAAGGATTGTGGAAGGTGAAAAGGTTTTTGTGCATTTAAATCATATTGTCTCCATTGACAAGCTGAGGTACCATGTGAATAGAAGGTTTGACAGCCTGCCTGAGGAATATAAATTCAGTTGTAACTTGCACACCAGAAAGTGTAGAGTGCTTGAGGAAAACATGGCATTCCTTATGTACATTGTCTTCCAACAGCAATCTCTAGAAGAGCAAGGGCAGGAGACTGAAGAAGAAGATATATCTATAGCAGAGGTAAAAGAGGATATTCCTATGGCAACAGATATAGCAGAGCAGGAAGAAGATATCAACCTCGAGGATGAGGGGCTGCAAGTGGCTGCTCTTGACCTTGTTCAGCTAAGGACTGAGACTCTTAGGGCAGCACAGCCAGTTGAAGACTTTGATGTTCAGAGCAGCAACTATGCAGTGCCCATGCTTCCAGGTGTCTTGATTGGTGGTAAAGATTATGTTTTCCTCCATGATATAGAGTGTATGTTCAATTTGAGGGAGGACTATGCCATTTCCCTTATTGCCCAGGCTTCAAGGCTTGACAAGGAGGTTGGCATAGAGGATGACCATTCACTGCTAGCTTTGGAAACAACCTTTGATCCTGCAGAGGCCCTTACTATTTGTTTCAAAGAGGCTGAAAGTTTCCAAGAGCCAGATGAAGCTGCCTTCCAGCTCACCCAGGAAGCTATGAATCTCTCATCACTTCATAAGGAAAAACTTAAAGAAGAGGCTGGACTGGAGGGGAGAGGAATAAATCTTTGAAAAGATGAACTTCTTGTTGCTGATGAAAATGAGAGGGTATGATATTATTACTTCAAATCAAATACTTTATGTTGTGTTTAAATGTTTTGTAGTTATGTATCATTGTCTCACTATAATCTTTTGATACATGGCAGCTACAAATTGAGGATGACACATTCCTCTAGAGATCAAGTGGAAGCAGGCCAGCTGGGTTTGGCAAAATGTCAAGCCTAGCTCATTATATTCATGATCTAGGTAGTGCTAAGATCTTGATTTACCATAGGCAGTTGAGCAACAATGGAGAAGCCATTGTTTACTTCTTTAAATGTTTGTCTAGGGTATTAGGTGGACATGATCTTCCATGGCAAAAGGAAAAGATCATTTTAATAGAGAGGTTGTCCGCCATAGATATATTTGGGGATTATGTGAATAAGCAGGCCTCTAGGGCCTCTTACTTTTTGTCTTACACTTCTTATGCATTAGCATGTGGTGTTAAGGAGCCCAAATGTCTAGAGGGCTATGGAAAACACAAGCTCATAAGGTTTCGAGAGCCACCCATGATTGCATCAGGCCACACAATCCAAGAAGAAGAACATGTGGAGATAGCTGAAGACAAGGATACCCCTCTCAGACAAGCAACAGAGGCAAGCATTGATAAACAGAAAGTCGACATCAAGCCAATAAGGAAGAAAAAGAGTCCAATCAAGTTCAAAAAGAGAGTTCCGACTCGCAAGCCTTGGGAGTAATAGGATTTAGTCATCAAATATAGCACAAACATTATGTTGAAGTTGAACTGATTTGTACAAAGTCTTTGATCCTCATCAGTTCCTTGTCCTTAGACACTTCAGTACTCTTCCCACACTCAAAAGCTTCTAAAAGTGTTTGACACTCAGTATTTTATTGGTAAGGATCAACAGTATGTCTAGCATAATTAAGTAGTATTGATTGAATTTTTTGTGTGTTAATATATGGATGTATTGATGCTTGTTAATATAGATCACATGTTTCACAAAAGACTTACTTTTGATGGAGTCTCAAAACATATAGGCATTACACCAAGAGTCACTTGTTCCACAGAATAAAAATCTATTGATTGAGTTTGAAAACATGTGGACATAACACCAATAAGTTACAAACTGCTATTCATGTTTACTTGTCCATTTATGGTTTCTAAATATCTTCGAATCCCTCCACTGTCTATGTCTCTCTGCTGCCATTGAATTGTCCAAAGTTTGTCTTCGTCTTTGCTTTTGGGCTAGAATAAAAGCAAGCTTGACTTTGGAGCTAGCAACTTTTCTTTTAGCATGCAGCCTTTGTAGAATGCCTCGGTAAAACCATTGGAAGACTTCCTTCAGACTATTTGCCTTTTGACTCCCTCCATAGTGTTGTGTGTGTCTGAAAAATGCATTACGTGCCATGTAGTGAGACTTCTCCATGCCTTGGGTAGACCAAATTGCTGGGCATCCATACTTTTTGACAAAATAGGGAAGGTGGTTGTAGATGATATGCTGTTTTCACAAAGACATAAGAATGCATAGTAAGTTATAAAAGAAAAGAGGATCACACTTAAGTAAAAAAAAGAAGACATCACTTTACCATGTAGTGAGTTATATTGCAGGCTGTCCATGCGTCTTTCATTGACTTCCCAAAATGTTTTATTGCCTCTTCAAAGTTCTTGTAATCACTCTTTGTCCATGTTACATTGTCACAGAACATGAAGAGTTGATCAAGAGACCTCCACACCTCTGCCTTCACATTTCGTGCTTCCCCATCTGCCTCATGATCTTTCACGGCATTATGGACTTGCTTCCACAATCCATAACTAATCCTTGAAACTGTTTTACCTTGCCTTACTTGCTTACTATTGTGTTTGGGTCGAGACAAGAATCTTCTTGCCTTAACACCACCAATAGAGGGCTTGATTGGTACCTCCTTGCCATTGCTAGACTTTTTAAAATCCTTTGTGATATGAACATCACCTCCATGCAGACCTATATCGGATAACACTTTTTCCAATGCATGAAGAGCATCCTTTCTATTTCTTTTGGGACGGAGTTTCCAAGCAAATCCAATATACAAAAATACCAATTTCTCAATAATTCGACATAGAGCATGCAATGTGCATATGTGAACATTACATAGTGGAATGTCAAGAATGGCCTTGAAGTCAGGGTCAACTTTATCTCTATTAGGTGCTCTCTTCCACCATTTAGAATCCATTACTTGCGCTGATTCTTTGCAGTAAAGACAAGGAGACTTTGAGTTACCTCCTTTACTAACGTTATACATGCACTTAAGTGTTTTAAGATCCCCCGCCATGTGCCACTCTACTTGAAAATCACCTTTTCCTGCAACATGGAGATTCTCTCCTTGCACCTGTCTTTTAATTATTCTTGGTATTTCCGTGTGGTGAAACACCCAATCTAGTGTTTCATGGTCTTCTGTCTTTACCTGTGATTATACAAAACAAAAGTCTTACTATAAAAGATTTGAAAACATTGACTAAAATCAAGTACGAAATAAAAAATGATCATACCTGGAATGAGCCCAACCACCATATGTGTTTCTCCGACTGCACACTAAAATACTTCGAACTCGCTTCATTCAATGATGTATCAAGTGCTCCATTCATCAATGTGATAGTAATCCTTTCCATTTTCTTTTCCTTTACAACCTCACACTCATCCAGTTTGATAACAAATTTCAAAATGCCTTTGCACTCTTCAAATGTTATTCCATAAAACTCGACCATTCTTCTTTGAAGTTGTTGTAGATCTACAAATATATTGTTCCAAGGGTCATACACGGTGGTTCCTTTAGCACCATGAAATATATCTTCAATATGGATATATGGTCCAATAAACTCATCTATACTTTCATTCAAATGACCTCTTATCTTCCACACTGTTGCTGGATTTGGCAGTAAAACTCGTTTAATCCTTTGATCTCTCAAAGTTGAGGATATCGCATGGAAAATCGAACTATATCCCTTCCTGCTAACTCCACTAACATCAAGAGCCTCTTGGATTGTAGTACCATCAACTTGATTATTGGATATAAAGTCCTCTACAACATTGCGTTTGATTGTTTTGTATTTTTTTTCTTCAATCAAACCTTTTGCTACACCACAAGAAAGCAATCCTTTCATTTGTTTAACTGGAAGAAGGTTGGGATCCATATTTTCTTTTGCAGGCTCCAATAATTTCCTATAGTAACAATATAGTAACAACACAATATGCCTATATTATTCAACACTTCCAATCCTGTTTTGCATTAATGGACAAAATACATAGTCATTTGAGAGTATTTTTGAGTTTAAAAAATAAAAAATTACAAACTAACCTTGCTTCCTGAATTCTTCGCTTGCATCCACCAGTCCCAGCCTTCAAATTTGCAATGTTTTTAATCTTCCTACTTCGTTGTCTGTCTCCAAGCATGGTTCTCTTCCTTCTTGATCTTGTTAACTCTTTTTTACTCTTTGAATGCTCCTCAATTTCATTCTGCAACTGCTGCTCCAATTTTGCACGAATAGCTATCTCTTGAATCCTGGCTCCCTTTTCTTGTAGGTACATTGTTTTATATGTTTCTGCAAATGCAGACTGTGCTGAAATATAACCAAGAAGTCCATTTTGTCCATCGCCCGCAAACCTCAATAGTGTGGTTGGATTGACAAATGGAGGTGTAGAGTTTTGTACTAGACATTTTGGATATATACTTCCATCACACCATAAGTCAATATGTTGGAGCCCTTCTCTTCTCATATTTTCCCGTTGTTGAGCATTTAGCACCGTATCCTTTCGTCTTTTTTGTGCTGGAGCATATTGTTCTTCTAAGTCGATGTGAAGATGATATAATCGCTTCTTCTGAGATTGTACTTCACTAGTATCGGCCATTTTTGTGCTTCTGAGGTTGCAAAGTTGGCTTGTCAATCTCATAGTCTTTTTGTAACATGAATTGTGGAAGTGTGGCGGTATCCATACAATCATTAAGTTCAGTGATGGATTCTTTATGAGAGGCCTGCACACGTCGTCAAAAGAGATGCGAAATCTTCGAGAAACAAAAAAAATTAAGGAGATATTTAATGCAAAATCGTGTTAGTTAGACAAAAGATTATCTTATTCTTTTCTGAACTGACAGTTCAGTGGTCCTTATTGACAGTTCTGAGCCACGTTTCCATATTTTATTATTTTTGAGATCTTTTAGGAGAGAAATAAATCGAAAAATAGTGAATTTCTTACAGGGCCCCAAAATGAGCTCCGTTTTTTCCCTAATGTATGAATTAGTCTGATTCCTCTTAGGTGCTTCAAGTCTATCAAGTCTATCATGTAAGGATTTAGCATACCAAATCTTGTAGTATTTGGTCCACAGGAGTTGCTGTACACGAAGTGTTTTTCTAGTCGCCTGTTTTCTGCTTCTCTTGCTCCCACAACATGGTGCTTATTATTTTGATCTATATTGATGATATTATTATTATTTGGGCTTAAATCATCTATATGAGCAAGTTATCAACATCAAGCATCATATTGCATCATCATGAGCTCTAAATTCCCTGACAAATTCAACGGAACTGGGTTTCATACCTGGCAAATCAAGGTGAAGGGCTACCTCATGAAGAAAAATCTGTGGAGTACGGTCAAGCCACTTCCTGAAGATGAAGCAGGTATTTCTGCTGCAGTTACAAGAGCTACAACGGCTGCACTTCAAGCAAAAGATGAGCAAGCACTTGGTATTATCATTACTGCTTTATTAGAAGATGATTTTATTCATTATATTGATAATGTTGAGTCAACTATGGAAGCTTGGGAATTACTAGAGCGTATTTTTGGTGCAAAGGAAAAGCATTCCAAGATCAGTTTGAAGATACAACTCTTTGATCTAACTATGGAGAGTAATGAAAATTTAACAGCTGTGATTAACAGGTTGAAGAGCTTAATGACACAATTGGTTTATGTTAAGTCTCCTGTTCCTGAAGAGGATGCTATTGCTATTGCTATTTTGCTTAAAAGCTTACCTTCAAGCTTTAGGCAAATTGTGACGGTACTTAAAGAGAAGGATCCAGTCCCTTCCTTGGAAAGTATCATAAATTCTTTGCAAGAAGAAGACAAGAAGATTACAAAGGATGTGATAGATCCTTATGCATATACTATTACTTCGATATCTGCAAAGAAGAAGTGTACTATTTGTGGTCGTACAAATCATCTTACTAAGGATTGTTTCTCCAAACATCCTTGTGAGTATTGTGGAAAGACGAATCATCCATCCGCAAAGTGCTACCAAAGAGATCAAAAGCTAGCAAAGGCACATGTGGTTGAAGAAGTCAACCAACAGGAAGAAACAAATCTTTGTTCTAGTCTTAGTATAAAAGATATAGATGATGATTATGCTTTTTAAATTATGTCATGTATGTGGTTGAGTCAAGACTTATCTAAAGAAATGTATCTAAGCATATCAAAAAACTTGATCATTGCACAAGAGAGATTGTTGCTATCACCCAATCTAGTCGAGGAATGCTCCGCTTGGCTTTTTCACACACAAAGCCTCCATGGGATCTCCCATTTTCTAAGGTCCATGACCTTATGGAGTCATGCATTCTCGGTTGCCACTTACAATGACAAGCATAGATAGGTTAATATTGATCAAGCTCTTATGAGAGAAAGAAAAAAAGCAATAGTCTAGAGGTAAAAGATATGCAAAAGATAAGACAACAAACACAACGTGCCAATGCAGGCCTAATGAATAATGGGTTCAGATAAAGATTTCTTTCATAATAAGGAATAGCCAACAATCTATGCATTTTGTGTTTCCTAGTAAGCTAATGCCCACTTGCCAAGTGTCCAAGATTGTGCTAGATCAATATAACACCAACTCAAAATGCCCACAAATCCATGCGAACCATGCAAGTTAAAGAGGCTCAAGGCTATAAATAAGCCTATGAGAGCATTTGTGAGGGGAACAAAGATTACTTTAATGCTTCTTCTGCTTTTGGATTGAGCGAACATTCTAAAGCATCATTGCAATCAAGGTGCAATAACTTAGTCCCCTTTTCAATATTTTATGATATTTATATTAATATAAATAACATGTATTAACACTTAATAAGCTAAAGATACAACCATTTATTTTTGTATGTTTATTATAAGGTAAGATCTAAAGAATTTGGACACATTTTATCAGAACATGATATGTGGAGTTTGTTTTTATGTGCACATGCGCTTACACACACGTGTGTGTACATGTGTGGGTGTGGGTGTGGGTGTGTATGAGAGAGAGAGAGAGAGAGAGACAGAGTGCACATGTGCGTACATGCATGTGTATGTATTTTGTGTGTGTGTGTGTGTGTGTGTGTGTGTGTGTGTGTGTGAGAGAGAGAGAGAGAGAGAGAGAGAGAGAGAGAGAGAGAGAGTTTTGATTTACATAATAATGTTGATGGATGAATATTGATTAATAAACTACAAATGAAACCTATGTGTATCCAACACAATAAATCTAGGTTTTATATAAGAAAGGATTCTCTATGTATTAATTTGATGGTAAAAAATACACAACTCTATATTCCCCATATAGAAAGTTTTCAATTACCTAGAGAATGACTCCTATTTCTTAGCTAGACTTTGAGATTCCCTAGATAATCACCAATATTTCCTTGGCTAGACTTTGAGATTCCCTAGGTATTGACCATATTTTCTAGCTAGATTTTGAGATTCCCTACATATATAAGATTGAGTACCTAAGAAATTTAATTCCCTAGTTTTATATAAAAAATCTCCCTTCTATATATATATATTACAAGGAAACTTGGGAGTTGGTGGCAAGTTTTTTAGCCAAATCGTCAAGGGCAGTAATTGTCAAGGGCAATAAACCAAAGAGCTCAGTAATCATTAGGGGTAGTAAACCAGAGAGCACAGTAATCGTCAGGGGCCGTTACCAACTATGAACACATCTTCTATATTTCAAATTTCAACTTTCAAATGCCATTTTGAGAGAGAGAGCCCTTCCGAGAGGTGGGACGCGCACTTGCCTTACACGAGGCCTGGCATTTTGAGAGAGAGGCCAACTGCAAGGAGTTAGAAGGCCGAATCTACTGTGGGAGAAGTGGTCGGGCTAGGCAGCAATATCTCACGGCACATGGATCACGTAAGTAAGAGGAATAACGTAGAGCCGTGCTTTCTACGAACTCGAGTTCCCCCTGGCGATGGTGTGGACGTCGGTCTGAAAGTAGGGCGATGGAGAGGCTTTGGGAGAAACTCATGCAAAATCACATGAAGGTGCCGTTTCATGGGCTCCCACTCCTCCTCCTCTCCTTCCGCCTGGTCCCCTCGAGCTGCTCGAGTCAGAGCCAGACAAGCCTGTGGTACTAGGTTGGACGGAGCTATCGGACATGTAAATCTACCAACACGTCCACTGCACCTACTTTGATGGCCAACATGCGGACTCTGAGGAGAAGGCTTCTTCTTTGATAAGCCCAACGATCCCGCCCATCACCTGCAATCTACAAGCCAGCTCACGCCTCACGAGGCGTGGTGTAGTGTAGGTGGTGCAGGCCAAGGGTGCGGGTTTCTAATTCGGGTGAGTGAGCGTTTCATGTAGAATTAGCCTCGAGTTTACTTGCTCAAGGCTAATATTTCTATTTATAATACAATTAGAGTGAGTTAATATGATCATGATCAAATTTTGGTTTCTTTTGTTAAAACCCTAGAAAAATGAAAAGCATAAAGACAAAAGAAGTCCTCTAATCTATTATTTCGGGAAACTTTTGTGTAACGGTTAATATGTTTTATGAAGCATTAGCGTGATACTTACTTGAAGGTTGTTTAGTAGCCAAATGTATAAGAGCCTTTTTAATGTGCTTAGAAGTTAGTGTGGTAGTGGTCGGATTAATAGTTGGCATAATGATTGTTACAGTGAAGTGCAGGTAGAGGCAAAGTGCTTGAATTAGGTTTGCAAGGGTGGTTGGAAAGGCAAAGGTGATGTTATTTTTACGGGTTTTAGCAGAAAGGGTTCCTTGGCATCTCTACGGATGCTCGAAGAATAGATGCCGACAAAAACCACTAGTTTGAGCGCACCAGCCTCTTTAAGGAATCCTAAAAACATGTGTGTGTTTGTGTGTGTTTGTGTGTGTGTGTGTGTGTGTGTGTGAGAGAGAGAGAGAGAGAGAGAGAGAGAGAGAGAGAGAGAGATATCTAGCCTGTTTAAAGCAACCCTCATTGCTTACACAAATACATACAAACATACACATACATGAGCATAGACATCCATACACACACAAACATATACATATACATGTATATGGTCTAACTTTGAATTTCTTAGTAATTCTATATGATTAATTTTTTGTATGTATCTATAAGATTATATGCATGTATGTATGTGTGTATACATACATACATGTGTGTGTGTGTGTGCATGCGCGCATGCAAGGCAAGAAAAAACGCATGTTTATCACACATACACACATATATATGTATACTTGATTGTTTCTATGCATGGGTACATATGGATGTATAGGTATATTGTTATGTGTGTGTATGTACACACACACACACACATGAATGTGTATATATAATCTATTTATGTATGTGAACATATATATTTACAAAAAAATAAATATATGTATATGTATGTAGGCATATATGTGTGTGTAGGCTGATGAGCCTTTCTTCTTTTAAATATAATAAGCTATTTAAGTACTTTACTTCAGGCTACTTTTTTGTGATACAAAGCTAGATTTTAGTTCCCATTGTTGTGTGAAACATTTTTGTTAATGTGATGGTTAAAAAGATTATGAATTAAATTGAGATATATTACGCAACAATTTTACATGCTAGACATAGAAGCGTTGATAGTGGTATAATACACTTGGTATATATATTGTTTGTCTCAAGTGATTGTCCCGGGTAGAACCCTAAAGACATAGAAGTGAGACTTGAAATCCTTATCAATTATTCTCTTTAACCATAGCGTAGATACTTCCTAACTAGCATATAATGTGGATGAGACTTGCTCTATTGATTGCTAGATGTAGTGCACAAGATCTCAAGGAGACAATTTACTCAGTCATCTCTTGACAAAGAGTTTAAGCTAGAGATTCAGTGTAGCTTCATGCAGGTAGTTATTTTTCACTCACTAGGGAAGCATGTCTTGGCTCTTAGGCAAAATAGCAGGGGAATGTACTCCTCACACTCTGCACCTTCTTTGATCTTAGCCGAAATAGCAGGGGACTCGAAAGGAGTTGAGGAGAAGGAAGCTTATACGAACCTTCTTTGCTCTCAACCGAAAAAACAGTAGGAGACTCGAAAGGAGTTTGGGAGAAGGAAGCTGCATCCTCTGTTGCCCACACACTCGGCCTAGGGGACCCGATCGAGACACACCCGCACCAGGTGAGGTGGTTGCTGGCGGGTGCAGAGCCATAGGTGGGTGCAGAGCCATAGGTGGCGCGGGAGGGTTAGTTACGGGCTGGAGTAGGAGGTGGGTGCAGAGCCATAGGTGGCGCGGGAGGGTTAGTTATGTGGGCATCAGAGAAATGCGCCTATCCCAATACAGTGGGCACGCAAGCGGGAGGGTTCGTTATGTGGGCATCAGAGAAATGCGCCTATCCCAATACAGTGGGCACGCAAGCTTACTGCTGAAAGAGACTATGAAGGGCTCACTGATTTATATCTTTAGATGTACACGCGACATGTAAGGATTCTTTGTTTTTAACCATCTTATTTGCAAGATCTGCCCATAGGAGCTTATTTCAGATGAATAATGAGCGGGTGGTTTTTGTGCAGATAGAACGGGCTTGCTTGATGGGGAGCTACCACTGGACGACGAGGGGGAGTAAGAAGGGGTAGATGAAGACGGCGAGCGAAGCCTTTGCTATGTGGGGAGGTCTCTCCTTGCTATGTGGGGAGGTCTCTCCTTGCTTCTTTAAGAAGCTCTTCCATCTCAGACATCTCTGCTCCGTTCTGTAATCCTCGATAAAAGCCGTGATCGAGAATCACGTTCATTAAATTGGTTTTTTTTTATAAATGAAATAAGCTATAGACTAGATTGAATTTTTTAACGATATAAGGTAAATATATAATATTCGATCAAGCCTCACATTAAATATTGTTTAGGTTTTACAAGCTCCGTCATTTAATGCTTGAAAAGCATTAATCAAGGTTAAAGTGGTTGATTGACGGATGTTTAGTTTAATCATTGAATGCATAAACAATTCCCTCATGTCTAGATCCACTATTAAAACTTCAATGCAGCCTTAATATTATTTAGAAGTCTGAACAAGGATAATAACATATTATTATTTAATAATCTGAGGTTTTTTGAATGCTGTCGACCTTCTATATATAAATATGTATTTGATCGTGCCCTGATTAAATAATATATTTGAGAGAGAGATGTCCTGGGTGAGTAGGAAGGTGATGAAGGAGTGGGGGAGCTTTCTGACGGCAAGCTACCTAAGAGATCGTGATTATCTTTAATCGCTTGCACACCGATTGTGTTCCACTTAACTCCATTTTTGGTGCTTTATTCAAAGAAAAGTGTTCATATACATAGGCTGCCGCGTTGAGAACCATGAGGCTCGAGATGGGCTTCAAATATAAGGGCTATCCCTACTCTTCCCCAAGGATGAGTGTGTTTTTATTCTTGCCCATTGAAGAAGGGTCACGCCATTAGTAAATATAAAAAATCTCCCTTTAACTAAGAAATCTCTAAGGTTTCCCTTCCCTACCTTTGAAAAGTTCCTTGAGGTTATGCCAAATCAAACAGTGAAGATTGGGCCGTCCCTATTAAAAGTTCTTACCAACACGATTGAGGTTCTGCCAAATCAAAGGGTGAACATTGGGCGGCGCATGCCTTGTAGAAAGTCTTGCTCAAAGGCTTTTTTGCCATTTCCGAGGAGCTGGGGTACACAAGGGCGGCTAGGAGGTAGCTTAATAACCTGTAGACAAGTACGATGACACCACCAGAGCGACATGGAAACTAAAGCAGCTGGTTTGTGGTATGAGATCCAGCCCTAGCTCTAATTATATGTTCATGCAGGTGAGTCCGGAGGTGGCGCCGATGCTCTAACTGGTCGTAGAAATCACATGTGCCGATCAGGGCGCGCACTTAAAACAACTCGAACTTTGGAAAACTTTACCTGGCGGCCGCGCGTGGTGGAGGGGTTGCGATTCCAGGGGATGGAGGACGCGGCGGCGGCGGCGGCGGTGGCGGTGGTGGTGGTGGTGCAGGGTCATTTGCAGTTCTCCCGATTGCCAAAGTACGTGGAGGATTCCATGAATTGGGCACAGCAGCACCACCTCCTCCGTGTCCACCACCACGACCTGGCATAGGCTCACCACCCTCCTCCAACCAAGATCATCAAGCTCATTGGGAGTTTTCCGCTTCACACACTATTATTTTATTATCAAAAGCTTTATATATACAAAATAATAATAATTTGTTTTTTAAGAGCCAGCATTGTTTATTTCATCACATTACTCCGTGAGTAAACACTACTAATAAATGACCCGTTCAGTTCCTCCCTTATTGTAAGGATTCATTTATCATAAATTTTAGTTATATGGGGGGTAAATTTGACAAATTGTCCTTATTTTGATCGGATGAAAAAAAAAATGTTTTTATCGAACCGAACGGAGGTGGCAAGAGAAGTATGAAAACTCTCTTTACTCACACGTGTCAGTCTATCTAACACGTGGGAGACTCAGGAGACCCTATCCGTTCTTATTGGTGTTTACGTGCTACTTTTCTTTTATTGATTTGAAAAGGAGGCGGCACTTTATTGCCCTAAAATCCACGTCACGCTTCCCCGCACGATAGAGACCGAAGACTCTTACCTTAATTCATGATTACATAACACTAACGTGTCAATCATAGAAAAGACCTCCTACCTACTGCCATATCTAGTCAAAACCGGATCGAAATTCAAAGTGGTCTATCGAAATAAAAATTTGAATTGATATAAAGTTTCATTTTAATGAGTGAGTGAAGCATCGCCTCAACATTTTAGATTATTATTTTTTAAATTTTATTTTTTGATAATGATTTTCAGTGTAGAAAAATCAACATTTGGAAGTGCATGATGCAGTTTACCACATGATGTACAAGGAAACAAAGCACCCAAGTTGAAACGCTTAAATGCAAATTTGAGTTACTGCATTTATACAAAGGTATTTGTACATGATTGATCCATCATCTTGATGAATGGAAACAAATAATTACAAAAAACCCTTGCCATGATGATAATTACAAAATGTGGTTTGGTACTTACAAAACGTCAGGCTAGTTGAGACAAAGCTTGTGTTAATTATGATTGGCAAAGGTTTGTGTATGAAGGCAGAATGGGTGACCCATTCTAACATGCTATGGAACAAGAAGAGATACAGCTCTCTCAGTATTAGGTATTATTTATGGGCAAATCTTGGCTTTCCATCAGCCCTATCTGCAACCATTTCTGCTCCGGTCCTAAATGTGTGAATACCCTTACAAAACACCACAGAACAAGATCTCCACATCTCTGCTGCTCATTCACCATCTCTTGAGCAGCCTTACACGTTTGTTGGGCCATCCCACTACATGTTGCCACTGCAAATCGCCCCTTCAGAGGCCAACTTCCATGATCTTATTAAGGGCTTTGCGTCTCCTTTTGATTTTCTTGTTGGGTGGTGAGGAGGCTAGTAAACTTCTGTCGCGATAGATATCTGAGAGTGATCTTGTCCGTGACTTGGGGCGTTTATCGAAATCAGAGCCCAAGCAACATTCATGATGATCACCAATGGTTGCCATCATGTCCATAATGTTGCCATGAAAGTTATCCTGCTCATCTTGTTGCTGTTGTGATGGTGGGTGTTTTTGTTGCCCTTGCATGTGTTTGAGCTTCCAAAAGTCGAGGACGTCGCTGGGGGAGCTGGAGACGGTTGGGGATGTGGTAGGATGTCCCTTGCATGTGCGGGAGACGGTTGGGGATGTGGTAGGATGTCCCTTGCATGTGCGGGACGATAGCACAGGCGGCGGCAATGGACCCTCACATGTGTTGAAGGAGCCCTCTGTGGCACATGGGGCCGTGGCTGCACTGCAATCGTCTATATCTTCTTGGGAGGAGAGGTGGCGGATCCGCCGCAGCTCCGCCAGCTGCTCCACTGCAACCTTCTCCTCTTCCGTACACTCAGAATCTTCTAGAGCCTCCGAATCCACATAATTATAATGATTATTGCGGTTATCATTATTATTATCATCCTCGAACCATGCGCCATCGCTGTGAACTCCATTAAAGAAAACTTGATTACGCCGCCTAATAAACCGACTTAGGAAGCACCGACATAATCAACGCGTTACAAAACCTTCCACAGAAAACCTTATATAACAGTGTCCTTTTAACTTCAAACACAACGTCTTAATAAGCCCATTATGACAAAACCATATGCTTTTGAGAAAACCCTAAGCAAACTTGCGGGAAACCCTAATATGCAAACTAGCTTAAATCATCGACCACAAAACCCTAAAGTGGAAGCACAAAAGGAAACACTTAAACTTTTTACTTAAGTCCAACACAATCCTTATGATTGCATGCTACAAAACCCTAATTAGCATGAAAGGCGGAATGAATACTAAATTTAAAGCTTAATTTGCAGGTCATGGAGAGCAATTTACATACCTGGACTTCAGAGACCAACAATCAGGTGAAGAAGGAAAACTCTGATCAGAAGCAATGGGTATAACCACCCTGAGACGCAACCCTGCATCGTCGTGAATCGTCTTCTCCATTGAAGTTTGATTATGATTATTACGGGACTGATGATTAAAGACTATAAGTAAGATTACGGTCTACACTTTGTAGGTCGGTTATGTGTCCCCTCCGGCGCGTGCACACGTGGTACCTTTTATCCACCCTTAGCCGTCGATCGATTCTCGATCACCGTTTTTTTTTCTCTTTATTTCTGAACCACGTACTTATCCCCATTCACGTACCACCACGTGGATCACTCGCAGCATCCATGACAAAATAATGATACATATAATAGTAGTTGCGTAATGCATTTTGTTGTGGGTCCTTATTTATTTACCAAAATCAAAGTTTTTTTCTTAAAAGAACGTCCTCAGGCTCTTTTTTAAGCTTTAAACAAAACAAAAAAACGTTTTTTAAATTTCTCTCTTTTCTTTCTCTTTCTTCTCCTCTCTTGTTCCTCCTTTAAAAAAGCTCATTGTTTTCTTTCCCATTTAAAACAAAACAAAATACCTTTAAAAAAATTACATATATCTCTCTCCGCCCTCCCTCTAGAACTCTCTTGCTCCCCTTTGACTCTGTCTCTCTCTAACTCTTTGTAACTCTCTCTCTACCTCACTCACTCATTCTCTCTCTAACTCTCTCTCTCTCTCTCTTTAACTCTCAATCACTCTTACTCTCTCTGGTTATCTCTATTTCTCTCAAACTGGCTAACTCTCTCTCTCTCTCTCTCTCTCTCTCTCTCTCTCTCTCTCTCTCTCTCTCTCTAATTCCTCTCTTGACCTTTCTCTAACTCTCTTTAACTCTTTGTAACTCTCTCTTTACCTTACTCACTCACTCACACTCTTACTCTCTCTCTACCTTACTCTCTCAATCTCCCTTACTGTCTCTATTTCTCTCAAACTGGCCAACTCTCTCTCTCTCTCTCTCTCTCTCTCTCTCTCTCTCAGAGGACCTTTATGACACTTGGAGAAGATATTCTAATTCTGAAGCACAAAACTTAGAGCATAGCATAGACTTGCAAAAATTAAATTCATAAACCTTAATAAACAAATTAAATAAACAAGAGAGCTAGAAAAGTGGGAAAAGTTCACCGTCAATACAGATTTGGTTGAATCTCCCCTGGAGGATGAGTGTGACCCATCGTACCACTCATCCATATTTATATGTATTAAAATCTTGCTTTTCAAATAGATAATTCCAAAAATAAAAGATAATTTCAAAAAGATAATTCCAAAAACAACAGCTCAAGTGCTCTCTCTCTCTCTCTCTCTCTCTCTCTCTCTCTCTCTCTCTCTCTCTCGCCCTCTCATTGTCTAAGCCTATAACTCCCAAATAAGGTATATATATATATATATATATATATATACAGTAGTAGTAGTATAGTATTGTATCTCTCTCTCTCTCTCTCTCTCTCTCTCTCTCTCTCTCTCTCTCTCTCTCTAACTCTCTTATATATATATACAGTAGTAGTAGTAGTATAGTAGTATAGTATTGTCTCTCTCTCTCTCTCTCTCTCTCTCTCTCTCTCTCTCTCTCTCTCTCTCTAACTCTCTTCAACTCTCTCTCTCTCTCTCTCTCTCCCTCTTTAACTCTCTTACTCTCTCTAACTCCCTCCATTTCTCTCTCTAACTTGCTATCTCTCTCTCTCTCTCTCTCTCTAACTCTTTATCTTTCTCTCCCAATCTCTCCAACTCTTTGTAAATCTCTCTCTACCTCACTCTCACTCACTCACTCTCTCTTACTCTTACTCTTTCTCTTTCACTCGTTACATGGATGTCCACCCCCTAACTTAAGCAAACGTATATGTCCCCCACCGTGTAACTCGATCGAGTTAGTAGTTGGGAGCCACCATGTGGCATCTCCCAAATAAGTTATTATAGAAGTAATGGCCCAAAATATAACTTTTTTATCTTTTGTTGGGGGCTTATTCAACCTAAATTTTATTGTGGCCATTAATTGATGCCCGCCTAAGGTTTTTCAAAGATCCTCAACCTTTTGCCCCTATTCCTCCTCTCCTCTACTCCTTGAACCCACTCTCACCATCCCACACACAACGAGACCACCAGCTACAGATCTCTGCTCTGTGCCCCACCCCCTAACTAGCAATGCTTGTCCTACTCCGTTACTGTGAGAGAGAGAGAGAGAGAGAGAGAGAGAGAGAGAGAGAGAGAGAGAGAGAGAGAGAGAGAGAGAGAGAGAGAAGCACATAGAGAAGACATGATGATGTCCTCAACCTTTTGCCCCTATTTCTCCCCTCCTCTACTCCTTGAATAACCCACACACAACGAGACCCACCAGCTAGAGCTCTCTGCTATTGTTGAAATATACAAGTGAATAGGGTGTGTGCAGGAACAACAAGCCCTTAGCAAGAGGCTGTAAAAGAGAATCTGTAAATGTGAGAGAACCTGTGAAAAGGTGAGAAGTATCTACTGGGAGAGAATAAAGGGTAGCATGAGGAGACTTAGGAGGTGTGGAGATATTCTGGAAAGAGGTGGAGAGAATCAAGCAAAAGAGGTGGAGCGAATCAAGGAGAAATCAGCAGTGGGATTAGATGCTTGGATGTAAACTCTATAAATTGAGGCATTGGCCTAATTGGAATTTGCTAGTTTTTGATTATCCATGCCTACATTAAGCTATCAATTAATTGCTCACATCTTAATTATCGTCTAATCTCTTTGTTAATGATGATGATTCTAGCATCCACCATAGCTCATCACATTGCTGCAAATTTAACAACTATGTGCCCCACCCCCTAGCAATGCTTGTCTTACTCCGTTTTACTGAGAGAGAGAGAGAGAGAGAGAGAGAGAGAGAGAGAGAGAGAGAGAGAGAGAGAAGCACACAGAGAAGACATGATGGTGTCCCACTCCATCTCTTGTAGTAGTAGTTTTGATGATGTAGGCCACAATTCTAATTTCTAGTATATCCGGCCAAGTTTTGATTTGCAAGCTTTGTGTGCTTAGCCACATTCTCCCATAAAGTTCCTTCACTTATCATTAGCATTCATTATTACACTTTTAGCCTAGGACATCTAACGGGGTAAGGTAACCATGGCTATTGTCATCTACTACTATTGTATACACCTCTCAAGATTTGCATAGTTGGATCGCGAAGGGTGTGATTTGTTATAATGCCTTGAGCATGACCTTTGGTAATAGCAGTGGATAATGTGAGGAAAAAAGACAAAAGGACCAGATGTACGAGAGATGAGAGCAAAACAACACACCATAAAATAGGTGAGTAAGTCTATATATAATGGTGAGTGAACATATGTACAAGAGCCCTTTGATGTGAGGTGACTTCGAGTAGAAAGACCATTGCACAAGCAGAGATGATGTCAGAGCTGAAACAGGGTCGATGATGAAGGCTCATATCAATGTGAGGCAAAGGCACTCCGTGAGGTGGTCGGTGTGTCAAAGGCTCGCAATGCAGAGGCACTTCGAGGTGGTAGTGGTGGCAAGGGAAGGGATGAGGTGATGCAGGCTCTCGTGGATAAGGGTGCTGCCGCTACCTGAGGTGGTAGATGAAGAGTAGAGAGGGCTATCATCTTGAGTGGTGTAGTGGTGCAAGCTCTGGTGACAAGGGTGCAGGCTCTAGTGATGACAAGGTGGCTGCGTACCTGATGGTGGGTGGTGAAGAGCAGAGAGGGATGATGTCCCGAGTGGTGTCGATAAGGAGAGAGTGGGTTGTCATCCCCGATGATGGTGTGATGTAGCAGAGAGAGGGTTGTTGTCCTCCCAAAGTGTAGCAAGATGTAAAACACTGATATGCTCTACTGTACCAGAGAGGGCTGTTGTCCCATGAGCAGATATGAAACGATGGAATGCTCTATGTAGCAAATAGGGTTGTTGTCCCATCATGAACTGATACGAAATGCTGAAGTATTGGATGTAGCGCAGAGGGCAATTGTCCCAAGGTGTGGCCTGTAGAGCAGAGAGTGGACTTTGTCCCAACAAGGTGTGGCTAGTAGTAAATGCTGATATGCTAAGGGTGACAAGCGATGATGATAAAGCAAGCATGGTGTATGCGTTGGCAACAGTAGCAGCAGAAAGCATATGGTACCTGATATGGTCAAGAAGTGGTACAATGGTGAAGTGATGAGGCAAAGCTATATAGTTAGTCTGTGGGACTGCTGGTCGGCCAGCCTAAGGCTGTCGGCTAGCAGCAAAGACACAAAAATCCCAAATATAACCACTAAAGCAGCCCAATAAAATCCCCTTTTTAGGGTTGGGAAAATTGTTGTTTTCACACACCCCCTCTCAAGCCAAAAAGAGGATGATGAGAGAAGATGAGAGAAGAAGATGGATGCCAGGGTCCCACACTGACACACTGGCAGAAGGAATGTATCCCTCTCTAGAAACAAAATTTGATAAAGTGAGAGGGAGATTGTGATGGCAAAGGTGGTGAAGATGAGGTGATGTACATGGGTTGATCGTCTCCCAAAGTAAGATCTTGAATGGGGCTCTCCTCTGAGTAAGAAGTCCCATCCCCTGTGTGGTCTAGATCAGAGTTTGGAGAATCAACTTTTGGTGAGAGAAACTGGTCCTCCGGGAGTGCGGGTAGATGATCCATGCTGTGTGCTCTCGAGGTCTTCAATCACTTTTCTCACGATAGCTCTAATACCATGTGAAGGAAAAAGGACGAAAGGACCAGGTGTATGAGAGATCAAAGCAAAACAACACAGCATGAAATAGGTGAGTGAGTCTATATATAATGGTGGAGTGAACATATGTACAAGAGCTCTTCGATGTGAGGTGACTCTGAGTAGAAAGACCAGTGTAGAAGCAAAGATGATGTTGGAGCTAAAGCAAGGTCGATGACGAAGGCTCGTGTCGATGCGAGGCAAAGGCACTCTATGAGGTGGTCAGTGTTGAAGGCTCGCACATCGATGGATGTAGAGGCCCTCTGAGGTGGTAGTGGCAGCGGAAGGGATGAGGTGATGCAGGCTCTGGTGACAAGGGTGCTACGGTACCTGAGGTGGTAGATGAAGAGCAGAGAGAACTGCCATCCTCAGTGGTGTAGTGGTGCAAGCTCTAGTGACAAGGGTGCTACAAGACCTGAAGGGTGTAGGCTCTGGTGACAAGGGTGTTGCATACTTGGAGGGTGCAGGCTCTGGTGACAAGGGTTTTGCATACCTGAAAGGTGGTGAAGAGTAGAGAGGGATGCCCCGAGTGGTGTCGATGGTGAAGATAAGCAGAGAGTGGGTTGTCGTTCCCGATGGTGTGATGTAGTAGAGAGAGGGTTGCCATCCCAAAGTGTAGCAAGATGTAAAATGTTGATATGCTCTACTGTAGAGCAGAGAGGGCTGCTGTCCCATGAGCAGATATGAAACGATGGAGTGCTCTATGTAGCAAAGAGGGTTGCTATCCCATGAACTGATATGAAACACTAAAGTACTGGAAGTAGCAGAGAAGGGCTATTGTCCCAAGGTGTGGCATGTAGTAGAGAGTGGGCTGATGTCCCAAGGTGTGGCTAGTAGTAAACACTGATGTGTTGAGGCTAACAAGCGATGATGATAAAGCAAGTATGGTGTATGCGCTAGCAACAACCGTAGTAGCAGATGGTACTTGATATGGTCAAGAAGTTGTACAATGGTGAAGTGATGAGGCAAAGCTATATATAGTCTATGTGGCCAGCCAGCCTAAAGGTTGTTGGCCAGCCAACAAACACAAAAATCCCAAACAAAATCAATAAATCCCAATACAATCCCCTTTTAAAATGTTGTTTTCACACAGATAACCTATGTAGATCATTGTTGGCTGGCATATCGAGAATAACATCTATGTTGGGGTTAAGACAGCTTTTGGTTCTGGAATAAGATGCTCTAGCTATGGTGGGCTAGACGTATTTATGGGTAGATCATCTGGCAACTCCTTGGGGTCTAGGGTGTTAGTGGGAAAATTTAAAAAAAATGGAAGGAAGAGGACGAAGGATGGTCAAATTCCCTTGGGTTTTCTGTACTGTCCTTATTTTAATTTTCTTTATTTTCTAGAGTTAAAGAAATGAGATGCCTCTGGACGAGGTAGGTATGTTCTTCCTATGATCTTTCTTCAGTGCCTTCATTCGGCTTTGGTGGTTGTGGTTTTTTAGAGATGAATAAATTATGCACGGCATGTACATCCTCTTCTTCCAAAAATGTAAGGTATTCTATATGCTCTTGGTCAAAATCATATACTAATGTAGATGTTAAAGAGGTTAAGGTGCCATAATAATGTCATATAGCACCTAAGAATACCATAAGGATTATATATGGTGCTATTGTGCATTAAGATGTGGTGGTGGGTGTCCCAATATTCATACCATCCCTCTTGTTGTTGCATCCATTCCAAACTTCTTTTTATTTTTGGGAGGGGAGTTTAGACAGATAGCCTGTGGATCCTTTAATTCTATATCCCCATGAAATATTCCCATTATTATGGGGGGCTCAGTGTATCTTATAGTATTTTGTTTGATTAAGGCTAAATCTCCCCAGGTTAGTTGTGTTAGCATCACCTTGCTAACATGGGGAAACACACACATGCTCCTACATACATAGCCATAGAGTACACGTACACATGAGCCCCAAAGTAGGAGACATGGATCAACAACAACAAGAAAAAAAAACAAGATAAACATACAAGCATAACAACAAGATAAAAGACACAAGCATAACAACATAACATCATAGTGTATTCCATATCCATGTATCACATATTGTGTGTACAAGAATCATGTGTAAGAGTCATGTCCATACAATAGTCATGTCATGTCATATCATATCATGTCATACCATGTCCAATTTGCATACAAGAGGGGCTTTATATAGCCATCCAACCATGGGATACCCATGTGACTCTTAAGCTACCCATGTGACAAACGGGCTCCCATAACCTCCACAAGATCCTAACTCCCCACTAGCCCTCTTGTAACCACTTCTTGATATGACATCTTGTAATAACCAAATCCCACAACTCATTAGCCTAATCTAATGCTGCTAATGCTAGGGGGTGTTCACACCCAATCTAATGCCAAAAATGCTAGGGGGTGTACACACCCGTCAAACAAGCTCCTCACTAACGTTAAGGTTAAATTGGTAGAGAAAGAGGGTTAGTGAAGAAAAGAAGAGATTAAAGGTTTGGATAGGGACCGAAGGAGTTACCAGAAGATCTGCCAATGGTGCTTCCCTCTCCCTTAACCTTTCAAATAGATCATTGTTCACCATCATAGGAGTCATGGGTTCTGGTGCTCAAACATTTTGGCAAATTCAGATCAGTTAAGACCCATTTTCTTCCAAGGCTTGTGTATTTTTCTCTTCTCTCTTTTTCTTGGAGTCTCTTAATTACTACTTTGTGTTTACTAATTTGCTTTTTTCATTTGTGAGGGTGTCGACTATGTCTTGTACCTTGGAGAGGTCGGTCTTGGCATTAGCGATTTACTTGTTGAGATGTGCTGCTATAGCTTGGCTACAGCTTGGTGGCTTTTGATCACTCATAACCTCTTTCTCCCTGAACTAAATCTTGCACCCTCACCTTTTTGGTTTGCAATGCCTAGTTTAGCTCCACATGCGTCTGCATATAACTTTTTGGCATGGGTTTTTTCCTCCTCCACGACTTGCAATTGCTTTTTGTGGGCTGCACTCTATTAGATCAATTTGCTACTCTACACCTTGCAATCTGTTTTGAGCATCTTTCTATGCCTCTAACTGATCTAGCCAATTGATGAATTCTTGAGTTGGCATTATTAGTTACTTTAGCCAATTATATTGGTGGCGTGCATCTGTCCTCATTCATTTTCCTTTTATCCTTTAAAGCGATGTTTTATCTTCCAATTCATTGGTGAGTATGTTCATAGTGTTACACAGTTTGCCATAATGATCTTAGAAGTTATGTAACCTGCTTTGTAATGTAGCTTGCTCCTCCTCATGAGCCTTCCCTTGGGCACTTAATTGTTCTTGTTGCTGTTGAGAGTTTCCTGCAGTTTACTTATCTCGGCACCAATCAACAAATATGGATTCCTCTCCATTACTATTTACGGCCAACAAAGTGGTGAGATCTATTATCATTGCTTCTTGAACTAAATCCTTTGTGCTCTCATTTGCTAAGTAGCTTTATGAGCTAAATTCTCCAATCCTTGTGTTAGATTTTTTAGTACATATGTTTTCTCCACATACCTAATTTCATGGAACTGGTGAATGAGTGGTAGCAGGCATGGTTCCTTATCAAACTCCTCAGTGTTCTCTAAGTGTGACTGCTTAGGTAGGAGTTCTTCTACCTGAGTCATGGCCATCTCTACCCTTTCGTGTTTATCAGAGGTTCTCTTTAATCTTGGAGGGCTAGGAATTTCCCTTAACACGTCAGTCTCTCCCCTAGTTTCTCATTAGATACTGGCGATGAATAAGTTCTCATATCTGCACTCTTCAATTGTAATTTTGTTAAGGATGTCGATGCAATAATGAGGCTTCTTGGGTTAATATGGTAGCATGTGGGGTTTCAGGGGTGGATAATAACTATGATATCATTGTGTCTAAGGCTTTGGTGGTCTTGATAAGCATGTGATTCATTCTCTGTTTGGTGGTCTTGACAGACATGTGCTTCATTCTCTATTTGGCCTCTTACCCCTCTTTGTTTCTTTGCTCTTTCTAAAGTTCATACTGGAGTTCTTCTTTGGTGTCAGCAAGAACTGTTGCACATACATTCATCTCTCTTGACTCAAAATTTTAGTATTAGTGTGTGAAGGTCAAGGGGCCCTAAGTGGTTCATCAAGAACATTGAAGTCTCTGTGAAGCATGGCTACTCAGTCATCGTTTTCAGCCTTGTGTGTGCAGCCTATACAATTTATGCAAGTCCATGCGATTGTATCTATTAGTGGACTTTACCTGCATGATCCCTATATACTTTATGCAAGTCCATGCGAGTATATCAATCAATGGACTTTACCTACATGATCATAGTTTATAACCCAGCATGCCTTTTCTAACTTGGTGTCCTTAATTCCCCAGTCTCGTGGACCATTCAAATCTGTCTCAAAAATGGCCTCCCCAATATGATATCATATTTCATGAAACAATGATGTTGGTGATGAGGGCTCACATAGTGTCTACGTTCCTCCTCCTTAACACCAAAGTAAGAGCTAGATCTGGCAGTATTTTGTAATAATATGATGGATCTAGAGTTAGGCATGGCTTCACATCAATCCTTGTAGATAAAGAGCTGCCATCATTCCCTCAACTCCAAATTAGGCCTCTATAAATGTAATGCATGCATGTACCATGAGATTAAGCACTCTATCGGCCATTTATGAGCCTTAGGTGCTCAGTCATAGGTATTTGGTCAGCCATAGTTTAAGTGTGTGGAAAAACTTATGGCCTTATATATAAGTCACTTTCTCTCATAATTCAATAGACTCTCTTATTGTGTGATAGAGTCTTGCTCTTGTGCTAATCTTCTCTCTAATCTTGTTCTCTAATGCATGCTAGTGTCTTGTATAAGTGATGTGAAGCTAGAGGAGAGATGAGGACCCATACACATGTGATGACATTATGACAACGCTCTCACGGCCAGCAAGACAATGACGAAAATTGCTATCCAAGGAAGTGCGGAGCTTGTAACTCTAATCTCGACCGTTGGAAAGATCCCTACGCGAAAATTGTAGCTTGCCAAGGTAAGATAATCTGTTTGTGAGAATGTGTTTCTAGGAGGGGCTGAGGCGGGCAATAATACCAATCATGCATATGGATGTGAAATCCTCTTTTTTTAATAATTGACAAGGAGGAGGTATATATGGCACACCCACCAAGATCTATGATCCTCAATTTTTTTTAAAAAAATTTAAAAAGAGGCCTTCACTAGTGGATTGATAGCTCCTTTAGAAGTATTGGTCTTTCAAAAAGCCCATCGGATGAAAATTTGTATATTTTCATTGACCAAGGCCTGTAAATGATCATCATCCTTTATGTGGAGAACCTCATCTTGATGGAAAAACATGAAAATAATATTTCATAGATAAAGAGATTGACAATTTGAAATTATAGACCGTAGGGTCATGCATTTTGTTCATAGATTAAATTATGGAAAGAGCCAAAGTGAATTTTAATATTTCAGCAAAATCATGTTGGGAATGTTCTAAAGACATTATTTTGCATGGCTAATTGGAAGTCGATTGGAATTCCCATGAAAGTTAATGTACAGATGTCTCTAGAAATATGCTTCTCTATTGGTGGATATGAAAAAATACATGAGACTTATGGGAAATCTCATCTTCTTATGTAACATCTCAAATGTGTAGTTAATGTGTTGATATCAACTGTGTAATTAATATGTTGTGATGAGTTTCTTAAATAATGCCATCTAAATGCAAGGATACGAGTGTTGAAAAACATCATAGGTATGAGTAAAACATCACCTACAATTTGGGTGAAAGCTTGACTAGATTTTGTGAATTAGATTAAGCAAGGGATTGTGATAATAGGAGATTAATGGCAAGTTCTCTTAGATCTAGGGTTGTGTCATGGATCAATAAAAAGACACCCACATTTGCTCTTTTCTTAGAAAATCTTAGTATAAAGTTTATTACAAAGTAGCTTTCTTTACTTCATGTGAAGTGGTCTAGTTGAGGAGGATTTTGGGAGACTCATGGGAGCATCACTGGAATTAAAATTGGGAGACATGGGTGCAATTGAAGAAGATATGGGAGACATGGGAGAAACCAATGGAATTTTAGTACAACAACAATAATTGCATTGTTATTCATTCACTAAGATTCAATATCAATTTGTGTGAGTGTTGCTCATGGATACCTTCACCAAGGCTCTTGCATTGTTATTCATTCACTAAGATTCAATATCAATTTGTGTGAGTGTTGCTCATGGATACCTTCACCAAGGCTCTTGGAAAGTATCTTCTAGAGTGACATCTTCATTGACTTGGCATTAGGATATAAAGATAGTTCACCTATGGTTCAACAATGAGGGTTTTTCTCCACCCTTATCATCTTAAATTCATGGGTATAGGGGGTAGACATGTGTTATAAGCCCCCCTTTATGAGGCAAAGACACTTTGTGTCTAAGAAGCACACAAATAGGAGATAACTTAGATACGTTTGGCATGACACCAAATTGGCTACATACAAGTGCAAGATTATATCACATATCTAATCACACTAAGGGTAGAGACAGATCTTCCGCCCAAGGTGTGAAGGCAATGGACCAAGATAAGGGGGTCATTGTGTATAGTGACCATTCATTCTTTTATGATACATGGTCCTCAGATTGGGAAGCTAAAAAAGGTGCCTAAACAATCTTTAATGGGTCTAGAAGCTACACTATAATTGTAGATCTCCTATTTACTCTATTATTACCCTAATCAGGTGTTGTGATTGATTACTCTAATTAAGTTTTGTGATTGATTGGGTCCAATTGGTCCCAACATACTTGGTTAGTATATATATATATAGCATGCTTCTTCTTCCTCTGAAGCAAAGGTCAGGTGTTTTTATCGCTTTCTTTTTTTAAAGTTCCTCTCTACTACTATAGATTACAAACCCTAAACATAATTTATCTAGATATCTCTATTTATGTTTATTACTAATCTATTAAGATTACAAATAAAGCATAATTATAATAAGGATTATAATAAACCTTAATATTATTAAAATTTTGTTCAATCAAGTTTAGTCTCTTACCTTGTTCATACATGTGTCATTGGTGACTCCACAAGGAGTTGCAAAAAAGAAACTTCCTTGTGTGATTGCACTAGCCTCATTTCAGTAACTCTCCTTGTTGTCACACTAAAGAGCTCCTTCGCTAATAGGTTGAGAAGAGAGAGCTTGAGTTGCCTTTATGAAAGTAAGCAAGGAGCATCCTCTCCTGGCCCCTAAACTACTCAAGGGGGTTTATGTTCCAACCTCATTCTCTACCCATAGCGATCCCTTTAGCTTATAATTATGAGTGAAAGAAAGGAGTTCAACAAACCACCTCAACAATCTTTTGCTAATAAATTTAAAAAGTTGGCTCCTTTTCGTAAGTTTGATAGGTACACCAATGATACCAAAGGTGTTGTTTCCAACAAGAAGAAGAAGAAGGGTGATGACACAACAAAGAAAGAAGATTCTCTACCTAGGAATATGATATGCTATAACTGGCAATAAAAAGGTCATATTGCCAAGCTGTGGGCCCTCGGCTAGTTATAGGATGAGAGGTGTAGCCAATCACCCCGAAACTTGTTGCCAATGTGCAGCAAGACCATCTTGGCTAGTCCGCTCTCCCACTGGCGTTTGACAATCGTCGAAGGTTCGAAACAAGAAAAAGGTCATATTGCACCTAATTGCTCAGAGAAGAAGAAGCAGCCAACTCCATAATCCAACTTCTCTCCCAAGTAAGAGGGTAATTCCGAACATGAAAATATTCCTGGTGATCCAAGGATGCCTAAGCCTAATGAAAATAAAGTCTCATCTCATATGCTTCTAAAAATGAAAGGATAAATTAAGGACAAGTAACCTCAGGTAAAATTAGCTCCTAAATTTTACGGACCTTGCAACATTATAGAACCAGAACATCTTGTGCCTAAGTCTATCATTGACCCGTGAGACCATCACTACATGCACAGACAACACTTATGTCAAGTATCTTTTGACATTCAAGAATCATCCTATTGAAGAAGATGCTAAATGGATGCCAGAAAAGTTCTTTCGTTCTTACCAAAATCTCATCCACTCATACCATCCACGCAATTAAGGTCAATTGCAAACCTGAGCAAAAGGGAATGTTAGTCATAATCTCTATGGGGATGTCTATTATTTCAAATATTTTGGGGATATCTTCTTTTGGATGTAACTTTTATTTATATCATTTTTCAAGGTTAATGTGTGTAATCAGCTATGTGCACTGGTATGATACAGTATCATTTTTCAAGATTAATGTGTTTAATCAGATGTGTGCACTCGTATGATATAGGTGTTTAATCAGGGTTGTGTGGCCACTAACTAATATTATTTTGGATGTAAGCGATGATTGAGCAGTGGATTATGTATTAATCATGGGTGGAACATGTGTTGGACCACTATGAGATATTTTGGAAGATATGTGAACAGCTATGATGGTTTCATATTCTGGTATTAGTATTTTTTTAAGGCTAAGGCCTCAAACCTTTGTACATACCAATCAGTAATTTATACTTTTGGTAGCCTAAGACTTTATATTTGTAACTTGCTATATTTTTAATAAGAGCTTTCACGCTCAAAAAACTCAAAAGCACTTATGCTTTGTTTTCGAAGTTATCTTTTTGAAAAGAAAGATTTTAATGCATATAAATATGGATGAGTGGTACAAAGGGCCTCACTCATCCACCAGGGAAGATTCAACCTAATCTTATCGATGGTGATCTCTTTCTATTTTCTAGATCTCTTATTTATTTAATTTTATTTATTAAGGTTTATGCCTTTATTTTGTGCCATCTTTATTTTGCTCTAATTTCTATGATTAAGAATTAGAATTCTTCTCTAAGTTTCATAAAGGTCTTCACAATAAATGTTAGTCATAATCTCTATGGGAACACCCATTATTTCATCGTGAGAATATTTCAGAGATATTTTATTTTGGATGCACCTTTTATTTATATTATTTTTTAGGATTATGTTTAATCAGCTGTGTGCACTGGTATGATATAGTATCATTTTTTAGGATTAATGTGTTTAATCAACTATGTGCCCTAGTATGATATAGTCGATATTAATATGTTTAATCGGCTATGTGCAGCACTGACTAATATTATTTTGGATGTAGGCAATGATTGAGTGGCGGATTATGTGTTAATCGGGATGGAAAATGTTGGACCACTATGAGATATTTTGGAAGACATGTGAAGACCTATTATGGTTTCATATTTTGGCATTAGTAATTTTGTAAGGCTAAGGCCTCAAACCTTTTAACATACAAATGACTATCTTATAATTTTGGTAGGCCCAAGACTTTATATTTGTAGCTTTGCTATATTGTTATAAGAGATTTTATGCTCAAAAAACTCAAAAGCACTTATGCTTTGTTTTTGAAGTTATCATTTTGAAAAGCAAGCTTTTAATACATATAAATATGGATGAGTGGTATGAAGGACCACACTCATCCACCAGGGGATATTTAACCCAATCTTATGTCGATGGTGCTCTCTTTCTATTTTCTAGCTCTCTTTTTTATTTAATTTTATTTGTTAAAGTTTATGCTTTCAATTTGTGCCATCTTTGTTTTGCTCTAGTTTTTGTGATTGAGAATTAGAATTCTTCTCCAAGTGTCTTAAAGGTCCTCATAGTGAGATAATACATGCATGATAGAATAGTTTACATTAGTTCCACTACCATCATAATGTTATCTCCTCCCACAAGTTAAAGGGAGGAATACCAATCCTAATGATTGTCTTTAATCATCCTACGTTGCTACATTGGCTATTTTTTTACACACCTTTTCAATGGTCATAAATAGCTTGATCTCCATAGCATCGTTGGATTTTTCTTTGGTTTTTAGATAGACATTTTCTTTTCTTTTTTTCTTTTTATTTAAAGTTTAGGATCCTTACACTTCTTCTTATTAGTATTAGCCAAAAAGGCCTAGTCATAAGTGTTGAGACTCTTTAACCACTTTCTTTAACCACTTGTGACTATTAGCCTAGTCACAAGTGTTGGGACTCTTCAACCACTTGTTCTTATCTCAAAAATAAAGTTCTAAAGGTGAGAGAAGTCTATCTAATGCTAGTCTTCATTAGAAAAAAATTGAACTCAAAAAGGGCCCTTATGAAGAAGAGCCATGTCATCACTTTTCTAGAAAAAATGGAGCTATGGTGAACCTTATGTATATTACATTAAAACCCCCATATGACATACCGTTAGAAGGCCCTTGAAAGTAGATTCTAAATCTACCAAATTTGATAAATTTCGAGTTGATGCTCAAGTTATGCCTTTCCCACTAAAAGATAGATCTACCACCTCCTACAAATTTGGAGTTGATATGCTCAAGTCATGCCTTCCCCATTTAAAGGTAGATTCCAATGATTGTGACATGATCTACCACCTTTGACAAATTTGGAGTTGATAGGCTCAAGTTATGCCTTCTCTGCTAAAAGGTAGATAACAATGATTGGAAACTCCTTGAAAAGTACTTTCTAAATCTTACACCTCTGACAAATTTGAAGTTGATATACTCAAGATTTAATGCCTTCCCCACTAAAAGATAGATTCCAATGATTGTAGCATGGTCACAATCATTGGAATCTACCTTTTAGTGGGGAAGGCATAACTTGAGTATATCAACTACAAATTTACTAGAGGAGGTAGATTTAGATCTACTTTTCAAGGCTTTCCAATCATGTCACAATCATTCGAATCTACCTTTTAGTGGGAAAGCCATAACTTGAGCATTTCAACTCCAAATTTGTCAAAGGTGGTAGATTTAGAATCTACTTTTCAAGGGCTTTCCAACGATATGTCACATGTGGGGGTTTTGACGTAAGATATATAAGGTTCACCCATGGCCCCCTTTTTTCTAAAAAAGTGATAACATGGTTCTTCTTAGAGAGCCCTTTTTTAGTCCAAATTTTCTTGATGTGTAATTGTGACAAAACGATCATACTTGAATATAATTCTTCTTTGAAAAATGATGAGCTACGTCTAGAAAATGAACACTCATATGAGTTGTAGCCATTTGATCTTCTAGATGTCTTACTTTGGCAAGGAATTCCTCCATCTTCTTACCTGCATCATATAGCTTCTTCTATTGAAGATTATTCTCAAAATCCCCAAAATCTTTTGTAAATTCGTGGTCTCATACTAAATCTATAGCATGAAACTAGAATGTATAGAAAGAAATGTAATATTGTTGCATTCTTATATTTGTATACACACACACACACATTATATATTAAGTATAATTATGGGGTAGCATGATAACCATGTGCCAAATCTACCATCTAGCCTCCTAGGCCACTATCACGTATGGACAGAAGTGCACCTTAGCTACTCAATCATGATAACAAGAGTCGTATATACATGAGCTATGCGTTTCTTGGGCTTTATAATAATACGACAATGAAGCATTAACATCCAATAGTTGAATCCATGAAGGATGGGGAAAAGCACTATATTTGATATCTCCCTCCCCATCCCTCTCTCTCTCTCTCTCTCTCTCTCTCTCTCTCTCTCTCTCTCTCTCTCTCTACACACACACACATGCCTCTTTCTCTATACACAAACACAAACACGCACACACACACACATCCCTCTCTCTCTATACACACACACACATGCCAGTGAGAGGCTTTTAAGCTCAGTTTTAAAAGGTTTAAACTAATGCGCTTCTTTTTATATCCTTGCCAAATCAACAATGATGTACGATGCACCATTTTTGGATGTGAACATTATTCTACTAGAGTGGAGTCAGATATAGAGAATATAATTAATTGATCTCACACCTCATCCCTCTATGAAGCCCTCTATTCTACAATATACCATCTTAGCAAAGTTTGTATCATACTCAATGCACGTAGATGGTTCATGTCGATACGTTACATACATTCAAATGGATCCCTCACATGGGAGAGATATCAGAGAGCGAAAAAAGAGTACCCTAGTTGGCCATGTCGCTCTCAAGAGAGCTTGCACCCTTAGCAAAGGAGCACATATCACCCATTAATAAATTGTAAAGTTTTTTGGCATGTGCTAGAGTAGAAGTCGCTTAATCGATCATTTAGTTGGCATTGTAGCATGATTTAAGGAAACCTTAAGGTAGTGTAATGATAGATTGTATACACAATGTATACACTATGATGGAGAGGTTTGATTTATACATGAGATGACAAAAAATAGTTGGAGCCTCTTGAGGAAACCTTTTAATGATTATCCGTATTACTAGCAATAGTGTGCACATAAACATGTGCGTAAGGCATGTCCACATAAAAGTGGTGCAATGTTTGTATTTATAGAGCATAAGTAAATTTCATTGCTATAAGGGAAATGTGACAAACATTGTAGCTATGAGATGTTTGTGCATAGTTAGAAATTTTAATACTTGCTTGTTGATTAAAATCAGCTTTTTGGATGACAAGACTAGCTCTTTTTATTTAAAAAATGACCTTGAGCCACTACTGAGTAACATTGATCATGACCGTTACCAGTAACTATGCAATTAGCCCACAACATAGTACCATTGATCATGACCATTACCATTAACTATCTGCATTAGCCATTAGCATTGACTATTACCATTGGTCATCAACCATTACCATTGATATTACCAAAAGGACAAGTTCGCTTCTAGATTTTACAATTTTTTGATTGAAAGCACACCAACTTTTCACTACACTTTTCTTCTTTTTCAAAGACCAATAAGTGGCTTAGGAGTGACAAACAATAGCGAAGGAGCAGTGTCTTGGAATGTGTATAGAGTAAACCATAAATTGATCATAATCATGAGCATTGACCATTATTATTGATCATTACCATTGATCTTTAACATTACTAGAAACGAAGGATTGTTTTAAGATTTCAATTTTCAAAGGCAATGCACACCAACACTCCACCTTGCTTCAATCACCAAAGAGTAGTATTTTTTATTTTGGAGTAAAGCATAAAAATCAAACTAAAGTGACATTCAACATACTAACATGCAGTAAACATTGATCAATCCTAAAAATGTGTAGCCTTGTCCAATATCAAGAAACCCATCCATTGTAAATTTGATATGCTCTATAGTTATGTGGATGAATTTCAAATTCACCAATGCCCTATGCTTCATCTTAGTAACTTAGAATAAGAAGAGTATCTATTTTTATTTATGAATGACAACATCTTGAATATCAATCTGTTTACATCATTGCTGATTCAAAAGGTTTAGGACATACAAATAGCCTTTTGTACAACATTCTATCAAAATAAAGGAGTTTTTGGGGTTACCCCGTCACCCTAATTTATCTAAGCAAGAGAATTTTGTGGTGAGAACCAAGACTATGATATGAGCCTCTTCCAAAGCCTCAACTCTCAAGATTGATTCATGTCCTACAAACTTTGAGAACTAGATTCATGTCTTTGAGACCATGGACAACTTGGAACAAGGTTTACAAAACTTGACGGACCAAAAATTACTTCCCTCAACAAGCTTTATTAGTGCATCATCACTTTTGAAAGGAACCATTGACTTTGACTAGGAGTAGCTAGTGATTCATCTATACTGGTTCCTCTATGAAAAAATCACCTTCTAAATCGCCCATGGTCACCCCAACAAGGAGAAAACCACATAGTAATCCTAAGAAGTATCTTCTCCCAATGTAGACAAATCTTCATAGATTCACTACAATTAGGCTCTAGAATCACACGAGACCTACGCTAGACAATGGGAAGCTGACCTAAACAAGATTGCCCTTCCGACCAAGGCAATGGCCAATACAGGTGACAAAGAGCCCGCGACTAAGCAAGCCAAGATCTGTCAAACGGCCGGTGCAAGCTTTGTTGAGGTTTTCAAAAATATTACTGAAACCATTATTTGCAGCTATAAAGCACAATCGACCTAGAATTGAGTTCTTGTTGAAGACAATTTATAATGTTCGAGCCGAAGGTGTCCTTTCATCAACTCATTGTGCTTTTCCTAGTGTAGATTCCAAATCAAGCACGCTGATGATGAGTTCTTTTCTATCCACTTATTTGAGAGAGATGATTCTTCATGAAATAGAAAAACCAAATGGATTTTTGTATAGAAGTCTGACAAGGCACCTACTAACATGCATCACATCAAAATGCTAAAAAGAGTATATCTAGCAAGGGAGAGTCAATTGAACATGCATCACCTCAAAATGCTTAAAAAAGTATATCTAGCAAGGGAGTCAATTCACCGCAGGCACTCTTGCAGGACCAATTACCACCACACAAGCAGCACTTGCATAGGACTGGAAGCCCTTGCGCGCAGTTGTGGTTGTCCCATGAAATTTAAATTTCTCGACTGGAGGATTCTACCAGAGATGTCATGAAGGCTCAAATATATTGCTAGGAGGTAACACGGTAGCAACCACAGGAGTTTCATGATCCCTGCAGCCTTCATTGCTTTTGAAGTCCAATTGATGTGTGTCATGATATAGGTGGCAATTGCCGGCCCTGTAAGTACTGCATAGGCATATGCTGGCATATGCAAGTTCTTGGCCCCGAGCACAAGGTTTTATTTTAATGGTGTACATCAACCTTTAAAAGGTGTCAACAAGACCCTATAAAAAAGGACCACTGCACTACCTGCTCCTGCTTCGACTAATCATATCAGCCCTTGCTCGCAGTTGTTGTGGGTGTCCTCCCATGAAATTTAAATTTCTCAACTGGAGCATTCTATCAGAGATGTCATGGAGCGGCTCAAATATATCGCTAGGAGGTAACACAGTAGCAACCACAGGAGTTTCATGATCCTGCAGCCTTCATTGCTTTTGAAGTCCAATTGATGTGTGTCATGATATAGGTGGCAATTGCCGGCCCTATAAGTCCTGCATAGGCATATGCAAGTTCTTGCCCCGAGCACACAGTTTATTTTAATGGTGTACATCAACCTTTAAAAGGTGTCAACAAGACCCTTTAAAAAAAGGGCATTGCACTACCTGCTCCTGCTTCGACTAATCGTATCACACAAGGCAAATACAAGTTCTTCATCAAATAAGGACAAAGAAGAGCAGACTGTTTTAAAAAAGCCTTGCATCAAAAACTTCAGCAGAATCGATTTAGCCCACTAATGTGCACTTACATTTTGCTACTCAAGAGGCTACACTGCAAAACACTCATAACAATGCAACCAAATTAATTCCAACTCGACCTATATAGTAGCGTCAGAGGACTCCCATTTGACTGTGACGCAATTTTGACATGGCATGTTTGGTATCAGCATCTTGATTCAGAAACTCGCAGAAAATATAACATGGGATGTGAGGCAAAGTTGGTGCTTGAAAGGGAGTTTAAAAATCTCTCATGAGATGTCAAACCTAAGACCTCACCTTGCACAGCTAAGTTACAAAGGCTATGGCTAATTCCAGTGTACAACAATGTTCTTCTAGGAGAGCTGGACCCATGAGGGCATATAGAGAAACGAGGCAAAGAGGGAGTATCATACCACGCATCTGCATTACTTAAGTAAGGTCCCTAATAAAGGTGCCTACGGTCTCGACCTATGATCTAATTAGCTTATTTCTAGGCCTAATCTTCGGCAGCCACATGTGCATCATCTTCTGCGCCTGTGTCCTCCTTAACCTCCTTTCCTGCATCATCTTCTGCGCCAGTATCATCCTCACCCTCACCCTCACCCTCATCTTCATCTACAATCTTGCTTATTTCTTCTTGTATGAGTATTTTAACATGAGCTTTGTTCTGAGAGAGATCAACATCAAATTTAGCCCCTGCAAATAACACCCCATTTGAACGACTTTAGAGAAGTGCCAGTAGACACTACAAACTTCAAGGCAAATATCCCAGCAAGGTCAAAACCTCTTGGCATACCTAGTTGTTTTACCACATCTGTAAAAGTCACCTGCATAAGACATCCAAAGACAAAAGCATAGTCAATCAGAAAAGGTTTGCAGTATTATCTCTGCTACCAATCTTGTTAAAAAAGTCCACAAATTATTACCATGTTGAAATCTGCATCCCGTAGCAAATCACATATTGCTGCACGCAACTCTTCATCTGAAGGAGTAGGGGCAGGCTTGCTCTCCTCTGCACATGGTCAATGTAGCACCAGTATGACATAAACATGGCTTAAGAATATACACATGTATCAACATCTATCAACAAGCATGTATCAACAATAGGATGGCTCAAAGTACTCCCAGCAACCTCGACACAAGCCAATGAGTACCGACTGCAAATAGGTGTTTCAGAAAAACCAACTCACAAAGGTTCATTTATTAACACTCGTGTATTAACGAGTGTTAACATGCATTATCAGGCATTATCTGTATTAATAAGTGCTAGAATGATGTATTTACATATATTTACATGCATTGACAAGCATTAAAATGTAATAACAAGCACTAACAGGTATGAACACGCATGAATATGTATTAACACGTGTATGAACAAGCATGTAGCAACTAAGTACTCCTGGCATCCTGACGATTATTTTGGAAAAAACAACTCACAAAAGGTTCATCTTCTGAAGGGTACAGAACAAGTTCCCCACCCCACCCCAGCCCCCCTCCCTCCCTGGCCCCCAGTGGGACAGGCAAGATTCCACACCATCCATCCCAACCAATGGCCGAGATTGGGCCCTGCTGACGCCGGGGGGGGGGGGGGGGGGGGGGGGGGGGGTTACGCATCAACTTCAGCTTCTGTATACCAAACATCCCAAAAAAAAAACAGCACTAAAAAGAATGTTTTGGTAGCAAACTTCAAACCTTTGGTATCGGGTTGACTAGCTCCCCTCACTTTCTTCTGTGTTTCCTTTTTGGGTACCTCCTCCTCTTGCTCCTCTTTCTTCTTCTTTCTAGAGAACACTTTAGAAGAATCGTTATCTGTTTTCTTTCTTTCTTTTCTCGAGCTCTCTACCGGAGCCTTAACCTCTTCTGGTGCTTGCTTTTTAGAGACTTTGCTTAAAGGCTTAGATTTTACATTCTTGGTTTCTGTCTCATCTTCCAAGTCTTGTTCTTTTGGCTCATAAACAGACTGTTTTTTGGTAGACTTCCGCATACCTTTCTTTGGGCTTGCAGATTTCACATCGTGATCAAATTCTTTGCTTTTAGATTTAGAGGAACTCTTTCTCTTTGCATGTTTTTCTTTAGGCTCTTCTTCCTCTTGCTCAGGCTCCTCCTCCTCCTCCTCCTCCTCTGGCTCCTCTTCAGGCTCAACCTGTTTTTTGGCAGACTTTTTGACACGCTTTTTTGGGCTTTTAGATTTTGTATCATGACTTTTGGAAGTCCTTTTTTTCTTCATAGGCACCTCCTCAGGCTCCTCTTCAACTTCCTCCTCATTATCATCATCTTCATCTTCCTGATCAGGTTGTTTTTTTGAGTACTTAGCCTCGTGTTTCTGTCTCTGAGAAAGAAACAAAGACCCACAAGTAAGATAAAGCAACACATTATCAGAGTCTGGGGCATCAACACGCGGCTACAAACCTTGCGTGGTGTTTGCCCAGAAACTGTCTTCCTCATTCCTTTGGTAGGTGTTCTCCTGCGCTTCTTTTCTTTGGATTTCTGATTAAGAACACATGCCACAATGGTTATAGAAAGACACCCTTTAAAGCACCTTCACATAGGCACATACACACACACACACCCACACCCTGTACCAGCGAACATACATGCATACATACACAAAACATAAATGCACGCATCCATCTCTTAATCCATAAATGCATCCATTCATCCATCCATGCATGAATGCATCCCCGCGTAGATGCATCCATCCATCCATGCATTCCTTGATGTGTGCTTGCACACATACACACACACTCACACACAAAGACAGATCAGACCTGCTCCTCTTCTTGAACAAGTTTCTCAGTTGTCTTGTGAGGAGAAACCAAAAACTCCAACAATTTCAATACCACGTCCTCCTGTGACATTAGAAACAATTTTGAAACTGATATTAGTATCATAAGCTACACAAAAATATGCATGCTACAAAGCTCCTTTGCAGAAAGGTAACAGCTGTCTCACCTTCTTGGTTGCAGTTTTTGAGATACTCAAGTCCAACAGATCACTCACTTGCCAAAGGCTTTCTTTCACACACTTCTCAAGTTTCTCTTTCATTTTCACCTTCTCTTTCTCCTAAAAAGTTGAAAAGAAACCGTAAAACCTCAGGCACCAAATCCTTGTTAAAAACAATTACCTTGGCTAGAATATTTTTTTTCGATAATGCAAAAGCTTGACTCTACCCCTCCTCCTACCCTCTCTTCCAATAGAGAACTCAGCACAATGATATATCTGAAGCTTCAGCATTTTCTAGAGGCATCCCAACTGATATAGGCTTGCAAAGTATCAGCATATCCGCCAATGAGGTGATAGCTCAAGTAGTGAAGGTGTTTGCCTAGGACCAAGAGGTCCTGGGTTGAAAACCCCCTTGTTGCTTCCTCGGCGGCATCGCCTACGGGTGGATAAATAAGCGCCTACAGGCAGCTGTCTATGGACAGTGAAATTTGGTAACTATGGGAGGATCTTGGTCCAAAGGCCAGTTGGAAAAAAAAAAAGTATCTGGATATCCTTGTACTTATTGTAGGAACATAATAAGAGATTAAAGACACATCATAATGCACATTCAACCCATAGCCTTTACGAGTACTTGTACACACTCCTAGGCAATGAGTACAATATTTCCCTTCAGAGGAGTATACACTCATTTATTAAAGCATGTATGTATGTATGTATCTCTATGTGTGCATGTGTACATTTATTATACAAACATAGATACATATATGTGTGTACACACAAACATCATTTATATATACATACAAATGCATAAATATAAAATGAGTTTGCATGTAAGTGAGGCCAAACGTGCATTTGTGAGTGGGTTAGTGGGCTGTACAAGTTTTAACTCCCCAAGTGGCGGGCGCTTGCGCCTGTATGCCGTCTGACGGGTGACGAGGTTGTGGCTGCATGTTTGGTATGGCCAGTCTATGGCACCAAGGGGTGGTAGAAACGTCGAGCGAATGGGGAGATTGGGAAGTCGACTGCATAGGAGAGATGAAGCGGCTTCGAGATAAAGATGGTGGTGACTGCGCGAGGAAAAAAAACGTGCCGGACTGGATGAACGCCAGATTATGTGATCAGGCTCAGACGCGGGAGACGAAGGTATGTTTGAAGGTCAACCCGGAGCTGGTGAGGAATCAGATAGGGCTCTTCTCCATGTGTAGTGTCATTGTTTTCTGCCCTGGAGAGACCGCCTGCTAAGGTAGAGATAGGTAGATGGCTTCAGGCAACTCCAAGAGTATGATCTCACGGATGTAAAATCTCCCTTGAGTGTGATCTGTCTCTCTCGATTGTTTAGCAGTGACCCCAATCAGTGAGTCTCTCGTGTAGACAGGTAACTTCAGACAAAGGAGTGACATGGCAGCTGCAGGAATGTGAGCTCACCATGAAGGACTCATGCGGCCTGTGGTTTGGAATTTGAGTCATCGTAAGAGGGCGAGCTGGGCGATTGGCTGCACACTGTTGCATATAGGAGGTTGAGCTAGAAAGCATGGGCTGAAAAGATGTACTAATGTCAAAGCTCAATCCTAGGCGAGAAGATGAGATGGAGGTAAACAAGATTGTGACCACTGACAGAAAGAGAACTAGCCCGCCTTGATTGAGCTTGTCACCAACCGTGATTGTCTCCAAGAATTTCTTATGTGAATATTTAATACAATGCTTTGAAGATGGGGAATTTTCTTGACATCTTATTTTTACATGATTTATATCATGATTTCCTACTGCTTGCTGCATGGGAAATGAATTTAGTACACAGTTGACCGTCCCTCTATGGCATCGCCTCCTCTGAGCTTTCTCAGGTGGTGGTTGTATGTCCCTTTGTTGTATTGGCCTATTTTCATATGCACAGCCACCACTTCTTTCTCTATAGCTTAGTCCCCTTTGCTTTCTCTTCAGCTTACTGGTGTTTGCTGGGCCAAGTTTTTGGCATGGAAACCTGTTCATGACTGAAGGGACACTATTAGCTTCTCTATGGAGAGGATGCCAACGCTAAGAAGCACTACCTATGTGAGTCGTCGCTTGCAATGCACTAAGAGGACTGGCGGGCCACTGGCATAGGGCTAGTGTAATAGACCCGGACACGATTATTAATGCAATGAAAGACTTAAAACAAAGGCATACTATTTATGTACTTAAAATCAGAATGGGCGGACTCCCCCTTGGAGTTTATGTCATATTACCAAGGAGTATTTATCTGTTACAAGCTTTGAGGGTACTTCTTGTGTCTAGCACCAGGTTATCCAGACTACAAACTACAATGTACCAAAAGATGTCCACATATCATAGGTCTCAGGTAGACCAAGAATCCATAAAGTATGGATGCCTGAAAACCTCCCGAGTCGCAGCGGGTCTTCAGTTCATTGTTTGTCCTTGCTTTTCCATGCTTTTCCTTGTTTTTCCATTCTTTCCACACTTTTCCAAGGCTATATGGATGCTGCATGGACTGTGCATATGTTGTATGGATTGTCGGGTGCTGTATGAACATGTAGGAGCATCGTACAGAACTATACAGACATGTCTGGACATCAGGACAACAAATACGGACACATGCAGAAGCCCAATTGGATTGTTGTATAAGCGAAAACGGGCTGATAACAGCCTAAAATAGGTGAAAACAGCACAAATCTACCAAAATCATCACCAATCTGTTGTAGAGAGTATCGGCAAGGCTGTCAACAATGGAGATGGCGAGAGTGAAGTCGATGATGAAGATCTACGCACAAGAACAACACTTGTGGCCTATAAATACTCAAGGGTTTTCTTTTCATGGGGAAGTACACTTCTGCTTTTATTTTATTAATAACTCACTTTCCCCCTTGATCTACACACAAGAAATACTCAAGGGTTTTCTTTTCATGAGGAAGTAGACTTCTACTTTTATTTTATTAATAACTCACTTTCCCCCTTTTATTACACAGTAAAAGACTTGTAATCATGAAAATAATAAAAGGGGATACCACACTTATTAATAATGATGTGAGCACATACTAATGTAATCTTTTTAGCAAGTTTCTCACACATCTTACCTTCCAATCAATCCAACCTCCAAGGTCCTATCATGATGTCTACGTAATCCAAAGCCTGAGTCCTGTTCTTGGGTGCCCACAAAGACATCCAAGGTGCCCAGAACCCATATCTAGATAGCCTCCCATTCCCTAAGCGTGTCCAAAAATCCATAAAACCTCATAAATCAGTAAAATACTATTAAAAGCTGATAAATTCCCTTAAATTCCAGAAATGGTGAACAGCTAAAAGGCTAGGCTGGTTATAAGCGATGCCATAGCACCAAGTAAAGCATGCATAGGACTGTGCTGTAGAGGAGTGAATTTCTTCATCTCATGCTAAAGTTTCATGCAAAGGAGAGGCGAAGGCGGCACATGCCCGCAGTTGTTAAGAGGCATGGAGGTGAGAAAACCACTCAACAATCCCCATCAATGGCCTTGGAGAGGCATGGCTTTTGGGGAAGTGATGAGAAACGGCTGCTAAGAGCTTGTAAACTGATTTGAAGGAAAAAAAACCTATAGTAATGATATCAAACTATCCAACAATGCAAATTAACCGACACGTGTCAGCTCTTCTTCAAAGTTTGATTCTTTCATATTTTGTTTTTTTTTTGGGTGTTGTGTATGTGTGCCCAAACCCCTATATGTATGTGTGCGCGCACATTTAGCCAAATCTAGTAGCTAGTACAATCAATTCGGCTACATGTATCTCATCACAAATTAAAACAAACTGCATACCTCATTAGCACCCCAAACAAAACCTGAAAACTGGAGTATGTTGGTCTTCACATGATGTTGCTACAACAACAACAAAAGTTGTGAATGTCAATACCAAGTAATGGGATGCAACATCGTCTTACCCAAAATAGAATTTTAAAAAAGAAAAGGTGACTTTCATTAACATCGGAAAATAAAAAGAGAAAAATGTCATGAACATGAAGATGTGCAAGCCTTACACCCCATGGTAGAGTTGAAAACTTTTCTTTCAGAAATTGCCAAAAGACTAACTAAACCTTGAATTTCATGCCAAGAAATAAAAGAAAGAGAAAGACCAACAAAATCCCTTGACCCACCCGAGGCCTCTAAACACAGAGCAAATAAAACACTAAGAGAATCTGTGCTGAATGAAAATCTAATTTATCACTTTAACCCTCGCTCCCATGAAAAATGTCTACACTCTATTAGCATACCATACAAGAATGATGTGCCACACAGTGCACACACCCCCTCTATTGGAGGCAACAATTAAATGTGTTGTCATCTACTTGTACAAGCAAGAATTGCTTGCCAACGGAAAAACTACATTAGGTAATATGAAGGGCAGCTTAAGCAGCGAATCATATGTTAGTAAACATGCTTCAGCAACAAGCACATTTTATATGAAAGGTCTTCTTGTGTATGGAGACAATGTTAACCTTCTTGTAAGGTCTTACGGATGGCTACTACCCTCGAGACGAAGGGGTTCAACAACAAGGCAGCACATAGGTAAAGACAAGGGTGGCAAACCCAAGGACAAGGCTAGTGAGGGCATAGTTACGAGAAATGAGGAAACAGAAACGAAGACACAGATAGAAACGAAAACAGAACTTTTGAGGATGGGGAAAACAAAAACACCATGTCATCCTAGTCACTAAGTTGAAAGGCCACATGTATAATGTAGACATGGCTAAAGAAGTTAAATCTAGAGTCTATAGTGTACACTTCTAATTTTATGATCTGAAACTTCATAGTTTAAAACTTTACAGTTGCATGAGAAATCAAACCATTTAGAACTTGCCATAATCACAAAATAAGCTAAAACCATCACTCAATCATCAATGAGTCAAGCCTCAAGACCAACTCATTACAAAAAAGTGTAAAATCAAATGCCAAAAGAAAGCTACTCTCTAGAGTCTAGACTCTAGACCGACTCTTCAAGAATAGCCTCATCCTCCTGAAGCTCATCCTCATGCTCCTCTAGTGGAACTTCTTCCATGCCATCTTCATGTGTTTGCCCATCGCCGTCTACCTCCTCAACTACATCACCAATGATAGAGCCCGTGTCTGCCTCCGATGTATGAAAGCCAATGTACTTATCATGCATGTACTCATGCTTCATCTTTGTTAGCAAACGCAAGTTTGCATTAACAAAGACGAGGTCATCTGCTTTCTTGCTCCCAAGGCAATTCGATTCCTCTTCTTTGAGTGTATGTAACCAGAGGTACTCCATAAACGCTCCAACGCTGATGAGGAGCACACTTGCCCCAGAATACGAATGGCCAGGTGTTGACGCTCTAGCGTTTCTACACTATAGTCTTCCCACCAATTGGCAACACCAACATGAAACCTACAATATGAAAATTTAAAAAACCACATTTAGACTTCAAATAAAGGTTCATTAAATTTCAGCTTTCAACCTATCATGTTGTACGTCACTAGACGATAGCATGCCTTGATTAGGAGTCATGGCCTACTCATCTTGGGTAGCTTTGCTATGCTACCATCACACAAGATGAGTTTTGGCCTTCTGTAGAGCATCTAATAAAGTTATGTTGGATGATTATTAGCGTTTTGAAGCATGTGGATGGAGATGTGCCTTACATTGGGAAGATTTATGAGGCCACCATGGCTTGGATGGGTGAGAACTTCCGTTTGATAGAGATTGATGCAAATAGAAGACAAGAGTTGGAGGATCTTGCAGTGAGTAGATGGAACCAATATGATCTCCACTACATACAGCTGCCTATGTGCTTGATCCATAGTTTCAACACAAGGGGAGACAGTAAGCAAGCAGACGGTGAGGTGGTACGTGGTTGGAATGCCACTTTGCAAAGGTTGGTTGGTACTCCAAAGGAGAGACGCAAGGTGAAGGATCAGCTTGCAAAAACTGCTCTTGTGCTATGTGAGATATGGAGTGATATTGTTGAGTACGTGGGTCCACAAAATGTGATTCAATTTGTTTCAGATGATGAGAGTACCAACAAGGCAACATGGGGTCTTATTGGAGCAAAGGTACCTGCACATTACATCCATGCATGGCACATTGTCTCAATAACTTGCTCAAAGACATTGGAAAGTTGGATTGGGTAAAGGCCACCATTGACACAGGCAAAGAGGTTGTTTCTTTCAGAACCCTCCACCATTACTCTCTTGCATTACATCGCAGGTTTGCAAAGAAAAGAGTTATTGAAGTACTCTGATACCCGCTTTGCATACAATTTCATGATGCTTGGCCGTCTCTTTCACATGAAACCAGCCCAAAAGCCCTTGTTGCGGTAGTTTTGTCTCATCCCAGCTTCTGTAGACTTTATGTAGAGTGGATTCCCTCTACATGCTGCAAGAACGCCTGCCATTGAATGGTTGCGTATATCACACCACCCATCAGCCATTAAAGAGTCCCCATACGTGCTCCATTGCACAATGGCTTCATTGATGGATGCTCTCTCATTCTCAAGCACTCACCCCCTCAAGGCATCATAAGAGGGTGGAGTGTATGCACCACCAAATGCTGCAATTTCAACCACCGTCTCCTTGAAGAATGGAGAACAGGCAACATTAAAAGAGATCCCAGAAGAGTAGAAAAAGCGTGCTACAGCAGCATCAACCTGTGTCTTTCTTTGTGGATGCCATGCTATGTGAAGAGTGGAGTGCCTAGCCTAGCCTTTCCTTTGGGAGGAGCATGTGTAGGCATATCAAATGAGCTTCCACTCCCAAGAGATGATGCAGCATGAAAAGAAGTGGGTGGGTGGATAGTCAGATGTAGCACTTACAGGAGTGCCATAACAAGCTGAATGTTGAGTTGGAGCACCTAGTGTATGCTCCTTGCGTTGAGTATTTGGTGGAGGGGAAAGAAGTGAAGCTTCCCATTCCATTCTTAGTGCATCTGCTCGAGCAAATCTTCTCGCATTTACCCATGCAAAACCCCGGCAAGGCAAGCAAATGGGCTTCAAACCACTTTGGACAGCCACCTCTTTCTAGACCACTGTCAGAATGCATTGCGAAAATATGAGAACTCCTATAGAGAACAAAACGCAGAAAAGAGAGAGAAGCTGTATAAACTCTGCTCTATACACAAGATCCGGTACTAAATAGGAGGTGCTGGTCGGCTAGCAATAAAACAGCCGACAATAGCCCTGGTGTCCACGACTGGGAAAAACAGCCAGTCGGGCAATAAAATCAAGTCGGCCATGATAGAATCATCAGGTCGGCCAGAACAGCCAACACACAACAGCCCCACAACCAAAATAAAATAAGAAAAAAACGAAAAGATGGGGAAAAATGAGAAAATACTCTAGGCGTGCACACCCACACCAAAGGCCCTCTGTGAGCACTATGGTACAGACAGGAGATGACTGCTAACACTCCCTCTCAGCTCCTGGATGTGGGCTGGAGTACTACCGGAGCATAGCCTGAGGTAGAGACTTCGTGAAGAGGTCCGCTGCCACAAACGCATTAGAAGAGAACTCTCCCCCTTTGTCAGCCCAAAGAGTCTTTATCTGCAATCCAGACTTTTTCTCCACCATAACATGCCACTCCTTGAATCGAGCAAAAGCTTGGTCCTTTTGGGAAAGGAAATAAACCCATGTAAATCTGCTACAATCATCAACAAGCGACATAAAGTATAAAGAACCTCCCAAGGATAGAGTCTGCATAGGTCCACACAAGTCAGGGTGAACCGACTCCAAAGGTTTCGAAGCCCGCCTAGTAGCATGCTTCGAAAAAGATTAGTTGTGCTGCTTACCACAAATGCAAGAACTATGTCCCTACCTGCTACCAAAATCTGGCAAGCCATCCACCAACAGGTCCCGAAAAGCTCGCAACGCATCCACATTCAAGTGGTCAAAACGGAAGTGCCACAAATCACTGATCTGAGTGCTTGTCAGAGAAGAGAGTGCTGAGAGTTTGTAGATACCATTCTCCACTCCACCTTCCCATACAACCTAGCCTATTTCTTTGTCCCATAGAGCAATAGAATGCTCCTCAAACTCCACCCGGAAGCCAGTCTTGCAAACCTCATGCACTGACAGTAAATGAAAACCAAGAGCTGGGACGTAAAGAACACGAGAGGAATGCTTCCCCCCCTTGCCATCGGGTATAATCTCCATCCTGTCCTCACTGTGAATCGGTATAGTGGAATTGTTGCCAGTGAAAATGCGACCTAACTGCTGTTTAAGAACCTATAATAACTCTCGGGAAGGAGTCATGTGCCTAGAAACACCACTATCGAGAATCCACTTCCGAGTATCCCTAGCGGTGAAACCATCTGCCTCCCTGCTCGAAGAAGATGAAGCATCTCTGTCCATAATCTCCATGTGCACAAAAGCTGTAGTCTTGTCCGCTAAAGCTGAAGAATCAGCACTCTTCTCGTACTCCGCTTAGAACATTTCCTCCAATAGTGGCCTTTCTCGCCACAATTGTTACAGGTCCGCTCGGCCTTCAAATTATCACGTTCTGAATCGGGCTTCTTCTCAGAAGACTTCTCTGATGAAGATTTTCCTTTGCCTTTATTGTTATTGTTATTACGGCCTTTCGACCCTTGGCCAATCAAGACCTCAGAACCTCCACAATGTGGAGGGTTCGTAAAACACTCTTCCTAGTCCAAGACCATAGACACAAGCTCCTCCCATGTGATGGTGCAAAGCTTACCACTGGTGATCAAAGAGGAGTAGAAAGCTTAGTACTGAGAGGTCAGATGAGACAGCAAAGGGATGGCCATGTCCTTTGAAGATATCTCCTTCCCAGCCTAAAGATCCTCCTGCTAAAGAGCTTGCAACTTGTTGATGTGCTCCCGCATCGTCGAAGACTTTGCAGGATTCATCACCCACATCTGTACTTTCAAGGAGATCCGCTTCATGGGTGATACCTTATTATACAAAGAAGCCAAATACTGCCAAATTCCTCTGGTCAGCGTCATTGATACCCAAGCAATCTCCAATCACCACCACAAATCAACAAACCCTCAAGCTCCCACTGTCTCCACCCTTCAAGCCACCTAGGGCTCTGATACCATGTTGGAATGCACAGCGGAAATATGAGACAACTGCTGTAGAGAACAAAATGCAGGAGAGAGAGAGAGAGAGAGAGAGAGAGAGAGGCTGTATAAGCTCTGCTCTATACGCAAGATCCGGTACTAAATAGGAGGTGGGGACAAGGGTGGTATTTATACCACCCCCAGGTGTTGGTCGGCCAGCAATAAAACAGCCGACAGCAACCCTGATGTCCACGATTGGGAAAAACAGCTAGTCGGCCATCAAGTCAACCAGAACAATAGAAGTCAGCCAACAGACAACAACCCCACGACCAAAATAAAATAGAAAAAATACAAAAAGATGGGAAAATTTGAGAAAATACTCTGGGCGACTACACCCACAACAAAGGCCCTCTGTGAGCACTATGGTACAGACAGGAGATGACTGCTAACAACCACAACGTCAACAAAGAAATCTTTTTGCCCCACCTCTCTTGGAGTCATATTTATTAACAATATCTCCACCTGCTGCCACCAATAGTCACTCTAGGTGAATTTCTTTTCATTCTCTCTCAAGATGTGGCTACCTAGATGCCATGAGTGACAAAAAAAGAAATGCACACAAGAATGGGGATGGAAAAGAAAAGGGACAAACACAAAAAAAGAAAAGAGGAGAATGTGCAGAGGCTATGGAAAGAAAAGGGGAGGATTTGCAATGCAAAGGTAGTGGAATAAAAAAGGAAAGAAGAGCTGAAAAAAAAGAACTGATTTGGGGCTTTTTCCTTCGCTACAGAAAGAGCATCGATTTGGGGGTTTACTCTCATAGTTTGATGCGTTGATAACACGCCGCTTTGGACTTTTTTTTTCTCCTCACTAAAGTGGCTGTTTTTTGTACAGGCCACACATTTCGAAAGTGATTGCGCCGGGGTTTTTTGCTTCTGTACAAGCCACACCTTACGAAATCGATTGGCCGTCTTGGGGCACCTACCCTTTTTGGGTATTTTTAATGTTTGGGGCCACGTGTCAGCAAGACATGTGAAACGGCCATTTCTCAACGTGAGAAATGTTTCTCACGGGTGAGAAACACCAGAAACAACGTTTCTGACTGCTTGAAATGTTTTAGCACCGAGAACGCATTTCCAGCACGCCCCGTGGCTGAAACGCCGTTTCACCCCACACGAAGAGGCGTTTTTAGCATTTCCCATAACCATGAGTGAGGAAGCCTTAGTGTCTCCCCTAACCCCTAAAAGAGTGTCATGCAATGATAGCTGTTGGGCATTGCTTTCATTGTGACTCCATAGAGTATAAAGGACCTTTTGATAATACAAAGAAGCAGAATGATAAGGGCAAGGACAAGCACAGGGAGAAGGCAAGTTTGTATGCCTCAGCAGTGACAACAACCCCCCCTTCCCCCTTTTTCTCTCTTTTCACTCTCACTAGCTCCACCGTTGCTCTTCAGTCGACCTAGCCTACCAAAATCTCAGTAATCCTATTGCTCAAGAATTGCTCACCACAAGAAGGCAAGTTTGTCTACCTCAAGAGACGACAACACCAGCAGCATCTACCCCCTACCCCCCCTCTCTCTTTCCACTCACTAGTTCCATCGTTGCTCTTCGGTCAACCTAGTCTGAGAGAATCTCGATAATCCTATTGCTCAATAGTTGTGCACCAACCCTAAACATGACACAAGGCTCCACACAATACTTGAAATCCGTGCCCAAGCAATGCCTATTTCTTTTAGAAAAAATAAGTGGACCTATTAAACAAAATCCGAGTCTAACCAACATGAGGCGTGAGGCCACAAAAAATGTGAGACATGAGACATGAGTCCACAAAAAGCATGAAACGTGAGACAGGAGTACACCAAGCGTGAGATGTGAGGCACGAGACATGAGTCTAGCTCAACAAACCAACGTGAGCCATTTCATAAAAATCAGTGAGACGTGAGCCATGAGCTAAAGGACATCATCCAAGACTGCATGGTTGAGAAATTGACGCTACCTAAGGCAGTTGAAATCACCAGATCAAAGAATGATTGTAATATTACAATCATTGATCGATCGAGTAAGCAGAGCCACCTAGTTGAAAGCAAATGCTCACGAAATGGCCAAGCTTTTCATCTACGAGGTTTTCCGGTACATGCTTTTGTGAAAAGAATTCTCTCAGAGAGAGGTCCCAAGTTCATTGAACGGGCCAAATTGAGAGCATGAACAAGACAATGATCAATAGGCTTCAAAGTTTTGTAAGGAGCACTAGACACTTTGGGAGGAATTTTTGCCATTGGTGGAGCCTGCCATCAATGACACTCTGCAGGCGTTGACAAAGACTCCCTTTTAGGTATATGGTCGTCGATTTGTGAATTCAATGACCCGAGCTCTCGAGACATCCACTAGCAATTAAGGTGTAGATCATGTCGTTCCAAACCTGGACTAGATTTTTTTTCCCAGAAAAAGATCCTTCTATTAGTTACCAAAAAAACAGCCAAAATGGCTAAGTCCCAGGCAACCTTGTGGAGTATCATCGACCAAAGACAAGTTTCCACTCTGCTATCTTCTCTGTTATGTTACATGTACGTGCACATTAGGCACAACTAATATGTGAGGTGACAATGCAAGCTGACGTTGCTTGTAGACATGGCCCATTAATGCAGCATGCTAACTAGACACGCAACAAGCTAGGTATCAATGCATCAATTACAAGTTAGGTTTATAACACAACCTAAGAGAATTTGGGCACTACATCCCTAACAGCTAATAATCACCATCAGTGACACAAGGTCTCCGCAGTATATACTATAGCTGGCCTCCTAGTGTGATTGCAAACATACTAGCACTTGCAGCGCACACAAGATTCTCACCACCAAGACCACAAAAACCTAATGCCAACCCATAAAATGAGCAATGACTTCTATTGATTGTACTAACCCTTCCTAGGGCCCTTAAGATCTGGGGTAGCCTTGGGCTACAAGTCAAGATGTGGTTACCCTCCCACAAGGGTGTACAAGGATTATACATAATCAGGATGTTCCTCTCCCTCAAGGGTCTTTACCATGGCTAACCCTTTATTACTATGGTTATGCCTTGAGACCATACACAACATCAGTGCTTGCATCACAAGTAAGTGAGGTGTCAAAGGCCAACTTGCCTTTTGATCCTCAGCAAGTAGCACTTACTTACATCATTGATCCCCCGAAAATGAAGTGTCATGCTGACTAAGCATGAGACATGGCAAGCTGATGTTCCATGTTGACACGAAATGCTGATGTGGCAGGACAAGTCATTGTGAGATAAGTTTGTATCAAACCAAGGGTGATTGCGCATATCCACCAACATAACTTAGGGGCAAACCATATCTCACCTGCCCATCCTTCAAGAGCGGAGGATCTGTCTGTAAAGACCCTTAGATAATACCGCACAAATTGAAAGAAAATATATCTACCTTTTAACATCTTGAAAAAGGTTAAGGTTCTACCACATGCTTGTAGTTATAATGCAGCAACTTACAAAAACTGTTACAAGTTTATTACCTTTACACGCTTGCCATAAATCAGCTTGTGCAGGAGCTGCACTGGCTCATCATTCCCTTTACGCTTTGAAAGTTTGAAGACAACTGCAAACTCTCACAAGTTCAGCTGTTGCATTTACTTCAAGTAAACTTCACATATATATGAGTAGAGTGCTTTCCAACATGACAGAAAACATCAAAAAACTGAAACTTTAACATAATTTTTCCATATGCCATGCCAAGATAAAAGACTGTAATAATCAACATACACTGACAAGAGTTAAAATGATTTCCAACTTAGCCAGGCACGTACAACATCAAAGTCTAGACTATTTACAAAGCTAATGCAAACAACTCCACCATACCAAGCATAGACTACCTACTATGACACCCCTGTTCACATCATCAAGACTTGCAAGTACAGTTTTTTTAGTATGCGAAGTTGCCCACTCTACCAACTGAAGCCAAGTCACACCACTAATACAGTGTAAAGCATCAGTTACTGTGTGATGGATCATGAAAGTTCAGAGCAGAACCTCGACATTAATTGACTACGCTTGTGCTTTTTTGAGTGACCGGGAGGTTTGAGTGCTTTCTTTAAGGACTGCGATCCCGTGTTTAGCTACCAGTAAAAAAAAGGCAGTCAATACTGCAAGGGCTGGGTACACGCTATTGGCATGAGTGTATATTTTTGTTCCCTTACTAATCGCCCACATGAGTGTTTTCTCTCACTTGAAAGTTGGGCAATCTCTTAAGTATACTGATTGGAGGAAGGTATGTCACTACCCCCGACTTATGATATGTGGTACGTGTCTGCCTTGGATATGACTATGAATCATATTGGTGCCCATATGGAGTCCAAGCCTGAAGGGCATGACAAGATGATTTGGACGTGTATGGATCTCTAGGTGGTGCCCATGAGGAGTCCAATGACATGGTTTGACAACTCATTGAGAGTGGTGATTCTTTGAGAGTCGTATGATTTATGGGCGACACCCATATGGATATTGGCCCATACACGTGGTGTATGGTGAAGACTACAAGATTTATGGTGTACAAGATGATGGGCCTGGGGATTTTCCGAAACATTAATTGCATGTGTACACACTACATTAAAACAAGGCCGGACAAGTTATAAGTTGTTCACACAAGTTGGACCAGATTTTTAAAATGTGTGGACGGTTAAGGGTTGGGCGCTCGTAATTGGCTGATTATGATTGTGAGGCCACCTAACAACTTGGTTTTGCATGAGGAGCTCTTTTGGGCATGCGGAGGGACAGACATATCATCGCTATTCTTGAAGGAGAACTGTTTTGGATTGGGCACTTACAAGCTGCAAACTACTTTCATGCTCATTTTTGTCACGTGCATCACGCATGTGAGTGCCACATGGATCGCTTCCTACCTGCAGCCACCTTCTTCTAGGCAAGGTGCATGGCATAATATGGCCTGTTTGGGGCTGTTTTGGAAACCCAATAGGTGCCCAAGACGTGCACCAATAGTTGGGACACAAGTTGGGCACAATATGAACACAACACATGACCTCAAACCAACAAGCATCATGACACACTATAAAAGGACACTTTAGAGTTCATTTTGGATATCTCACATCTCAATCTTGCACACAAACATGGTAGATACAACGACATCGCTGCTTATGTCACACACACAAATATCTAGATATTATTTGATACTCCTCTAAGAGGTGGTTCACGCACAAACAACACTTGAACATTGCCACTCTCTAGAAGGTGGTTCACACACACACACAAGCAATACCTTGATCCCAACAAGCCCTCCCTCAAAGGATTGCCTCATGTTGTGTCAGGGATAAATCTAGACTCATGGTTGCTCATGCCATTTTTCCTAGTCAAGGATAAATCACATGGCTCTAGTTTCACATGTTAGTTCTAGGATCCCAAGGGTAAGGATATGCAAGAGATCAGGTCACATGTTAGTTCTAGGATCCCAAGGGTAAGGATATGCAAGAGATCAGGTCACACAAAAGAAAACAACGCACATAATGGACTAACAATCATCACTACAATAGTTGGCCTTCTTTATGGAAGGCTCTATAAAGAAGGCTCTTCAACAACATTAACAGTTTTCCAAGTGATTGTTTTTCCCACATAATCTGCAAGCTTTACCATTGGCTTGTCGTCTATATGAGCTTATGGTCTTTATAGCAAAATCTATCACGAGACTCCTCATTTTGTTGACATGTGCCGCAAGAGATTCTCTTATCTTTAGTTGCAACTCAAAGAAAGTGATTTTCAAAGATAGCTTTGAGTTTTTAGCACTAGCACCGAAAAGCAAATCAAGTATTTCCCAAGCTTAAGCTAGTGATTCTAGATCAAAAATGTGATGCAAATAATCATCACTCAAGCCAAGAGCAATGATGGCATATGCCCTCTCTCCTCTAAATAGATCCTATTGTCTCCTCCTATTGTCTCCTTGGATCTTCTTCATTGGTTGTCTCAGCATCAGAGGAAGAGGTTGCACTTGTAGTGCTCTTCACCAAGCCCCAAAGCTTTTCTTTCATCAAATGAAACTTTATCTTCATTTGCCAAGAGTGGAAACCTCGGCAATTAAACTTGTCTATGAACATGTGAAAGCTCATAGTTGCAGAGAAGATTAAAGACTTTTTAAGGTTTTCAAAAATTAGGGTATTTTGAAATTAGAGTTTCGAAACATGGGGGTTTTTAGAAATGATGATGTGGCAAGCTATAGCAACCCTTAAATGCTTGATATATGCCCTCAATTTTAGAAATGATCGGGGATTAAAGATTAATGCCTTAATTAAGCAAGATTTTTAAAAAAATTTAAAAAGCCCCATACCTACTTTGTTTGGATTTCTGCAAGTGCTTGCTATTGCTGTTGTTTTTCTCGATTTGATGCAGATAGACGATGGAGAAAGTCCTTTCTTCAAGTCAGCTCTTCTACGAGCTAGCTGCTGGCACACAGAGCTAATGTGTCTTGTTTGTTGGTGGACATAGGCTCAGATGTGCTGAAAGACAGCCGACAAGCTGTCAACGCAACATCTACGTGGCTTTAGAGTTCCCGCCGTCAAGGTACAGGAGCAACTGTTCAACAGGCAAAAGCAACCATACTAGGTGACGGAAGCAACGAATGTAGGCAGCTATTCCGAGACAGCAAATGGAGCAATGTTACACTGGGCGCCTAGTTGCCGATGTTGGGGCGACGCACTGTAAGTATAGTCACACGCTAACGCTCGAGGCAATATCAACCTGGAGCTCTGATACCATTTGTTGAATGTCCTAAGCTATGGAGGTTGAAAGATCTTCATGACATAGAAGTTTGTTCAAAAAGCTAGAGAGAGAATAAAGAGAACAAGGCTCTTAGAGAGAGAGTGGAGTATACTATTCAATGATGTGATAGTTTGCTTGATTTCTTCAATTTTAGCCTTTTCTTGTGTATCAAACTCCGACCTTTGAGTCGAGATGAAATTGGAGTTATCTCATAGCAATTATGTCATGCCAATAGCAAGGGTTTGTTGCAAGGGTTCCACATTGGCTTAGGTAAGATCCACATAACTTATTCGGATGCTATGTTGGGTTAGACGAATTCAAAGGTTAAGTTGCAATGGATTGTCTCATGTATGAATTTATAAGGACGTGAATCTAATAGAAGATAATGTAACTTCCCTGATTCGTTTAGGAGCAATGATAACCGCAGGTTAGCATTACCCAAGGTTGAGGGATGTGCTAACCCAAGACTAGGGTAATGGCTTCACCAGGCATGGCAACTGATAAGACTTGCCCAAGGGCTACTCCAACAGTTAGGATAGCCTTTAAGTCACCATCAGTAGCCTCACATCATTCAACATTCACTCACAACATCATCATCATTTGCAGCAGCAACACATCATCAGCAGAAGCAGCACATCTTCATCATGAGGAGAGCATGGATCTTGCCAATTGCCAACAAAGGGTCTAGGCAGAAGGAAACAACAGCCAGAATGGCTTGGTAACAAGTGGACAGTGCATAATATTCAACGCAACATTTATGGGTTTATGTGCATGAGTATTTGTCCACAACAAGCCACCAGCCCCTGGTGCTGTCATGGCCCTGTGAAAATGGAGCAGGACAAGTGTGGGCATGGTGGTTGCAGGGTCAGAATATTTTATGATTCACATGGGGGGTGCCCGGACAGTGTTTAAGATGTGTGGACAACCCTAGGTGTGAAGGGGGGAACTAGAAACATTAATTTTTAATGTTTATTGGAGTTTGCCCCTAGGCCTTAGTGGCCCTAGGAACTTATTAAGTTGGGGCCCTAGGGATTAAATTGGGAAGGGGTTTTCTCTCTCTTCTCTCTCTCTCTTCCCTTTTTGGGGAATCGTGTAGCAAAAGGAGAACTCCCCTCATGCGCATGTGGTACTAGCGTGGAAAAGCACAGGAAGAGGAGGCGACTGCTGAAGACCAGCTTGGCTGCTGTTTTTCTGAGTGGAACCAGCCGTACAGCACTGTACAGCCAGAACTGGGCACTCTCTCTCTCTCTTTCTCCTCTGTTGCTGGCGGCGCTCAGGACTGCTGCTGGTTGGCTGCGCAGAAGCCCTGTACAGGCTGTGCAGTGTGTTTTTCAGCAGGTACACCTTGTACAGCTGCCGTACAGTGTACGGGCAGCAAGGTACAGAAGGTACAGTTGCTGCAGAAGGGTTAACAGGTGCTGGACAGGTGCTGGACAGGCCTGTTTTCTCAAATTCAGGCAGGTACAGAAGTGGACAGCAGACTGTTTATGCAAGTATAACGCCTGGCACGTATCCCGAGGCGGTACAGACGGGTACTGTGCTGATTTTCAGATCTGTATTTTCAAGAACAGCATAGGAGTGAGCATCAGGAGGAGGATACAGGCAAGAGCAAGCACACATGTGAAGCAGGATTGTGGATTCAAGTGCCTGCAGGCACAGATTAGTGCTGTTGCTTCCTCCAGTGTTGTTTCACGAGCTGAACTTGGTAAGCCTTGACTCTGTTCATCTATCTCTCTTTCTATTGCTTGATGTCTGCTACAGGTATGTGTTATCTGGCTCCTTGTGAGAGGAGGAGTATGGCAGATTGACAAGGGATTAAGACAGGGATTGAACAGCATATGTATGTTTGAGCTGAGAAGATGTATCATGCTCTTGAGTTATGCCAGATGTATGCCCATGGCTGGCCTGCTTTGTGAACTTGGCTGATCAGAGGGAGGCACAGTGTGTTGCTTGAGGACACAGATCTGTGTGCATAGATCCTCTGTGCTGAGAAGGATTTGTGGGCAGTCAGATTGGACTTAAAGGTGTAAACTCTTGGCTGGTCTTTGTGTTGTACTCAGCCATACATATTATTTTAATTGAATAAAGAAATACCGCAAGGGGCGCCAAGCTTTGGGGCCAACAGGTGTCGCTGTGTTTTCAGATTTGGGCACTCTAGCCCCAATCTGTGTTTTGTTTCTCATCTAGACTACAAGTGGACGGGTGATTGTTCCTACCGCACTCTGGTTTTCTATCAGAGGCCGGTTTCAAGGTTCCGTCCCCGGGACCAATCATCAACTTTCTGAAGGGGGTGAGCTCGTGGTTGCTTTGAAGAAAGCCATCGCTGAAAATTCAGCAATCATGTCTGATACAGAGGAAGAGTACTTCTATCAAGAAGAAGAAGAGCAAGAGTCTTCTCCTGAAAGAGATGTATCTGAGGATATTTTTGCAGGAGAACAGGCTGCAGATGTTGAGCCTTATGAGGATGTAACACAGCCAGAAGATGTGCATGGTAAAGAGGATGATGATGCTCGGTTCAAAGATCGCTTGGCTAGTGTTATGGATACTATTATGCAGCTCACTCAGAGTGAGAGATTTGCTGAATTTTTGAGATCTCGCTCGGAGCCCCGCACAGAGCCCCAGAAAAAGAAGAAGAAGGTTCGTTCGAAGAATCTTTCTCAAGGTCATAGTGGTACCACTCCACAGGATCCATCTCCTGCACAGTTTCCGAACATGCAGCATGCTTTTGGTGCTAACCCACAGAGTTCCTTCTATGGACAGCCACCTATTCCTCAGCAGAACATGCATCCAGGGTACTTTGGTGGTGGCTCGGTGTTCCAATCCATGACTGGGGGTTATCCTCAGGGAGGCATGGGTATGTATGGGCCTTTTGGAGCCAATTTTCAGCCTGGCATGCAAGGGAATATGTATGGTGGTATGCAGTCCGGTATGCAAGGAAATGTGTTTGCAGGCATGCAACCTGGGATGCAAGGCAATATGTTTGGTGGCATGCAGCCAGGTATGCAGCATGGAATGTTTGGAAACATGGCTGGGATGTATGGTATGCCTGGTGTTGGAATGGGAAATGTTGACCCAATGATGGGTATGAATGTTGGGGGCAGCAATCTCACGAAACCACTCCCATATGATAATCTAACGCCTATGGGAAAGGCGAAGGATTACAAGGAAGGGGGAGCTGCAGTGAAGTTTGACACTTTCAGTGGGGCCAAGGATAAATTGAAGGCACTTACCTTTTTACAGCAGTTTGATGCTGCTTTTTCTGGTGGAAATTACACAGAGTCCTCGAAGGTGAGGAAAGCTGCCACTTTTCTCAAGGGCAATGCTTTGCAGTGGTGGTCTACTCTTCTTTTGCAGGGCATAGCACCCACCACATGGGTCCAATTCAAACAGGTTTTCTCTTCCGTATGGCTCACATCTACATTTGAGGTGGATGTTATGACCGCATGGCACAAGCTGGATGCTTCAAAGTGTGATAGTTTGGAGGATTATAACAAGAAGTTTTGGGAAGCTCTACTCCCAGTGACTTCTTATCGTGCCGTGCCATTATCTGAGCAGGTTGAGAAATATTGTTGTGGGCTGCCCAAGGAGGTACGAGATTACTGTATAAAGACAAGAGTAACGAACATGTCACATATGATTGAAAATGCTATGACAGCTAATGCGTTACTCACAGGTGGTTCATCTGGATTTAAAGGCAGTAAGAAGTTGGGCAAGAAAGCTGAAAAATTTGGGCATGCTTCTCGTGATGCTAAAGGGTCTACAGAGACAAAGTATAAGAAGTTGCCAATGCCCAAGAGGACTTCTGAGGAAAGACAGGCTTTGAGAGATGCTCAAAAGTGTTTTTACTGTACTGAAGAGGGGCATATGTCATTCAATTGTCCCAAGAGAACGTCCAAGAAGGACCCTGACAATAAAGGAGAGCCCAAGCCAAAGAAACCAAAGCCTTCTGCAGGCTTAGTTCCTGATCTTGTGGGGGAGCAGCTAAGTGGTGAAGCTACAGAGTTGTGCAGGGCATGGGGCAAAGTGAGAGATCAGAATGCTTTGATCTTCTTTGACACAGGTGCTAGAGCCAATTTCATTTCACCAGATTTGGCTGGCCGATTGGGGATTCGCACAGAGGAGATGGAGCCGTTACATGAGGCAAATATGGCTTGTCCAGGGTATGCAGAACCCGTTACTCCTATTATTGGGAAGCTTCGGCTTCATTTGCAGGGTTATGTGGACAGCGAGGATTTCTTCATCATGCCTTTGGATGGCTGTGATGTTTTGTTGGGGATGCCATGGTGCCACAGGGTACATGCGGTGGTGGATACTTTCAATAGGAAAATTACTCTGACTCATAGAGGGAAAGAGCATGTATTGGATGTAAAACTCAAAGGGGAATCTGTTCCTATTGTATCCGCTTCGGCGATTTCATCAGTAATGAAAAAGCATCTTTCCGCGTACTTGATTTATGTAAAGGATGCACAGGATGATGAGTCTAAGTCTAATTTGTCAATGTTAGATAAGGACAGGGCTGATTTCTTAAGTGAGTTTCAAGACTGTTTTTCCGAGTCATTGCCAGGAGAATTACCTCCTGAGAGGCCAGAAGATCATGCCATAGATCTGATTCCTGGTAGTACTCCACCGAATAGACCGCCGTATCGTGTTAGTGCAGCCCAACAGGAAGAGATTATGAGTCAGGTGCAGGAGCTTCTAAATAAGGGGTTGATTCAGCCTAGCTCATCACCCTTTTGCTCACCTGTGCTCTTAGTGCAGAAGAAGGATGGTTCTTGGCGCATGTGTATAGATTACAGGGCGCTGAATAAGAATACCATCAAGAATCGATTCCCCATACCGAGGATCGATGACATCTTGGACCGCTTACAGGGCTCCACAGTTTTTAGTCGTATTGACTTGAAAAGCGGGTATCATCAGATACGCATTAGACCCGAGGATGTGCATAAGACAGCATTCCGAACCACATTTGGGTTGTATGAGTTCTTGGTTATGCCCTTTGGTTTGACAAATGCGCCTGCCACATTTAACAGAATGATGGACAAGATTTTCAGGCCTCATAGAGAGTTTGTGGGCACATTCTTTGATGATATGATTGTGCATTCACGAACTGAGGAAGAGCATAGAAGGCATTTGGCCATTGTGTTTGCAGAACTCAGAAACCATAGATTGGTGGTTAATGGCAAGAAGAGTGAGTTTTTCTTGCAGGAGATACATTTCTTGGGGCATATTGTGTCTGGTCATGGAGTCCGTATGGATCCAGCAAAGGTGGAAGCAATACTTAATTGGCCAGCTTTGAGGACCGTGCATGATGTATGCAGCTTTCTAGGATTGTGTTCCTATTACAGGCGTTACATACGGCACTTTGCTGAAATTGCTTCACCTCTTCATGCTTTGACGAAGAAAGCAACTCCATTTAGATGGGCTGATCGGGAAATTACAGCATTCAAAAAGCTCAAAGAAAAGCTTACTTCGGACCCAGTATTGGTGTTACCGGACCTCCGAAAGGCTTTTGTTGTCCAGTGTGATGCATGTGGAAGTAGCATTGGTGCAGTTCTCATGCAAGAGGGACATGTGATAGCCTATGAGAGTAGAGTTTTGCAAGATGCTGAGAAGCATTTGCAGGTGTATGAGAAAGAGATGTTGGCTGTAATTCACGCTCTTTCTACATGGAAACACTACTTGCTTGGGGCTGATTTCACTGTACAGACAGATCATCAGACCTTGCGTTATTTCCTCACGCAGACTAAGCTTTCAGAGAAGCATATGCGTTGGGCAAACTTTTTGTCAATGTTTCACTTCCAGATTGTGCATGTGGAAGGCAAAAAGAATGTAGTGGCAGATGCTTTGTCACGCAAGCCACAGGTCTCTGCAGTTTCACTTGCTTATCATCATGAGCTTGATGAAATGAAAGAGCAGTATGCCCATGATGAGGATTTTGAAAGGTTGTATGATCAGATGTCTGAGGGTCAGCGGCATGAGCATTACACTCTCAGAGATGGGTTTTTATTGATGCATGGCAGACTGTGTGTTACCAGGCCATTGCGACTCAAGGTTATGATTGAAAGTCATGCTCCACCGTATGCAGGTCATAGAGGTATTGACGCCACGGTCAAAGCAGTGGAGACTTTCTTTTATTGGCCAACCTTGAGAAGAGATGTTGATGCCTTTGTGAGGCAATGCATCGTATGTCAGAAGGTAAAGTTTGACCGTCAGAAGACACCAGGGTTATTACAGCCTTTACCTATTCCGGATAGACCTTGGGAGAGCATTGCCATGGATTTTGTATTTGATCTTCCACGGACACAAACGGGAAATGATGGCATCTGGACTATCATATGCAGGTTCAGTAAGCAGGCACATTTCATTCCCGTGAGGAAGACAATTAAAGTGGATCATATGGTGAAGTTGTTTATGGCGAACATCTTCAAGTATCATGGCTTGCCTACGTCTATCATTAGTGACCGTGATCCACGGATGACGAGTTTGTTTTGGAGAGGGTTATTTGACAACATGGGTACAACTCTCAAGTTTTCATCGTCATTTCATCCACAGACAGATGGTCAGTCAGAAGAGGCTAACTCTACAGTGTTGGATCTTCTCAAGTGTTATGTGTCAGAGCACAAGCAACAATGGGAAAAGTATCTTCCTTTGGTGGAGTTTGCATATAACAACACTGTACATAACTCGACAGGCAAGGCGCCTTTTGAGATTGTTGAAGGAGGGAAGAAGGTTCCACCCATTTTGCATACAAAGGATAAGATCTTTGAGGCTGATCAGTATGTGGAGAGCTTGGATGAAGCTTATCGGAGAGTTAAGTTGGCCCTCTAGAAAACTCAGCAGAAGCAAAAGAAAGCCGCAGACCGTCACAGACGTGATTTACAGTTTGCATTGGGTGATTGGGTTCTTTTGCGTTTTGAAAAGGCTAGACTCAAGAAGATGAAGGGTAAAGAGCGCTTATTCCCTAAGTTGAGTATGCGATATTATGGGCCTTTTCAGGTTTTAGAAAAGATTGGTGAGGTAACCTATCGTTTGAAGTTACCAGATCACTGGAGGATTCACAATGCTTTTCACGTGAGTCTTCTTAGACCTTTCCGTGGGGATGTGCCTGAGGATGTATCAGATGAGGCTCAGCCGGAAGTTGAGGAACTTGATGAGGTTCTGATTCCAGAGCAGATACTGGCACATAAAGAAAGGAAGGTACGAGGTAAAGTTTCCCATCGCTATCTTGTGAAGTTCAAGAACTATTCACCGATGGATGCGAAGTGGATGGAGGAAGGTGACTTAACAGATTCGCCTCAGGTTTTGCAGCTTTATCTCGATGCCTTTGAGTTAGAGCCGACTCTTATTGTGGCTCATTCAGGTTCAGCAGAGCATGGGTCTGGAGCATTACCTGATGCTCAAGAGGGGGGTAGCACCTCCACTCCCTTGATACAGACAGGCTCAGATGACATCTAGAGGTCGCTTGGTGCAAATTTTATCTCATCCGAAGGTACTGAGGCTGACAGTACATCTGTTTATGGGACTTCTATGATATATGTGTACTAGTCACATGGAAATTTTTGTGGATATGTATGGTTCACAGTGGTATACAACTTGGACTATTACTATGCCATTGGTTTGCAGTGAATGATGATACATGTGTATGGCTCAGAGAGATTGGGACGCTGATCTTGCCATATTGTATATTTCACTTTGGATATTTTGATGCATCACCAGAATGCAATCGAGGACGCTTGCCATCTTTCAAGAGGGGGGTATGTCATGGCCCTGTGAAAATGGAGCAGGACAAGTGTGGGCATGGTGGTTGCAGGGTCAGAATATTTTATGATTCACATGGGGGGTGCCCGGACAGTGTTTAAGATGTGTGGACAACCCTAGGTGTGAAGGGGGGAACTAGAAACATTAATTTTTAATGTTTATTGGAGTTTGCCCCTAGGCCTTAGTGGCCCTAGGAACTTATTAAGTTGGGGCCCTAGGGATTAAATTGGGAAGGGGTTTTCTCTCTCTTCTCTCTCTCTCTTCCCTTTTTGGGGAATCGTGTAGCAAAAGGAGAACTCCCCTCATGCGCATGTGGTACTAGCGTGGAAAAGCACAGGAAGAGGAGGCGACTGCTGAAGACCAGCTTGGCTGCTGTTTTTCTGAGTGGAACCAGCCGTACAGCACTGTACGGCCAGAACTGGGCACTCTCTCTCTCTCTTTCTCCTCTGTTGCTGGCGGCGCTCAGGACTGCTGCTGGTTGGCTGCGCAGAAGCCCTGTACAGGCTGTGCAGTGTGTTTTTCAGCAGGTACACCTTGTACAGCTGCCGTACAGTGTACGGGCAGCAAGGTACAGAAGGTACAGTTGCTGCAGAAGGGTTAACAGGTGCTGGACAGGTGCTGGACAGGCCTGTTTTCTCAAATTCAGGCAGGTACAGAAGTGGACAGCAGACTGTTTATGCAAGTATAACGCCTGGCACGTATCCCGAGGCGGTACAGACGGGTACTGTGCTGATTTTCAGATCTGTATTTTCAAGAACAGCATAGGAGTGAGCATCAGGAGGAGGATACAGGCAAGAGTAAGCGCACATGTGAAGCAGGATTGTGGATTCAAGTGCCTGCAGGCACAGATTAGTGCTGTTGCTTCCTCCAGTGTTGTTTCACGAGCTGAACTTGGTAAGCCTTGACTCTGTTCATCTATCTCTCTTTCTATTGCTTGATGTCTGCTACAGGTATGTGTTATCTGGCTCCTTGTGAGAGGAGGAGTATGGCAGATTGACAAGGGATTAAGACAGGGATTGAACAGCATATGTATGTTTGAGCTGAGAAGATGTATCATGCTCTTGAGTTATGCCAGATGTATGCCCATGGCTGGCCTGCTTTGTGAACTTGGCTGATCAGAGGGAGGCACAGTGTGTTGCTTGAGGACACAGATCTGTGTGCATAGATCCTCTGTGCTGAGAAGGATTTGTGGCCAGTCAGATTGGACTTACAGGTGTAAACTCTTGGCTGGTCTTTGTGTTGTACTCAGCCATACATATTATTTTAATTGAATAAAGAAATACCGCAAGGGGCGCCAAGCTTTGGGGCCAACAGGTGTCGCTGTGTTTTCAGATTTGGGCACTCTAGCCCCAATCTGTGTTTTGTTTCTCATCTAGACTACAAGTGGACGGGTGATTGTTCCTACCGCACTCTGGTTTTCTATCAGAGGCCGGTTTCAGGTGCTCACGGACCTGGTCCTCAAGCATATATATATAAGTTAGACACACTAGAAGATATGTGGAAGGGGCCAAGGGTCACCCCTATGGGGCTGACCAAGGCCCAAGCAATGCACATTCATCAACAACCTTTTTGTACCATATAGTACAAGGAAAACCCTCACACCAATCTCTCTTCTTCTCTCTCCTCTCTCTTAATCAAGTGTTAATCAACATCTTGTTCTAAATCATGCTTAGGATGAAGTGGTCTGCAAAAGAAGTCAAAGGAAACATTCCCTAAGGGTATGTACGCATAACCAATACATCGCTAAGCTCTCAGATCAGTTCCAAAGGCCTATTCAGTTCTGACAGTTGACCCACCGTTGTGTCAAGGGCAAGGGAAAGCAAGCATGGGGACAACAGTGGAGCAGATGCTCAGTTCTTTAGCAAGACTTGGAAGTGGAGATCTGGACTGAAGGTGTTCAAACAAAAATATCAATTAAAGTCAAAATCAATTAAAGTAGGTGATCAAAGTCAGTAGCAGTCCAAGGAGGAAGGATGACAGAGTGGATCGAGAGTCAGCTCACCGTCGCTCGCACGGAGATTAGATCCATAGAGGAGACCAGGGTGGGGTATCATGCTAGGACCTCTTTCTGGACACTGGTAGGCGACAGAGTCACAAGGGATTTCTTTGAGATAGCTGGACCCCACAGGAGGAGAGATGGTATTCACAGGTTGCGTGGCCAGGATGGAGCTATTGTTTCAGATCCCTCCCAGGTGAGAGCAATCGCTACGGAATTTTTTCAATCCCTCCTCACTGGTGCCCCAACATTTTCGCAGGTGGTGGACACACACAAGAGGGCCTCGCGGCATACGAGGGAGGTGGTTCCCCTTCTCTTCAATCATTTTTATTGACACCATTTACTGCTGAGGAGTTGGCGGAGGGATCGATGGCACTTCCCAGGGACAAATGCCCAGGAGCGGACAGGCTTACAGTCTCCTTTCTTTGCCATTGGGACCTCATGGAAGGTGGCCTTCGAGCTGCCTTCAATGAGGTTATGATTACAGGTGCCATACCAGAGAGGCTCTCAGAGGGCTTGATTCACTTGATTCCCAAGGAGGGTGGTCACAGATTGGAGATCCGATAGTGGAGACCCATCACTCTCCTTGGGACAGCCTAGAAGATATTGGCCAAGGCCATCAACCGGAGACAGGATAGCAACATCCTAGACAACATATTTACCTTCTGTGAGGCGACAGCTTCGGCCAAGATGCGGCAATAGGACCTCATTGTGCTTCTCCTACATTTCAAGAAAGTATATGATAGGGTGGATTGGAGCTTTCTGGAGGGCACGATGAGTTGGATAGGATTCCCCCTGGAGTGGATTCATGGGGTTTCATGACTACTCAGCCTCGCATAGCCACGTCCTCATTCAGGGAGAACGATGTGACGGATTTCCCCTTTCCCGCTCGGTTCCGCAGGGCTGTCCATTGGCACCTAACCTCTTCCTTTTTATTGCCGAGGCCATGAGCAGTTTTTTGTTTGCCCAGGAGATTGGGCTCCAGGGATTGCTGTCTTTCCCTCCGTACGCAAGAGGAGTTGCTTGATTCAGAGTTTGCAGATGACACAACAGCCTTCCTTTCAGGAGATGTTGGGAATCTCCAGAGATTTGCAGAGGCGATTTGAGATTTTCTGCCGCGCATCAAGAGCGCATATCAACTGGCACAAGTCATGTGGTTTTTGGGTAGGTTCAGCACCCGCCCCGACTTGGCGACCAGTTGAGGCTTTCCAACAGATCTCGAGAGGCACTCCAGTTCACTATCTCGGTTGGCAAGTGGACATTGATATCTCTCCTTAGCAGCAACTCACTCCGCTTCTTCTGAGTATTCAGAAGAAGCTTTTATATTGCAGCACGGCAAGGCTCTCCCTAGCAGGCAAAGTGGTGGTGGCGAACCAAGTACTTCTAGCCACCATGTTGTACATCACTTCGTGTTGGGCCTTTTCTCAGGTTCAGCACCCGCCCCGACTTGGCGACCAGTTGAGGCTTTCCAATGGATCTCGAGAGGCACTCCAGTTCACTATCTCGGTTGGCAAGTGGACATTGATATCTCTCCTGAGCAGCAACTCGCTCCGCGAACCCATGGTTTTAGCCTAGCTTTTGACGACAGATTTGCAACCTGTTTACTTCGGGCTGGGGATCATCTCAAGCCAACCCTCAGACAGATAGTTCCGATTGCCTAAGAGGAGCGGCTCCGACAACCTTTGGTCTGGAACCCCCTAATCCATTTACCCAATGACCACATGTTAGGGACCCAACTGCATGTATCTTGGGGAGCCTTGAGCACGGGACCAGCCAAGTCTCTTGGAAATTGGATTGCACGCAAGCAATTACCCTTGGAGGAGCAAGAGCAAGGCCTGATAGGGATCCGAGGTCGAGATAGGCTTAACATCGACATTGACTCGGCTATCCCTCAAGAGTGGCTAATGCCTATTCCAGACCCGACCCCCCCCCAAGTGTGGTTAGGAGTGTTTACCAGACACGATATCCTCATGGCAGTCCACGGCGGAGGTGAGGACAATGGTCTGCTCACTTTTTCTATTGGATCCCAAGGCAGACTAGAGAGATTCAAAGCTTCCCTTGGAGGATTTCAAAGCCTGCACCTTGCAGAGGGTGAGAGTGATCGGTTTTCGAGCACGAGAATGGCAAATAGATCCAGCAGCGACCAAAGTGGCCAGGAAGAGACTATGGCAACTATGGATTTGGGAGTGCCAACCTCTCAAGTGGTTGCAATGGGACCCGAGAGAGTGGACTTGGCATGATCCTGTGGATCGCGAGGAGACACTGGATGCCCCCTTCTTTGCATATACAGCGCGGCTAGGCCGCATGATCTTTATGCCTGAAATAGATGGTACACCAACAACAGCAGCACATTGGCAGTCACAGGGCCTATCACAATGCTTGCTTTGGGACACCAAGTTTGTATTTAGCCCTTCCTGGTTGTACTTAGCCCTTTGTGGCTGTTTTTTCTTTAACTAATTGAAGGATATTTTCCTTGGAAAAAAAAAAAAAGAGATACATTAGGATGATATGCTCACCAATCTCCCACCAATTGCCACATATCTGTGGAGTTTTCAAGCGCAACAGTGGCATGCTGTAATATGCGGAAGCTTCGGAGAAGGATCGGTACTTCAAAACTCAGAAAACAGCACTCTTTTCGCGACGGAATTAACGCACAACTGAAAGACGATGTGCAGAAAAATAGAGAGAGAAGGGGGAGATGGAGAAGGACACAGTATTGGGTCCCAATTACCCTCTGTAGGGCCCCCACCACGGATGGTGTATTTGCTTTATTAGAATGATGTAAATCTGAAACAAATACAAAGTACTTGACCTTTTCTTGGCTGGAAAACCTGCCCTTGACCTTCAGTCCTTCACCCCTTAGCTTTAGCAAACCCTTGGCTGTCCTGGCCCTTGAATGCTTGAGGCTCTTGGTGAATTGTGAGATGGATGAAATGAATTATGACTTGGGCTTTTATACCCCTCATATCATGCAGTCGGCTGGCTTCAGGAAGCACCCACGACTGAGTTTCATCATTAAAATACTTTTACACTCAATAAAGTGTTTTCTCACTGGTTTAGCCCCTGTCCAGCCTGCGCATGACCCTGGGACAGCACCCTGGCTGCTGGGCATTCAACGCAGAGGTGTGGGAACTGCCCCTACACCTGGCCGCCTACTGTCTAGGGCTTAAACCCTCTGTCGGCTGCCTGTCCAGAGGCTCTGGAGCTGGCCGACTGCCCCTCCAGCCCTTGCCTTGGCTGGTGGGCAAAGTCTTGGGCCCTCCTGGCCCCTTGGGGGTGGTTCTACACCTCCCCCATGCCCATCTAAGTATGCACATGCAAACCCTTGTCCTGGGGTAGCCCTATGGGCTGACCCCATCTCTACATGCAAACTACATGCCTACAGATGTCTGGCATCCAGTTGCAAACCAGATACACAGCACATCTGACATCATTCCAGAGGGAGACTCACAGCGCGGACTGGCACTGCTTCATGTGCAGGACAATGCACACCTGACCTTGGACTCATGTGCAGGACAATGCACACCTGACCTCGGACGACTGAGATGGATCCCTGGCTGACTCGTCCCGGACTGGGCTCACATGGGACCAGTTCACCATCCCAGGTCCTGCACCTTCTGTACAGAATGTCTACGTGGCATCCAAGTGCGGGATGCACGTGACATCCCCTTCTGCTTAACTTGACGGAAGCTGCATAGCCTCCAAATAATCCGTCAATAAAGCCGGATAGTCTTCGAAAAATTCCTTGTCGAGCCATACCGCTTCATGAGTTCCTCGGTCTTGAAACTTCGTGAGGAACTGTCGTAGTCTTCGGCCTGAGCCATGCTTGAAACGGTGCAGAAGGATCTGTTCTGGAACCATTACTTCTGCTTCATCAATGATGTCTGGTTCCGCTTCGTCTTTGACCTCTGAAGGGGGTGGACCTGCATATGGCTTCAACCAACTGACATGAAATACATCGTGCATAGTCCAACTCGGAGGTAGCTTTAACTGCATAGACACCTCATTAATCTTTTTTCGGATGGGGAATGGTCCGAAGCTCCTGAAAGACAACTTTGGGCATCGCTTGCCCACCTGCTTTAATCTTTGCTTCATAATCCGAAGATATACCCAATCTCCTTCCGAAAACTTCATGTCCCTTCGGTCTTTATTGGCCTGTCGAGTGTAGGCCTCTTGCGCTTTAGCCAATCTGTCTTTAACGGACTCTAGGATCTCCTGGTAAGACTCCGTCACTCTGTTCGCCTCCGGTACTGAAGACGACGTCCTGGTTAACAACGACTGGAAAGGCCTTCCAAACGCTGCCTCATATGGAGTCCTGCCAATAGCTGAAGAAAAAGAGTCATTCAGAACAGCTTGAACTAAAGGCAAAAACGATTCCCACTTACCTTGCTAATCGTGGACATAACACTTCAGCACATCAAAGGCCAACTGGTTGTATATCTCTGTCTGGCCATCTGTCTGTGGGTGGAATGCACTGGAAAAATTCAACTTAGTACCAAAATTATCAAACAATGCCCTCCAAAAATGACTGGTAAACTTGGCATCTCGGTCTGACACTATGGTCCTAGGAATCCCACCAATCGGGTACCAATGCCGAATGAAGAGCTGGGCAACATCCTCGGCGGTCACATTGGCCCTGCAAGGAATAAGCATCACAAATTTGCTGAACCTGTCAACAATAGTCAAACACTGTGTATTACGCTTACTCGGACTGGGAGGCAGATTTGTGACAAAGTCCATCGAAATGTCTTGGAAAGGACCCTCCGGAATTGGCAAAGGCTGTAACAACCCTATCTTCTTTCCACGAGGAGCTTTCACCTTTTGACAAATGTCACAGCGTTGTACATAAGGAAACACATCACGCCTCATCTTTGGCCAATAGTATTGCCGTTCTAACTTCTCCAGAGTCGAATTCATGCCCCTATGACCACCTGTAATGGCGTCATGGGCATCATGGAGAAGAGCTGCCCGGAATGATTTCATGACACACAGTCGGCCTTTGTAGTAAAGCCAACCATCGCGTATCAGAAAATGGCATGGTCCTGTGGCATCCAATGCCTGTTCCCACTGTGTACCGAGTTCCTCAGAATCCGCGTACGTGTGCTTCATGTCTTCTAGTCCTGTACCAACAAGGTCCAGTCTAGTGGTCTGAATCGCAGATACTTGTCCCTTCCTGCTCAAAGCATCGGCCACTGGATTGGCCTTTCCTGGAAGGTACTCAATCATACCACCGAACTGCTGGAATATCTGACTCCAGCGGTGCTGTCGATCACTCCACTGTGCACTGGGCATCGTCTGAATCCAGCGCAATGCCTGATGGTCAGTGCGAACCTCGAAGTCACGGCCATACAAGAAATGTTTCCAATGTTTCAAGGCCTGAATGACTGCTAGGAGTTCACGATCGTAGACTGAGTAATTCTTTTCGGCGGGCAGTAACTTACGAGACATGTAAGCTACTGGATGACCATTCTGTTGCAATACACCTCCAATTGCGATGTTACTCGCATCGGTGATCACCTGAAATGGTTCGTCCCATGAGGCAAGGGCTAGACAAGGCGCTTCTGACAAAGCCACCTTGAGGTTCTGGAATGCCTCCAACGCTCGTGGAGTCATTCGAATCTTTTGCCTCCTTGTTTTCACTCCCTTTAGCAGATCGGTGAGGTCTGCCGAGAGATCAGAAAACTTATCAATGTGGGTGGAATATGCCTGGCATATACCCACAAATGATCTAATGTCATAAGCAGTCTGAGGTACTTCCCAGTTAACAATCTCGGCCACTTTAGCCGGATCAAGTCGAATGCCTTCGGCACTGATTATATATCCCAAGTAATGTACCTCGAACAGATAAAATTCTGACTTCTTTTCATTGATATAGAGCTCGTTGCTTTCCAGCAACCTAAGGACATTCTCCACATCAATGTCATGCTGCTCAACTGTAGCTGAAAATATGAGTATGTCGTCCAGAAATATGAACACACACACTCCAATCAACTCCCGGAAAATACGCATCATCATGCGGTTAAATGTAGCTGGGGCGTTCGTCAAACCAAATGGCATGACCACAAATTCATAGTGGGCCCGTTCTGTACGGAAAGCTGTCTTGGGGATGTCCCCCTCAACAATCCGAACCTGGTGGTACCCACTCTTTAAATCCAATTTAGAGAACACCTTAGCTCCATTCAGCCTCTCGAGAATATAGTCAATTCGAGGCATCGGGAATCTGCTCTTGATAGTCAACTTGTTGAGTGCACGATAATCGACACACAACCGAGAAGACCCATCTTTCTTCTTGACAAATAAGATCGGTGCTACAAACGGCGACACGCTGGGGCGGATGAAGCCAGCTTGCAACAATTCTTGGAGTTGGCGGTCCAACTCCGATTCCATTGCCTTAGAAAGGCGATACGGAAACTTGCTCGGGGGTTCCGAGCCTGGGAGGAGATCAATTTTGTGATCCTCCGGTCTGGACGGGGGAAGCTGGGGAGGGAGACTGTCCCGAAGAAAAATCTTCTGGAACTTTTCATGGAGAACCGAGTACTTCTCGGAAGCACTGGCCACCGTCTGGGCTGTCTGGACGTAAATCATCGCACATTGTGCGCCTTTCCTGACTGCTCGCTTAGCCTGCAAGTGGCTTATGAGCGGAAAGTTTGGAATACCTGGCTCACACTTAATGGTCACAGGGGTGTTTGACACATTCCGATCAATCTGGAACGTGTGCTTGTCCCACTTGACATCAGGGAGAAACTTGTGAAACCACTGGATCCCAAAATTATGTCTGCTCCTACTAGAGGGGCAACCATAAAATCACGCACAAACTCTATGCCCTGAATGACTAATTTAGCACCTAGAGCTTCATACTTGACACTCGTAGTCATACCTGTGCTAAAACCCTCAACTTGTTTGTCCACCGGAGTGAGCTCGAAACGGGCACGCCTAGCGGCCTCTTCCGTGATCACATCCTCCGTGCTGCCGCTGTCAAACAAGACGACGACTCTCTGGCCACCTACGTAGCCAAAGGACTTGAGCAATTCGTTGCGCTCATACTCCTGGTCATGGGCGCCCTTCTGCTTATCTTCGAGCTCCCGGCTAATAATTGCTCCAACTGAAGCACCGGGGGTTGAAGAACTAGGGGTAGCCACTGGGGTCTGTGTGGGAGCTGTGCTCACCACGGAAGCTGTGGAGGCGGCGGCGGGCTTTGGAGGCTTCTTCGGACAATCCCGAGAAGTATGTCCTTTTGTGTGACAAAAGTAACATCTACCCTCCTTCCTGTACTGAGCAAGCTCCTCAGCACTCAACTTGCCACCTGTCTTGCCTGCCTCTGCTTTCTGGTCTGGAGTAAGCTTAGACGCATTGTTCGAGTTCTTGGAGCCAGAGGCTCCCGGGCTCTGTCCTGGGGAAGACCCCGTCTGGTTCTGGCTTTTGCCCCCCGAGGTGTTAGCCTTGGGAGAAGCCGGCTGGGAAGTCTTGGGCTTGCCACCATTGTGTTTCATTTCTGCACTCTGCGCAAGCGAGAGTGCGTCCTCAAAGGTGGCTGGTCTAAACATACGCACCTCCCATTGGATGTGCGTGTCCAGGCCATACAAAAACTGCCCTTTCTTGTCCGCATCAGATAAGCCTAATTGTAGACACAAGGTCGAAATTCTATTGGCAAACTGAAGGACTGGTTGCGCGTTCTGACGCGCTCCCCTGAACTCGTCTTCGAGTCGCTCAAGGTAGTGGGGCGGTAAAAACCGCTGCTTAAGGTCACGGACGAACTCGTCCCACCCATAAGCTGCCATACCTGATCTGGTGTGGGCATGAGCCCACTGAGTCCACCAAGAAATGGCCTCACCTTCCAAATACCAACTGGCTAAGATCACTTTGTCAATATCTGATTTCCTAACTGCGGCAAAGTAAGCTTCAAATTGATGTAACCATGAATACAGAGTAGTGGGATCGAGTTTACCATTATACTTACTGAAGTTCATTTTCTCGGGAAAATGATTCGAGAGCGCCGCCGGTGTCAATCTGGCGTCCAAAGCTCGGAGGTAACGCTCGTGTTCCACTCGTCGCATGGCTTCGTCTTCTCGTTGTCGAATCTCCAATGCCCGTATCTGCATCTCAAGCAAGGAGCTTGACTGCGGCTGTGACCCCTCGAGAGGGTCCCTGTGACGAGGATCTGGTATCTGGGGTACGGAAGGAGAGGGAGGAGGAGATGGAAAACGCGACACTGGAGAGCGAGAACGCTCCTCCAGAGCCAAAATCCGCGCCTTCTGCTCGTCCAACTTGGTTGTCTGGTCTGCGATTGCTCGCATCATCTGCTGGAACATGTCTTGTACACTCAAGCCGGGTGCCCTAGCTGGGCTGCCTGGTGCACTCTGGTCCCATGGTTCTGGTTCTCTCTCATCGCCAAAGCTCGCCATAGCGGGAATATGCAGTTCCTTTCCGGAACGCAATCTGACCATCCACTATCTGTGTGGGAGACTTCCGGAGGCTTCCGGAGGCTAAAAACCAACCGTCCTTCGAGGGACAGGAGTCACTCCGAAAGGGGTAGTCCACCGGCGTCTAAAAACCAACCACACGAGCGAAAAATTTTCTGGTTTTCTTTGCTGAATCTTCGTCCTTGAAGTAGGCTCTGATACCACTGTAATTTGCGGAAGCTTCGGAGAAGGATCGGTACTTCAAAACTCAGAAAACAGCACTCTTTTCGCGACGGAATTAACGCACAACTGAAAGACGATGTGCAGAAAAATAGAGAGAGAAGGGGGAGATGGAGAAGGACACAGTATTGGGTCCCAATTACCCTCTGTAGGGCCCCCACCACGGATGGTGTATTTGCTTTATTAGAATGATGTAAATCTGAAACAAATACAAAGTACTTGACCTTTTCTTGGCTGGAAAACCTACCCTTGACCTTCAGTCCTTCACCCCTTAGCTTTAGCAAACCCTTGGCTGTCCTGGCCCTTGAATGCTTGAGGCTCTTGGTGAATTGTGAGATGGATGAAATGAATTATGACTTGGGCTTTTATACCCCTCATATCATGCAGTCGGCTGGCTTCAGGAAGCACCCACGACTGAGTTTCATCATTAAAATACTTTTACACTCAATAAAGTGTTTTCTCACTGGTTTAGCCCCTGTCCGGCCTGCGCATGACCCTGGGACAGCACCCTGGCTGCTGGGCATTCAACGCAGAGGTGTGGGAACTGCCCCTACACCTGGCCGCCTACTGTCTAGGGCTTAAACCCTCTGTCGGCTGCCTGTCCAGAGGCTCTGGAGCTGGCCGACTGCCCCTCCAGCCCTTGCCTTGGCTGGTGGGCAAAGTCTTGGGCCCTCCTGGCCCCTTGGGGGTGGTTCTACACCTCCCCCATGCCCATCTAAGTATGCACATGCAAACCCTTGTCCTGGGGTAGCCCTATGGGCTGACCCCATCTCTACATGCAAACTACATGCCTACAGATGTCTGGCATCCAGTTGCAAACCAGATACACAGCACATCTGACATCATTCCAGAGGGAGACTCACAGCGCGGACTGGCACTGCTTCATGTGCAGGACAATGCACACCTGACCTTGGACTCATGTGCAGGACAATGCACACCTGACCTCGGACGACTGAGATGGATCCCTGGCTGACTCGTCCCGGACCGGGCTCACATGGGACCAGTTCACCATCCCAGGTCCTGCACCTTCTGTACAGAATGTCTACGTGGCATCCAAGTGCGGGATGCACGTGACACATGCCTTCCCACAAAAGCTCAGGTCTGTCATAGACTCGTTGCCAGTGCTGTTTAGTCCATTTGCCTAGGAAGAATGTGACCTATGAACTATTCTTATTCTGTAGAGTTTTAGAGTGCACAAGTGGCATGCCTTTCCACAAAATCTCAGGTCTGTCAGACTCGTTGGCAGTGCAGTTTAGTCCTTTAGCCTAGGAAGCATGTAACCTAGAAACTGTTCTTATTCTGGGCAATAAAAAATCCTTCAAAACCACCAGCAAAGTTTCATCCTTTACCTACAGTGGGGTAGGCATAGCAGGATACTCCATGGACTTTGTGGTGAGTGGTACCTTCGCAACATTAGGTTGTGCAAAGGCTGGGTCTTAATAGGCTCCAAAAATACAGAACTTGTCGACCTAATTGGGCAAAGGAGGATTGAACAAGTGGAAATAACATAATGGACAAGCCAGTTATCCACCATCTCTTAAAAACACGAGCTTTTTACAACATAAAAGTTAAATGGCTTATCACAATTGGATTCTACCTGCAAATAGTCATGTTATCAGCATGCATGCAGGATATCACAGCAGATTGTCCTTTCAAAATCGAACTACAAAAAGGAGCTTAGAGTTTGAGCTAGCTCACCATTGGGAATATCTTTGAGACAAGTGCCAGAACCCTGTAATCACATAACCACAATTCAACGGCATTATGACTACTTCAGAACTAACCTTGAGTCGCTTCAAATAAAGACGCATCATGCATCTTCTACAAGATTTGATGTGTAGCTCAATTTTAGTCCTTTATTTCAGAATTTGATTCAAATTGGGGGAACAAATAATTTCGGTTTGAATTCCTTGTCTTTTGCATCCTCCAAAATTTTTCGTCTCAGCTCATTTGTTATGACCTCAAAAACTGACGTGGATAATGTTACCTTTTCTATCTTGAACTCTTTAACCTTCTCCTTCTCGACAGAATCTGAGAAGCGCTCAATTGACTTCCTTTCGCGAGCTGGCCTGTCCAGCAATGGTGTTGCTGGTTCTTTTCTTTCAGTCTTCTGCTCGCTGGCTTGGTCCCCTGGGCCAGGCTTCTTTCGACCTCTCCTGTTCGGCTTCTCCTCTTTGCCCTTGACACTGTTTTCTGCAGCTAAGGTTTCCTCAACTTCCATGGCTTCTTCCTCTGCACCATGGCTCTCCTTCACTTCATCCACATTTTCTTCTCTCTGCATTCCCTGACTGTCCTCGCCATTTTCCTCCATACTTCTGGCCTAAAAAACGATCAGCTCCTGGCCTAAAAAACGATCAGCTCCTCTAGTTTCTTGAGAAACACCGAGAACCACGGTTTGGTTACAGCGAAGGGGACAACAAGCGAGAGAAACGAGACAAGCAGTACGATAAAATTAGGGTTAGGGAACGATGGGCATGGCTAAAGGTAGGACTAGGACGTTAGTAAAAATCTTACTGCTCAGAGAGCTGAAGTTTTCCCACAATTCGACCTTGGCTCTCCATGGGACACCATAGCCTGGAAGCTGGAAAGAGCTGTGTATCTTGCAAGGGGGTAGAAAACACTCTGTGTATATCTCTGGCTTCTGTGCTTGTCTGAAAGCAAGGATGGGGCTGCTCTGTGGATTGCCCGCCTTGACTAGAGGGAATCGAAGAGTGTAGTAACAGGCAGGGTCACCAAAAGCCCTAATCGGGGCTTTCCATTAAGGCGGACCTGAAAGCACCCTCCATTCCAGTTTTATTCCGGACTTCCCCCCCTATCTGTGGGGTACAATTCACAACATCAAAAATTCAAACCTTTAGTTCTCACCAAAGTTCTAGCTTACATGTTGACCTCCAATTGCTTGAAACTTGCACGGTCGAGCGAGGATGTCCGTTGGACTCTATCAATGTGAAGGCCCATGCGTCCATTTTTGGGCATTTCGGAATTTAAAAACATTAGAAGTCCATCAAAAAATACACTACATGAGGTGAAAACATGGAGAGCCAAGGGCATCTCTATATATATTATACGGCTACTAGCCACGTGCCACGTGTTCATTTTTTGGGACCCTACATGGAGGCTGGGTATGCAAGTGCTGCAACCAACATTCCTACACAGGTCGTCGCCCTCTGCGCCACCCTTTGCCCCAGAGTAATTACACCCTCCCACCACCCTCTACACCACCCTTTGCCCCAGAGTAATTACACCCTCCCACCACCCTCTGCAGCCGCCCTTTGCTAGAGCCCTCCTCCTTCCTTTGCCGATGCACACGGCCCCCCACGTCGACCTGTCCGCCGCCCTCTGTCAGCTGCCCAATTCAAATTGCCTACAGTTTGTTGCTGGTGAGCTCTCTCCCGCTCCTTAACCTTGAGCTCTCACCTTTGTTCCTCTCTCACTCTCTCTTAGCCCGTGCATCTCTATATATATTATACGGCTACTAGCCCACGTGTCCATTTTTTGGACCCTACATCGAGGCTGTGTGTGCCAGTGCTGCAACCAACGTTCCTGCATCGGTCGCCGCCCTCTGCACCACCCTCTGCCAAAGTAATTACACCCTCCCACCACCCTCTGTAGCTGCCCTCTACCAGAGCCCTCCTCCTTCCTTTGCCGATGCACAGGGCCCCCCACTTCGACCTGCCGCCCGTCGCCCTCCGTCAACTGCGCGATTCAAATTGCCTATAGTTTGTTGATTGTGAGCTCTCTCTTGCTCCTTA